>NW_026000068.1:27875099-27940143 GCF_001458135.2 Marmota marmota marmota
GGGAGGGGGAGAGAGGCAGAGAGAGGGAGAGAGAAGGAGAGGGAGGGAGGGAGAGAGGGAGAGGGGAGAGAGGGAGAGAGGGAAAGAGGGAGAGACACTCCACTTTCCAGATATAAAATATATACCCCCTAGCCATGCCCCCAATAAACCAACACCCTCCAGCCACACCCCACCTGCTTCCAGTTACTACTCATTTAATCCCATCAGGGATTAGTTCACTGATTAGATGAAGGTGGTTGCTCAATCATTCTCCTCCAAATTTTCTTGCATTGTTTCACATGTGAGCTTTTGGGGGATTCCACATCTAAACCATAACATATCACATATCACATATCACCTGGTCTAAATGTTGGTGATTTCCAAATATATCTACCCATCCTAAATATCTCTTCTGAGCTTCTGCTAGCATCCTTCTACGTAAATGTCTTCCAGACTTCTAAAAATTGACAAACCCCAAATTGAACGTACCATTTCATTCTCCAATCTGTTCTTCCTTTGTTGTCTTTTCCACTGATTGGTCCTGCTCAGTTACTGGACCCATCAACCAAGTTTTCATAATGGATCCTTCTTGCCTTTCACTTCTGATCCATAGGAATATTTTTCTAGTTATCATCATACACCAGGTTGCCACTATCTCTAACCCATCTAATCAATTGTCCAATCTTGTCAGTCTCAGCTGTGTTCATGACACATACCCTCTTTTCTCCCACATCCCCTACCCTACACACATACACATATTTCAATTGGGTAACTCCTGTATCACATTTATGCTTTTCTCATAAAAGATGTTTTCACCTGCACAAATCCTTCTAGACTGTGCTACTATCTCTTTTGAGCACTCCCAAACTTTTCTACACCTTCCCTTGCCATAATATTTTTCAAATTCCATTCTTTTCATTTTTACTAGTTCATAACAGGTTGAGGTATGCCTACTTTATTCAACCTGGTTTATTCAGCAAATAGCACATTATTGACTCAAAAAAGGCATGCAAAAAAATCTTAATTGAATTTTAACATTTTGAACAATTTGGAGGATCATTCATACCTAATAATATTTCTGAAAAAGCTAATTAAATTTAAAACAATTTAATATTATTAGCAATATTTATTTCAATCCTTACCTTTAATTCTCAAAATATGTGAGCCTGTGCATTTTCTCGTGCCACTATCCAAATGGCCAGCTTTGAATATAAGCAATGTTGGTCTGTGCCTCTTACAAAATAAATCTTGGAAGCCTTATGGATAGTGCTCTGGTGTGCACAAAAAGGTGCTGCTGGACTATGTGATACTGTAACAAAAAAAAAAAAAAGCCAGCAACTATAAATTTGAAGACAATAGATCTGCATTTTCCAAAATTTGTATGGCTATATATAATCATTTATGCTTTCCGTTTATAAATATCATTGTCTTTAATTAATGTATCTTGGGTAAATGAAATACATCTTTACATAAATTCTTCAGGAAGAATCAATCAACCAATTATCTTATACTACAAACTAAAGTCATAGGAAAAATTTAATAAAAAATAATTTAGTGATCAAGCACCATGGCTAGCAGTAATGGATCTTTCCCCTCCATAAGGAAACTTTTATATAGTCATATTATCACTTGTCTGTCGAATGTGTTTCCTTAAAGCAGAGAGAATTCTAAGCACAAGACACTTTTTTTCTGCATTGAAAAAGTACAGGACATTTCAAGTTATAGAAGCACAAGGCAAACACATCTCTGTTTTTCCAATTTTTATAGTTTATCCAATTTTCATGACTGAATTTAAACCTGGAGAAAGAAGGATATGTAATAAAACTTGAGGCAGACTCCTAACAGTAAGAAAATGGATAGATCTCCTGCACAACTTCTTATTGATAATGAATTCTCCATTTACTAAGGAAGACAGAGTGAAGCATTTCTTGGAAAATTATACTCACTTCTGTGTTGCTGCCAAATGAAATACTTGAACAAGTGCAATTCCACATCCTACGCTTGATGCGAGTCTAATGTCACTATATTTGGAATGAAACATTGCTCAAAAGTTGGTAACAAAAAATGTTTTTGTTTTTAACAGGTCTCAACTGTTTCTCTTTTCCCTCACTTCTAGCAAATAGTAGGCATGAGGTACTTATTGGAAGAGTCTAAAGAAAACCATATGCCATTTCTACATCAAATATTTGTCTGGGAGCACCCAGGGTAGAGGTATCTATTTTTTTTTTTAAACAAAAGCCTCAACCCCTGAAACATATTTTATTATGATTTTATTTTATGGAAGACATTTCAAGAAATGTTTTTTGTATCCTAATGACAGAGAAAAGGAATTGAAAATTCTTTTATTAATCTCACATTTCTGCCAGAAGAATAACGAAGTGTTTGAGGAATCCAGACTGAAAATAATGATGTTCACTCATTTATGAGAGCAGTCACGTTCTTGCCAATCTGACTTTGCTTGTACACTGATTCTGTCACACCAGTTCTCACGTCAGGAAGCAACATCTCTTCTCATTCCTCTCTAAAGAAAAGAAAAACAAACAAATAAACAACATTCTTCAGTGTGGTTTTCAACATAGCCCTTTCTTCAGTTTCATGGACCTCTTTAGTGTCCCCAGAAAATGTCATACATTTTCAGCAGAAAAGGCCAATGTGAAAGGGAGATTAAAAAGAAAAAAAAAAGGTAAATGTGGTACTTAGCCATAATTGGAAAAGCATGCACTTAGGAAGCAGAGAAATTTGAGCTTAATCCCAGCTAAGCCCATTCAGATTAACCCTTTCTAAGAATAAGTCATAATAACTGTGGAAATGACAATGCTTAACTGAGGCAGACATTATTTCTAACCAAATATGCCCTCTCCCCAATCCTCTTTCTTTTCTAAATGATGCTAAAAAAATGATAAACGTTCCATCTCCCTTGCAGCAAGGAATGTCTATGCAAACAGTTTTAGAGAATAAGATATAAATCGAAATCTGGCAGGTCACAGGAAATATTTTGTTTCCCATATTAGTTGATACAGATGTCACTGGCCTTCCCTACTCCCCTTTAATATTGCCTTCAACATGGAGGTAATACCTGGAGCAGAAGCAGCCATAGATTGACCTGTAATCATGAGCTAGCATGCCAAGGATCTGGGCAAAGCAGAAAGAAAGAGACAGCACCTGTCTTGCTGACTGCTGAAATAGCACTGACCTGCTTATCTCAGGATTTGAAGTTATGTGAGGGAAGAAAAACAAGTATTCCTTGTTTAATTGCTATAATTCAGTTATTTTTACTTATAGCCAAAGCATTCCTAACAGGCATACTAACAAATGTTCTCAATTCCAAGCAATTTAGTGTCTTAGTAACTTTTTCATAGCACCTCTAAGCCAAAAGAAACAGTTAATATGTTCTACTTACTAACTTGTGAGGTCCTAAAATGTAGCACATTTTTGTATTGTCACAACTTAGTGTCTACTAAGAAGAGCACCACTTCCCAAATTTTAGAATCAAACTGGGCACCACCACCATCATTTCCAGTTCCACATGGGTTTTTATGTGCTTTATTATTTTTATGATAGTAACTATTGAAAATTCAATGTCACAAAGATATGTTTGAAAGATACGATGTTCGTCTTGTCAAAATGACGAACAATATTGAGATGTCAGTTATGGGGTCAGATGCTAGTTGCACAATTTACAATGATATCGCTCTGGCTTGGATTGCTTTGGGTCACCATTTGGGAATAGCAGCCCTAACTTTCAGAAATATAATGATGAAAAAAAGAGATAATAAATTTAAATAATAAACATCACCAGCTGACATGTTACAGATGAGCAATAAATTGTAGATATACTAGTTTTCATCAATTTTGAACATGCTTTCAAGAGTATCTACCTGTAAAACACTTTTCATCTCAGGGAGTGGGAAATAGACAATTCCTTGTTCTTCTGTATCATGAACAATATATATATAGCATCAATCTAAGAGCACAGTATTCAGTGTACTTCACTATACACCAGGCACACATAAAGGAGCACAACAATGCAAAAGTAAAAGCTAATTCTGGAATCAGAAGTTACATGTGGCAAATCAAAGTACAATACTACAACTATACTATCACCCTCTGCTAGCTTGCCACTAAGAATTTCATCATAATGCTGTATTCATGAGTGTCTCTATTTCCCTGCCACAGGTAAATGTGGCAGAAATGTACAAATATGCAAAACATTACTTGCCTTCCATGAGCAGGATTTTACTAACTCATGGTTAGATTTGTCATTCCATAATGAGTCTCTTATATCCTGTCTTTCCTGTCCTTTAATTTCCCTTCTTGATTATTCTTTTATTAGAGAAAGAATATTATGGTGCTTTAATTCCCACTTACCCTGCTTATATTCCTCACAAGTAAATTTAAGCATATGCCCTAGTATAGTTCAATTTTGGGGGGTCCTATCCACTCTCCTGTCAGTGTGAATGGTGTTTCCTCTGACTTGTTTTTTCCCTTCTTAATGAAGACCAACTTCTTTCCCAGAAGAGTAGTCTTTTCCAACAATAGAAATTTGTTTGTGGCAAGCTAAATTTTTCCCTGATTTCAACTGGATAAGATGCCCCAGTTACTCACAAGCCACAAATATAATGACTCCAGGAAATTACAATCTATTTCACCCAAAAGAGCTCAAAATGACTGGGTGCTTAATGTAAATCAAAGGTCAATTTTCTTTGGAGGCTTGAGATATGGAGAAAAATAATCTCGACTTGCAGGTCTCTGTTTGCTTGAAGAAATTCAAGCACTTCCTAATGTAATAGGAGATAAATTAGACCATTCCTCCAAAAAGCTTGGGACCCACTGCTTCAAAACTAGTTAAAATTATCATGGCAGCCAACAAAGCAATTGTCTTCTGGGAAGCAACACCTTCAGAAAATCCAATGAATGGGATATGTAGCAATGAGCAAAAGATTGGTTCTAATTATGAAAAAATATTAGGTAAGCTATGTAATAACCAATCATGAAGGGTTACTATAAGCTCTGGACATGTTTTTTTAGCAATTATTATTTATATTTGATTAACATGCATTGATTTATACACATTAATTGGATTCATCTGATCTTTTCACACATGCATACAGAATGTGCTGATCAAATCCAATTTCCCTCTATCCATTACCCACTAAACATCCTTCTCAGCCTCTAGCAATTACTATACTATACTCAGGTGGACCTTTTGAGCTTCCACATCAGAGAGAACATGCAGTATTTATATTTCTGAGTCTGGTTTATTTCACTTTACATAATGTCTTCCAGTTTTACTTTTCTGCAAATGACATAATTCTATTCTTCTTCTTGGCTTAATAATAGTCCAGTGTATAATTCTACATTTTCCCTATCCACTCAACTTTTGATGGGTACCTAAGTTGATTCCACATCTTAGCTATTATGAACAAGGGTCATAATAAATATGGGCATATAGGCATCTCTTTGGTATTCTTTTTCATAAATACCCAAAAGTGGGATTGTCAGAAAATTTTGCCAACTGTTCATCTGACAAAGGATTAATATCATTCATATATATATATATATATATATATATATATAACTCAAAAAACCAGAAGCAACAACAAAAATCTCATGAAACACAATAGGGGAATAAACTGAAAAGACACTTACCGGAAGAAGAAATACAAATAATCAATAAATATATGAAAAAATGCTCAATAACATTAGCCATCAGGGAAGTGTGAATCAAACCTACAGTGAAATATTATCTCAACCCCAATAGAATGGCTATTATCAAAACAAAGACAAAAAATAATAACAAATGTTGGTAAGAATGGAAAGGATCTCTTCCACAGTGTTGGGAAGGTGAATGGTACAGCCACAATAGATAACAGTATAGAGGTTCCTCAAGCCTGCTCTTACCAGGAAAGAAGAACACAGACTATGCAGGAAGCACTGTAGAAAACAGAAAGGCTCTCAGGCCTGCAAAACACAGTCATCTCTATTACAACATTTTCAAATGTAAATAATAATAATTCTATATTAACTGATTACCTTCACTTCCTCATTTCCTCAGGTGAATTACTCTCTCACCTAAAGTTAATAGGCTAAATGTGTATACCAAGTAATTCAAGTAGGCTAAAATCAGCATCATTCGATCTTTTGTCTTTTAGTTCTCTCCATTCTTTCCTTCTTTAATGTTATTTCTCCCCTTTCACTTAGGAATGCAAATGAAAGGATTAACATATGTTGCTGAATTTGTTTTGTGCAACTTGAAAATCCATTTCACAAGAAATATCACATAACTCTTTACATACCAAAATCTCTCCAGATACTCCTCTCTATGGTTTGCAAAGTGTAAGATGTGAGATTTTTATTTATTTATTTATAGTTTTAAAATTTAAAATGTATTATTTGATGTATGGTCAAAGAACACATTGATTATATTTTTAATATTATATCATTAGAACGCAGTGTGACAACTTGATTAAAATTCACAAGCACAGAAAAAAAGTTATTAAACACCAAACCTAATCAGTAAGTCAGAAACTCTGAACGCGCACATGGTTTTTAAACGTATCCTGTGATCAGACTGACCCTTTGCTTTCCTTATCTCTACTTGTGAGTTGACGAAATACATCCCTCCACTTCCTCAGTTTAAAGCAAGAATTAACAAGACAAAATTTGTAGGCAGATCAAAGAATACTAAGTAAGTGCTGTAATTTTCAGGGAAAATATTATGGGTATTTGTATCATATATGGTAATGAAAATGGAAATTATTTACTCTGGGGACCCTGGCCTTATTATCGTTAAATTATTTGCATCCTGATAAATGATTTGCATGCTAATGAGAATGTATTCCCAGAACAGTCTTTCCAAAGGCTTCTCTATAGTTTTACTACCAGGTATATATGATACCATGTGATTCAAAGATATAAAACCTCAAAAGATCTGTGAAGTAAATTACCCTTTTTTTCCTTTGCAATATACTTTGGGGGGATTAGTGAATGTTTTATTTTAAATTTGCCAGCTTGTTGATAATGAATTCTTAACTCTATGGAGTTTTTCACTCATTTGTATATTTATTTATTTATTTCACTTCTTCCATGATTACACCACAAATAGTCACCTTGCTTTGTGTGAGCCTAAGGTCTTTTCTCTCTCCGCACAAATGGATAAAGATTCGGTCCCCCGACAGAAGATAAAAATATACTCCATGTCAGAATTCTTTTCCCTCTCCAATGTTTTACATTTGACTTTTATTCATATGCAACTGAAAAAGAAAACAGAAATCTCTTCTTCAGACTGCAAATAAGGTTTTGCCTATTTAAGTGAATTTTAATTCGCCTGTTCTTCTCCTGAGTAATAGTCATTATTCTGATCTCCCCAGAGATGGTGTATTCCCAGTGTCCACTTGGATTCAGCTGCTGCAGCGAGAGCACACATTTGATCTGAGATCCTGTAGATGTATAAAGCAAATAAAAATATGTTGATCTTCTCAAGGGTGTTCTTACACTAGCTAAAGAATAACTTGAAAGGTTAGTGGGGAAGGGGTTAGTTCCCAAAGGGAAAGGCTGTTTCCCCACACTTGCTTGTTGGAGGATGAATATGCTAATTGGAAAACTAGAAGTTCTGGGGATTTGCAAGTGGAACAGGTGAAAATGTAACTGGTGATAATTAAAGGCTAATTATCTTCAACCCACAATTGGCCACAGGAGGTTCTTTTGAGTCACATAAAAAGAGAGACTGAGCAAAAAAAATAAAATAAAATAAGACATACAGAAGAACCTACAATTCTTTCAGATACCTGTGCTACTAACTATAGGCAGAAATTGAACCTGTTTAGTGATTGATGGCCAATGCTTACCTTACCTGCTGGCCACCTTTTCTCCCCAATCTGTCTTAATGATTAGTACATTTAATTCATATCAGCATTAGAATGCATCTCTGTTGTTTAGAAAAACAGAGACTCCTCTGATAATTGAAAGAAAATTATTTCCGACATGCAAAATATGTTAGCTTTTTGTGCTATGATCAAAATACCCAATAAGAACAATTGAGATATGTTCATATATGAATACACAATCAGTGTAACTCCACATCATGTACAGCCACAAGAAAGGGAAGCTATACTTCATGTACATATGTCAAAATACATTCTATTGTCATGTACAACTAAAAAATAATATTAAATTTAAAAAAGAAAATTGAGAGGAATAAAATTTATGTTGGATCATGGCCTCAGAGGTTTAATCCATGGTGCGCTGAGTCCATTGCTCTGGGTCCATGGAGAGGAAGAATATCATGATGGAGGAAGGGTATAGCACAGAAACACTGCTCCATTCATGGCTGCCAGGAAGCCCAAAGGGGGAAATGAGCCACAGAAAAAATGCACTCTTCCAAGGCTCCCAGTGACCCATACCCTCCAGCCATGCCCCACCTGCCCACAGTTATCACCCACTCAGTCCGTTCAAAGTGGCACAGACTAATGAGGTTTCAGCTCATAATCTAACCATTTTACCTCTATTTCTGAATTAACACAGGAGATTTGGGGGGAAACCTCATATCCAAACCATAACACAAAATCATTGTGTTAACTCTGCTAATGTTGCCCCGGGATGTAAACTGCTTTTGTGGATCTCTTCGACAATAGTTTATACAGTGTCGAGGTCAAGAGAAACATAAGCTATTTTTCATAATTTAGGCTGTATTTTGGCTTACTTAGGCACTTACATGTTAGGAGGGATTCCAGGAAGATTTCTCCAAAGAACTCCAAAATTGTGCTAGATGGAATAGGAAGAGACCAGGACAGAGAAAAGCAACAGCAGAACCATCACTCCAGGAGCCATGGCCAAGTGCTTCTCTGGCAAAATGGGGTAGGTGATGTATTCCTTGCCGTGCTGCCTCCTCATGAGCATCTGACAGTACCAGGTAACCAGTTCCAGTCTTCCCTTGAACATCTCTACATGACCTCCTCAAGGGTAACATGCTCATAAATGACCTTACCCCTAATCTGACCATAGCTGAATGACTCAGAAATGGGTACCGATCCAAGCCAAGAACATCAAGGAACTTCCATAAGATTTTTCAAAATGAATTTGAGTGACAGAGGTAATCTTTCTTAGGTGTTAAAAATTGTATGGCGTCACACACAGAACCTACCAACAACTGCAATTTTCACTGTATGGAGAAAGCTGGTCTATAACAACAACAACAACAACAACAGAAAACAAGCTGACAGGCAAAAAGAAGAAGTGACTAGAGAAAGGCCACTGGTTTGATCCCCTAAATATTTGTGTTAACATGGGGTTCAGTCATTTAACCTTTCCTTGGAGATGGAACCATAAATTTTCTGTTTTGATTAAAATAACTCATGTCAGGATTTTTAACTAAATGATTTCTAAAAGAAAATACAAATAACAAAATACAATTTAGGAAGACTAACCAAGAGAATTCCGGTGGTGTTGTCAAGCATATGTTATGAGAAGCGCTTACCCCCACTCCTAGTCCCCCGATCAAGTTCTGGTTTAAAAGGCAGAGAAAAATCAGTTCTATGACAGAAAATTCTCTGCATGGAACAATGATGATCATGATCCCTGAGAGCAATAGATTCGATTCCTTGGACATTAGAAGGAACGAGAGGGACAACAGAAAGCCAGGGAGTAAAACAGGAAGAAGAAAGTTCCCTGTACCAGCAGTCAGCACAGAGTAGAAAATGAGAAGGAATGTGCCTCTGAGCTAGTCCATAACCCCAAACAAATGTCTCTAATTTTTTGGAATGTTTTACAGGCCTTCTAAAGGCCCAGAAGGGGAAAGAATGGACTGAGAGAAGGATACCAGACAAAACAAAGTCTCTTTGTGATGACTCCTGGATATTGTCAGTGTGTGGGGAATGAGCCACAAAAGCTTGGACCAGGATGGACCAGGATGGAAGGAATTGATGGTGTAGGAAATGACACCCATGATCAAAGCCTGACATCATGATGTATATTTCTGCAGAGTCCAGAGGATGCCAAGTTTCCCAGGATCGAGAAAGTCATTGTATTATTTCCATCCACACCCCATCAAGTCATGTCTAGGATCACACCTAGACATTCTACCTGGGTGCCTTGGGGGAAAAAAGAGAGTGGGGCACTCTTTCAGTAAAAACCAGTCATGACTAAGTAGCACCAACTTGACTGAATTCGCTGGCTGGAAACTCGTGTGAGTTCAAAATACAAGTTCAGATTTTGTGAGTTTGATTTTGATATGTCCATTCCTTGGCCAAAATCTGTGCTACATCTTAGCACACACCACTTATAGCTAAAACTCATTTTAATGATTAAACCTATCTATGAATTCATGCTGAATACAGCATGTAAGTTTTGACTTTTATATCAATGTTTTGGCACACAGAGGTATTATGGGGCTGCTAGAAACAAAGTTGGGGTTTTAATTTAATAGACACACCACCAGTTTTAAAAATAAATAGCACGTTCATTAGAAACCGATATGTCAAAAAGCTTATCATTATTCTTGGCTAGTTCTTCACACAAGCAGATTTGTGTGTGTGTGTGTGTGTGTGTGTGTGTGTGTGT
Source organism: Marmota marmota marmota (assembly GCF_001458135.2). Taxonomy (NCBI): domain Eukaryota; kingdom Metazoa; phylum Chordata; class Mammalia; order Rodentia; family Sciuridae; genus Marmota; species Marmota marmota. Next base: position 27,885,636 of record NW_026000068.1, read on the forward strand.
GTGTGTTTAGTTGTAGTTGGAATCTAGTTGCTTTGCAAATGGGTGTGATATATTAACGACAAAAAAAGCCTCCTTTTAATTAATGGCACAGCTCTAACTTGCTCTAACTGGAGCAGTATCAGGGAGAGCCAGCAATGTCATCCCTCCTTCTATTCCACAGCGTGTTTACCTTTCACAGAACTGTCTCAGGAGAATTCATCCTGGAAGAAAGAAATTCTGAGCCAATTGCAGACACTTAAGGGATGGAACTAACCAAAAATTCAGTGCCGAGTAAAAAGTTTGTACTTCAGTATTTGAAGAAGTCGATTTGAATAGAAAAATAAAGGAGTGTCCCTTAAAAATACATTATTTGTTAGTAAAATTGTGTTGAGCACTGGAATTCATTTCAATCGGAATTCGAAACCCAACTCCTAAAGAAGTGAAATTAGAGACATTCTAGCTGAAGTTACCTTAAAGGGTAATGAGAAGCCTTCGTGCTCCCACCCACTCAAAATTAGAGAAGGCCCCAAGGCTTTGTCACATTCTGAACTTTGCCAAACACACTTTGAAGTGACTAAGTAGTGGCAGCTCTAAAAATAAAAGCAAAACTAATACCAAAAGTAAATTTTTATTTAGATCACATTATGTACGAATCCCTTGAATCATATCATCTCTGTTAATCTATCAACCCAAATCCTCATGAAAGAGATAGGTAAGTTATGGCTCCAATAGGTTAAATCAGTTGCCAAAATTACTAAGCTAATTATTGGCTAAGTTGAACAAAACACCAGCTGTCTGGGTCTAGTAATATGAGCTATTAATCACTTACATATAGACATTTAACATCGGACAGCTTCTTGATCAGTGGTTATGTTGATGGGCAAACACAGAGGCACTACGGAAACTAAGGCTTCCTTGGAAGCAGAGGGGAGGTTCATAGTGCTTTAATTCAGGACACATTTTGTGTGAAGTGACAGGGATTTCCACATGGATCTGAGTAAGCACATGGACACATGGAAATGAAATTTGAATGAGAAACCAAAGATAAGAAGATACAGATTTCAAAGCAACATACAGAAGAAAGTTGAAGACAAGAATGATGCTTTTTATGTAGATAATATATAGAATTAGGTTGGTAAAGCCTCAGAGAACATCAGCTTTTAAGGAGTGTATGTAGGAATGGCAGTAATGAAAGGGAATCAGGAAAATAACTTTGCAGAAACCTGGGAAGAAGAGTAATATGAAAGCACCATGGATGCTGGGATTTTTCTCTTGCCATTCAACAGTGTGTCCCAAACACCAGGAATAATGCCTGGTTCATAGCAGTGGTTCCAGAAATACTTGTATAAGTATGTTGATCCACAGCAACTGCTGCTGTAAAGAAATTAGTCTTTCTTGTTGTGGTTTAAATGATAAGGATTTCTTAAATATCATTAAAACACTCACTTCCTATGTGTGTTGCACATAATCTACATGCTTAAAAATTTTTTCATGCTAGTTTAAAAAGGGAGCGTTATGCAGGTTTCTATAATTAAAAAATAATACATGTTTTAGGTTATCTTTACATGCTTAAATATTTTCAAACCAGTTTTTAAAAAGTAGACAATTATACAACTACTTACGACTGACAATCCTCATTATTTCAGAAATTGCTTACTAAAAATTTATTTCCTAATACAACTGGTGATGGAGTTACCTAATAAAAGGTTTGAGAGTTCTATTAGCTTTTAGCCTTGGATTTGCCTGCTTTTATATACACCTACATGTTAGAGCTATTTCATTAATTTTTCAGTGGGCCTATGATTTATGAAGCAGTTAATATGAATTTAGGAATTATCTGCTTCCAAAAATGCATCATAATTTGTGTTGAAGTAACAACTGTTTCAAAAAGAAAGCCACAGTCATCACTTGGTTGTGTTGGCTGACAAACCTGGAGTAATTAATCTTTGTTTTCAGTGAATATTTTATTAAATTAATTTTAAAAAATATGTGCAAATTACAGTTTTAAAAAAGCCTTTATATGTGACAGTGAAATGTAATGAAATGTACTCATGCCCAGACATAAGCACCTGCCAAGATTTGAAAAATGAACTGCTTTTTTTTTTTAACCCAAAGAAATCCAAGGTACTAGGAATTTGCCAAATGAATAGATATAGCTTATTTTATTTGTTATTGTATTCTTCAGCACATATTCACTGTTCACCTGAATTTGTTCATGATACTACTACATAAAATATGTCAGGATATTGAAGACAAACCTGTGTTTGGAGCTGACCTTTGCAACTTCCTAACAATATGATTTTGAACAAGTTATTGCACTTCTCTGAGCTTTATCATAAATCAGAATTACTTCAATACCCATTGTAAGGTTACTGTAAGTTCTTTGATAGCATGAGCTACATGGGTCTTGTCCAGAATTGTATATCTGGCTCTGAGGTAGGAGTTTGATAAATACTTGTTTTAGTATTTACGTATGTGTGTGACCTGGCACACAGAGTGTACTCAAAAAATGTTACTTCCTTCTCTTTTTTCCACTTACACAATTATTTGCATCAGCCGGCGCCTTCTCAAAGATTTCTGTTATTGGAACAAATGTGGATTTTAAGCTTGAATTGTTAGAATAATCACCTCATTCCTCTAGCAGCTCTTTTTCTTTGAAGATATCAAACCTCTTACATTACAAATATTATCACTACTCATAATTTAATTCACTAACATAATGGTACCCAAATATTGTCCTCTAACTCCTCCAAAGTAACAGGAATTACTTTCTTCATTTTCATTCATTCACATGACATCCATAAATTCAGAGTCTAATTATTATAATAGAATTGAGTTTTACTAAGTGTTTTGGTTAAATAAATGACAAGGCATGTCAGACATCTGCCTTTGGTTGACATGCATAACATATGCCTCCTCCACTGTAAATTCCACTATGGTTCTTATGTCAACAGCAATGGTGTAATGAAATACGCACCAGTTGTCATTGAAATTAGGACAACCAACAAGGAAGATTCCAAAGCAAGTTTATTATTTATCTTACATTAAAAACTATTATAAAATTGAAGCAGTGGCATGATTCAATTTAGTTTTACATGAAACTATTGATCTTGATTTTTGCACAAAGAAGTCCTTTCGGACTAAAGCTCTACACAGAAAATCAATTTGCTTAAAATGCTTCCTTTTATACATAATAGCTTGCCCATTGAGGGCTGAAATTCTGCATGTGAATAAAACTGCAGTCTCCTTCTTGCCAATCACAAGAAGCACTATGTAAATTATAATTGGAATATTTATGGCAAAAAAAACCTAGAGGCCACAATCTTTCCACAAGATAATTGAATGTCAATAATGACCCAGGAAAACATTTAAAATCGTACCTCAGCATGAGTATAAATGTCCTCAAATTTAACTTTTAAAAAGTGTTTCTCTTCTTTGTGTGCTGAACTTCTGTTCATATATAGAAGAATACAAGCAAGCTGCTACTCAGTGGAAGCATTTTGGTTTAATATACAGAATAGAGAGTTAGGATTAGGAGGACTGCACTCAATTTTAGTTCCGAAGGTGTTACTAACCAGCAATCAGAGTGAATTTGGCCAGTTGTTTAATCCACTATGAATCTCAGTTTTCTTATTTATAAGATTGGAAAATATAGCCTAAATCTAAAATGCTTCATTTCCATCAAGAGTTACACTAATATTTTATATTTAAACTATTTTAAATATTAGAAATAAGTAAAAGAAAAATGTGTTGTTGTACTATAACTTTCAAGAGAAGGCAATGAAACAAGAATTAAGGTGCCACATGGATACTCTTAACTCAGACTTTTTCAAAATGTATCCTATTTCGTGTGAATTCAAGACAGTATTATTTTTGAAATTTTATCAACCAACTTAGAAACATAAGTTCTTGTGTAATATTTTCCATCTGGTTTAGTAAATAGTGTATTAATTGAATAAGTGGAAGAGGAGAGATTTGGAAACAATTTCCAGAATCTAACAATCTGTATCAGGCTCTATCTGTCTCATTTGAACACAATATTAACATTTATTCATAATCTCTCCTGTTGAGGTTTATATATGAACTTGATGATTTAAAGTACGATATCGCTACTATACACATTACTTCTCATTACAACAAAAATGTGTTTTCTATGGTATTTTTCATTCATCTAAAGTAGACCTAACTTTCTCTAATATAGTACATCCAGACTCTGAGAGTGATAATACAGATTTCATACACAGATAGAAAATATATTTGTTAATGCTACAGAGGAGTGTTACATTTTGCCTATGATCTGCTTCCATTCAATTTCCTTAAAGCTAATTTCAGAATCATTTTCCCATAAAGTTTTAATTGGGAGTTTCTCTTCACTACAGATCTAATTATTTCCTACTATACCATGAAGATGACACACTTCCGGCCTTGTATACCCTAAAGGATTTCAATTAATTCTAGCAATTGTGAAACATTAGGAAAGTAATTCCTAGACATTGTGCAATATGACTAATTTGTATATATCTAAAAAATGTGATCTAACATAATAATATTTTACTGGAGGCCAAATAAAGGACATAAATGTGTTATTGAAAGACAAATGTTATATGATTGAAATTTGTTTTTCTCCAGAGCATAGTTTCTTCAAAAATTGTAGCAAACGAGGATTATTCCATTTTCTTATGCATAAGGGGAAACGACTAATCTTTTAACTCTAGCAAATAATGGATGCATTTTAATAAGGCTTTTAAAAATCTGAAATTAGCATAACATAAAAAAGAAATTAGACATTTTTATCAGTAACCACATGTAATAACTAATTAATGAGAAAGTACATTTTTCTAAATATTCATAATTTCCTAAATAAATCAATAACTCAGTAAATAAATTAACATAGTCTAATAGATTAGTCTAGTTTAGTCCATAATTATTAAAATCTGCTGCATTTTTGTTATACAATTGAATCAGCATATAGAATAATGACTGAGAATAAAGTCTCTGGAGTAAGAATGTCGTGCTTAGGTTCAATGGGAATTTGGGTATAGATTTAACCTCCAAAATCTTAATATATTCAGCTGGAAAATGCAAATTGAATAAATACCTTCTTCATTGGGTTCCTTGTAATGATTAACAAAGTGCATATAAAGTTGTTAGAAAACCCCTTGCACTTATGTAATACCGAGGTCAGTAGAACAGGGAAATTTTTACAAAGCAAGAATTATAGCATTAGACCTTGACCTAAGTTGAAAAACTTGAGGTGATTGCAAAACTTGATTCCTCACATGACCCTCAGATCACAAAGTCCCTCTCTCTCACTTGCCCAGCACTCCAATGGTGATTGGTGTTTGGAACCAAATTCCCTGGGCATACCTGGTTCACAGGCTCCGCAGTGAAATTCCTTATCAATCATCATCTCAGTGTACCTTGTCTCCATGTCTTCTGTTCAGTACTGCCTGGCCTCAGAAAATTTCATTTTGATTCTTAATATTTCTCTCCAACAGGAGATTTTTCTCTATAGTTAACCCAAATCTACTGTTGCAATTAAACATTATTTGCATTCTTCTTTAAAATTGATATGAATAAGCTGTTAGGATGCTGGGCATAAGAACTTTTTAACAGGGTTATTGAAAGTTTGAACATTAATATTACAAATTTGACAGTGAACTTACAGAATTAAATGATATAGAATTTGGGCATTGCTAAAAACAAAAATGGAACTCTAATGTGCAATTGTTTTTAAACAAATCAGTATTTCAAAACTCTTTTAGATAGAAGTTCGAACTTACATGCATTTTAAATTATTTTATCAATAACAGAAGCCTATTTTCTCTTTTATTCTTATCAATATATATGGAGAACACCTACTGATTGTTTTGCCAGTAGGTTCTATCCTTTTGTAAGTTCCTCCTCTTTCTTCAAAATGCTTTTTATCTTCTCCCTGTAAAAGAGCCACTTGTCGTCTTTAAATTTATCTATCTTTATAAGAGCTCCAAAAATATATGAGTAAATTTACATGTACTTTGCTTATTTAATAAAAACCCTGCAAGTAGATAATACCCCCTTTTTCCTTATCTTGAATAACTAGGTATTATTATATATTGAGAATTAAATGTATACATATTCCTGCTTATTATTATGTCATAGACACTTTGTTTTGAATTGATATTAATAGCAACTCTGGCTTTTTATCTGTATTCCTCAACTGTTTCTAATTTGAAATTTATTTCATAACATGTTATTAGATTGATTAATGTCATTCTCATAGGTTAAAAATATTTCTTGATGTGTTATGATGTATCTTCTTTGAAATATACTCTATTTTAGCAGAGATAAAACAGTGTAACAGTTTTTCTTAAATGGACAAAGTTAAGCCCCTCATAGGTCCAATCTCTTGCTGGCTTTTCAAAAAAGGAAGCATCAGAACTCAACTCCACCGAATTAGCTGCCCATCACCCTCCTAACATCTATTAACTACTCTATCATCTACTATGTACTCCATTGTCTTGGAATTTTTGGAATCTTCTCTATTTTCCAGAGACACAGCTACATTACTTCTGACCAATCTCTACCTCCTGAATTTGTCTTTTCAATTGAATATTGCTCTCTTGCTCTGTGTCACTAGGAACTAGAAATCATATAACAAACCAAATCAATACCAGCATGAACAAGCAGAAATCAACACCAGCATGAACAAGCAGAAATATTCACTTTTTCTTTCAGTTAATCCTCTTCTGCTAATCTATCCTAAATAAAAAAGCAAATCCCATGCCTTCTTCAATTTTCCAAGAAAAGCTTCAAAATTATTTTCTCTTTGTCACTATTCTTTACCACTATATCCACTTAGATGCCAAATACCATTTTACCATTTTATCTATTTTCAATATTTATTTTGTTTTCTCTTCTCTTTTAGTTTCTGTATTTCTAATTTTTAAACAAATTTCTTTCTTTTACTTAAGTAAGCATGCAATGAATATTGAAATGTTAATCAATATGCAATATTCCCTAAAAGCATTAACTTTCCAGATGTCTGTTTTTGTACCATTGAACATAAATTTTTTTGAATATGATGTGATACCTTCATATTCTGTCATTGAGCTACTGAGTCTTACAAATATATGCCATCATTAAACTAATATGTTTCTTTTGGATTTTCCACATTAATTAAGTTTTTATGAGTTATATCATTCAACATTGAAAGGATATATACCTTATCATAAAACAAAATTTCAACAAATGGAGTTTCAGAGATCTGATTGGCTGGTTTTAGAGATTCATAAACCAGACAATATCTCATCCACAAAATAGAAAGGATATCCAGAGAGATAAAGAAAGTGGGCAAGTTTTACAAGCAGAACATTGGAGGAAAGCAAGAACAAAGAACAAACAGCAGATTAGTTGTTTCAAGATTACTTTCCCTACAGAAGTACAAGAGAAATTATGTTGGCACCATGGAATTTTGCTACTATCTCTTTCCTGACTTCCAAGAAGACCAAATCTGACAAGTGAACAGTTTAGATTTCAGTTTGTTAATGTGGAACTTTAGCAGGAATGACTTCATTTTAAGCCGGCAGTCATTTTTTTTTAATAAATTTTACCTTTTCTTTCATTTTAATGTCCACATTTATTTTAATATCAGTTTTACAGCTAAATATACTCTGTGATTATAACTCATTTTTTTCTATTTATCCTCAGTTATTTCTTAGTTTGTAGATTATGATGCTTTTATGAAATAATATTACCTGATTTCTTCTATAATTAATACTGATTTTAATATAACTTATACACTTGCATGCAGTTTGATAAGTTTAAAAAAATCTTGTTTTACACCTACGTGCCTAGAATGTCCTGGGTATTATGTTCTATTTCTACTGCCTTGTAATTTTGTTTTTATTTGGTTTGATTTTTTTATTTTATCTTTTTGGTAGAAATCTTAAACTAGAATGAATCTTTTATCCTTGAAAGTGACTTTACAAATATTTGTAACTTGTATAACTCATAATGGGTTAATATTCCTACAAATCAACAACAACAAAAACAACTGATTTAAAATGAACAAGGAATTTAAATAGACATTTCTCTTTAAAAATATACATAAACAGTCAATAAGCACCTGGAAAGATGCTTAGCATTACAAGGTAAATGAAATCAAAACCACAATGATATACCATTCCAGAACATTTGGTTTGTTGTTTTAGAAAAGTAAATGAACAGAAAATAACAAGAGTTGGCAAGAATGTGGAAAAGTTGAACCCTTGTGCATTGCTAGAATAAATGTAAAATGTATAATAATTCAATTTCTATGCAAAACAGTATAGTGGTTGCTGAAAAAAAATAGAATCTCCATATAATCCAGCAATTATGCTTTTAGATATATAATCAAAATAGTTGAAAGTCAAGACTCCAACAAATACAAATTTGTTCATAGTAGTGTTGTTCACAATAGCCAAAAGGTGGAATCTACCCAAGTATCCATCATAGAGTGAATAGAACAGAGTATACATAAAATGGAATATTATTTGTTCCTAAAAAAGAATGAAAACTTGAAACATACTGTAATGTGGATGAACCTTGAAAACATGCTAAGTGAAACCAGATAGAATTTTCCTCTAATATTCATTTCTGCTATGAGACTCCATCTTTCATCAAATTAAATATACTCATTATTGATCTTACATAACTGATTACACATATCAAATCTACTATCAGGATTTGTTGATTTTATTTGTGTACTTATCAAGTCTACTAATTTCTCTTTTTGACCATAGCAACCGCATAACTATAACATTTATTCTGATGCAAAACCATCATCTCTAGTCTGAGCTACAAAAGCCTTCTAAGTGCATCATTTCGCACATATCCCTTATTATCTTTCTTACATCTATTTTCTGTAAAATCCATAGAGATTCTTTTCTACATAAGATTATGTCACCTCTGTATGTAAAAATCTTCAGTGATTTCATGGACTTTGAAGTGAAGTCTCAAATCTTAACAAGTCACTGTATATTTGGCTGCTAATGTTATCTAACCTCCTCTGAGAATTGAAACCCATCATTCTCTGCATTCAAGTGACACTGTTTTGGTTTTAGTTCCTTACATGATTCAGCCTACATTGTGCCATAGAGATTTTGAAAATGTTCCTTTGAATTTATTTCACTGAATGCTTTCTCCCTCTTCATTTCATTCACCTTATGCTCATTTTCATTTCTCATCATATACCACTACTTTGTGAGAGAAAAATTTCCAACCCTACCAAACTGGTCGGAACCTTCTAATGTATTATTTTATCGTACCATAAAGCTTTGCTGCAAAAATTACAGTTGTAATTTATGATATTTTTACTGTGATCATTATAGTAATGCAGGGTTCAACCACCACAGTTTATGCCACTTTTGAGGAAAAAACCATGCCTTAAACCATTTGGACTGCTATAACAAAAATATCATAAATTGGATGGTTTAAACAACAAACACCTATTTCTCGCAATTCTGGAGGCTGGGAAGTACCAAATCAAGATACTGATAGATTCTGTACCTGATGAGGACCTGTTCCTTACAGAGGGAAACTTCTCACTGAATGCTGACAGGTTGGAATGGGCAGGACAGTTCTCTAGGGTTCCTTTTGTAGGAATATCAACAGAATTTATAAAACCTCTGGCCTCATGATATAATCATCTCTTAAAAAGCCCCAGGTCCTAATACCGTCATCTTGGGCATTAGGATTTCAACATATGAATTTTGAGAGGACACAAACATTCAGACCACAGCAGACTACAACTTTTTGTTTATTATTTGCTCCTTAGTGCCTAACACAGTACTTAGCATTTAGTAGGCACCCAATAACAACATGTTGATGTAGTAGCATGTAGGATGGCCTGGAAAATTCTAAGTTGGGAACAAATTGTGAAGAATTTTCAACACAATGCTAAAGAATTGATACATAATTTGGTAGGCAATAAGAAGTCACTAAAGCTAAAGGGAAAGGACTTGAACAAAGGAAACTATTCATCAAAAAGGTTAATGTGTTAATGTTTGTGTGGTTGATGCAGAATTAAGATGCGTTGGAAGTTACTCATCATAACTTTTACATATGTACCAGAGAATAACAGAAATGTATATAAAACATAAGTGCAGTGAGACTAGGTAGAAATGTCCTTTCATTGTGTCATTATATGTGTTATAGGAGAAGGAACAATCATAATAGTTGATAAAAAATTACCCATACATAAACCAGAAGAAAGAATGAAAAAAAAAATGAAGAAAAAGAATTAAAAAAAAAATAAAAACCAGGGAACAGGAATAGTGGTAATATGAAGTAATCTATTTAACTGCTAGAACAAGGGGAAGAGGGAGAATGGTTCAGGAGGTAATACACAAAGAGAGACTGGTTGAAGTTTTCCAAATAACAAACCAAAGATCTTACAAGTTCAGAGAACCTGGAGCACAAAGAAGACTTCTGTAGTCACATCATAGTTCACATTGCTGAAAACAAAACAAAACAAAAACTTATTTTCAATGTCTTAAATGCATCCAAAGAAAAAACTTTACTTCTGAGGGAATAACAAGAATAAAAGCAGTTGACTTCTTATTATAAATAATGGAAACCTGGTGAAAGTCAAGGGTTGAAATGAAGAAAAATGAACTATCAACCCATCAACTAGAAATGAATACACAAACATCCTCTGAACATGAAATGCAAATAAAAACCTTTTTAGAGAAATTAATATTTAGACAATTTGTCACCAGAAAAATTATTAAAGAACATTCATACTAAGTGGGAAATCATTCTATGAGATAACAAAGTTGGTAAGAAGGAAAGATTACTAAAATAGAAAATATGTAAATAGGAATAAAATGATATTTTTAAAAATTTCTTTAAAAGTCTATTGCCTTTATAATGTAACTCTACTAAAAATGAATGATTTGTAACATAATCTATTAAAATGCAAATTAAAACAACATTAAGATAACACTACACACCCAGCTAAATGACTAAAATTAAAAAGACTAATAGAACTATGACCATATAGATACACAACATGGTAAATTTCTCTATATTTCTGGCGGGACTATAAAATAGCACTTTGGAAAACACTTATTGTTTCTAATAACAATAAGCAAATACTTTCCCTGTGACATATTCATTTTACTCTTATTTATATGTTCAAGAAAATTTATGTCCAAAAACTATTTGCACAAGTTTGTTTATAACATCTTCATGTATAATAGTTCAAAACTAAAATGGTACAGTGTATATTCCTAATAATAAGGAACTGCAGTGTGATATATTCATAAAATAAATATAGGGGTTTGAAATACAGATACATAGTAACAACATGGATAAAATTCAAAACATGTAAAATAAAAAAGTTAACATAAAGGAATACAGACTTGATATTCACATGAAATTAATACAAGCCAAACTACTCTAAAATATTCAAGTTAGAACAATAAGTGTTTGTTGGGTTATTAACTAGAAAAGGAATTCTTGGGGATAATAGAAATAATCTGTGTTCTCAATTGGAGCATAAATTACATGTGTGTATGGCAAAAGTAATCTGTTTAATATCATTGCATTTCACCATATATTAAAAAAACTTCACAAGTTTTTTTAAAAACCTAAACATTCTCAAAGAAATAATTATACCCACATAATTACACTAAATAATAATGAATAAAACAAACAAGAAGATATGAATCAAAACCAAGTTTTGTGAAGAGGAACAACTTTAAACACAGAAAGTAATGAAGAGTATTTAAAAGAAACTAATAAGTACAGTCTATATTAGACATAGTTAAAGAAAACAATTAGTAAATTGAAAGTAAACATCAAGGAATTAACATAGAATATAGTGTAGAGATGGAATCATGTGAAAATGAATAGAATATTGAAAAATTCCACAATGGGTCTAATAGATTCAGAATTAAGAACACAGACTTAGCAACAAGTTCTACATCTTGTTATCTGTGTTAGTTTGGCATGAAACATATTTGCTCTAACTCTTTATGTGTAAAATCGTGAGATTAGTAGTCCCTATTTTAAAGGAGTAAGAATCAACTATTTGAACACTAAAAATGCTTAAAATAATTAGGAAATATTAAACATAATAAACCGTGTATGTGATTTTATATCAATTTTGGAAGCAGAAAATGAGTAGAATGGCAGACTGACAATACTTGAACTATAACAACTAATATTTTTAGAACTGTAAAAAAAAGATTAATATTAAAGGGCATTGCAAATGTTCACCAATCTAAAGAAAAGTAAATTCAAAGCCATTAAAGAATAATATGTATTACCTAAAAAACATGTGATAGTTGTACTACTAACTTGTAATCGGTGACAAAATAATGACTACATTGTAAGCACTAAATAAGATGCTACAATTAAGTGACAACAGTAAATATATAAAGATTAAATTCACACATGAAAACTCAGGTATTCACATAGGTACATGTGTTTAAGCAAATCATGCCTACAGTAAATCAACACAAAAATAAAGAAATAGAAAAAATTTTGATAGGAATATTGATCAACAAAAAGTGTGTTTAAACTACTGTGTTAATTTTGGACAAAACATGATTTAAGGATGAATGAAATGACAGAAATAGAAGAGAAACTATATATTAAAAACTGCAGTAATTCATCAGCAAGAAATGATAAGCATGAATTTGCGTATGCTTAACAGATGTTATTGAAAGAAGCAATATAAAACTTGGTGATTTAAGAACAAATATCTTAATGGTTAGAACACTCACCAAATACATGGAGACTCTGGTTACACACACACACACACACACACACACACAGAGAAATATTTAAATGTTGACAAATTGAGCATTATACTTGGAGATTTTAATAAACTGTTGTCAGAAACTAGTGCATCAATAAAAGACAGATGTTTTAACATTTAAAAACTTTGGACACTTAGAATGTCACAAAAGAAGTCTCAAAACGGAAAAAAAAAAAAAAAAATCCAGGCATCAAAACTGTAAACACCAGAACTCATCACAGTAAAACTACATTTGAAAGCAGTAATTGGAAGCTACCAAAAAAGATAATCTGAAGAAATCATGTGTCTATACTTTACAAAATATGCAAACATACTATATACTAAAACTTATAGTATAAAGTTAAGGTGACATAAGAAAGATGAAGGTTCATTTTGTCATATCATTACAAAAGGGCCCCAAAATTAAAAAGCAAAGTATCCAACTACAAAATCCAGAAAAACACAATAAAGTAAAAACCCATGGAAAGATAAAAGAACAAAATAATAAAAGCAATATCAGCAAATTAAAATGAAGACAGAAAAAAACAGAGATGTTCAATAAAATTAAAGGTGATTTTTAGAAGAGCTATAAAACAAATGAAGTTCTAGTAAAACTTATCTCATAAAATGAAGCATTGGAAACATAGGAAGAAATATAACCACCAATAATATATCATAGAAGAAAACTGCTGTAAACTTTTACTAAAAAATGAAAAGAATAAAATGGACAATTTTGTAAATCTAAATATGAAAACTATTAGACATCAGACAACTGATATAAATCAGTAACTATAAAAGATATTAGTAATAAAACATCACTGATATAACTCCTTAAAATGACAACCTTTAAAAAGATTAAATTGCCTTGAAAATTATTTTATTAAATTTTCTTAGCCTATAGAAGTATTCCAAAAGAAACAAAAGCAGAAAAAGTAAGTAAATTCAGTTAGTGAAAGAAGACAAACTTGAAATTCAACTGGAAACTAGCTTAAAATTATAAACCGATCACACTTTTGTGTATATATCCAAAATTCTAACAAATAAAATTATTAGTTGAAAGAGAACAGCAATAGTAAAGACAGACAAAATAAGATATATCTTAAAAGTGAAGAATATTTAATTTTTATAAATGTATTGACGAAATTCAACTTAAAGAAGTAAAACATGCCATTTTATTAAGTGACATTTTAAAAAATCAATTAATTAATGGGAGAAAAAATTCTTAGAAAAATCAAAAATAAAGGTTATTCTAGCCACAAAATCAGGTATGTCTGTTGTATTTAATAGGAAACTCTAATAGCACTCTCTTTAAGATCTGAATAAGTGATTGATTCCAGATATTAATTCTGCCCTTTAATATTTTCTTGGAATTTTAAGCTAGTGCATTTGACATAAAAAATTAATACAAGTTATAATAATTAGAAAAGTTGAAACTGTCATTACCTTCACGAACAAGAGTTAAATATTTTTTTTTCCTCACAAAATTCAAACAGATTCACAATATATGGCAAAATTTTATAACTAATAAAGCTTCTATCCTAGTTGTTGCAAATTACATCAACATAGAAATTAACTGTATTAACTGTGAAATTTTAGTAGAAAAATGTGGTATTCAAATAGAAGCAATAACCTTGTTATTCTGGGTAAAAATCTAATAAATATGAGCAAAGTTTTAAGAAGAAACATGCAATATTTCTGAAGGAAGCAAAGGAAGATTTTAATGAATGGAAAAGTACATCACATTTATGGAAGGGAAGACAGTGCAAAGGCATGACTAATTTTACAAAATTAATCAAATTTTTTGCAGCTTCACTAGAAACCACTTCAGAGCTTTTATGACACTTGAAAAATTAATCAGAAAATTATATTGAAAAGCAAAATGTTAAGAATAACCATAAAAAAGTATAAAAGTATGCAAAACAAATTCAAGGCCTGGCATGGTGGTACATGCCTATTATCCGCAGGGACTGGGGAAGCTGAGGCAGGAGGATTGTGAGTTAAAAGCCAGCCTCAGCCACTTAGCAAGGCCCTAAACAACTCAGCAAGACTCTGTCTCTAAATAAAACTTTTAAAAGCCTGAGGATGTGGCTCAGTGGTCAAGCGCCCCTGGGTTCAATACCTGATTAAAAAAAAAAAAAATTCAAGAACAGTGATATTTACTACTTAGCATAATTTTGTTTTTAATAAAACTATAATAGTTAAGATAATGTCTTATATGCATAGAGATGGATACATGATAAATGGGACAGAAAAATGGAATGAATGGTTAAGAAAGAAAAATATACATGAGCTCTTGTAAGCCAGTGGAAATCTTGGGGAAAGAAATATGATTTGGCAATGTGATTTCCTATTTAAAAAATAATAATAATAATAATAATAATCATGCCTTTCAAAACAGAAGCAAAACTAACAACTCCAAATACAGAATGTGGAAAAGAAACATTAAATATATTTGAAGAAATATAGGATATATTCGTAGAAGAATTTGAGAAGAATGAGAAGACTAATGAGTAAAATGTGTTAAAAAAAGTAAAACGTGGGAAAAGAAATGCATTATTAAAAAATATTTGAATACTGTCAAATATTATCATGCAATATAATTTTTTAATTCCTGGTTATTTGGGGAAGAAAAGGCAAATGTCTCATTTTTTAAAAAATCTGCAAAAATAAATGGGGAAATCACAGAAACAGATAATACAATGGTCAATAAACAGAATGGGTCAATTTCACTACTAATGAGGTTCACTGATTTTCAATTTATTTATTTATTTTAGTACTAAGGATTGTACATCCGGGCACTCTTCCATTGAGCTACATCCCCAGCCTTTATAATTTCTTTATTTTGTGACAGGGTCTCAACAAGTTGTTGAGGCTGACTTTGAATTTATAATCCTCCTCCCTCAACCTCCTGAGTAGCCACGGGCACCGCCATGCCAGGTTTCCACCACTAATTAAAACTATACAAAGTAAAATAATAGTAAAATGCTACCTCCTACCTATCAAATTGACATGTATTTTATAATCAGATGATTGCAAACATTTGTGACATTGTCTGAAACCTTTTACACTTTTAATCAGCAAAACAAAAGCTATTACAGCCAAACAGATAAAGTGTATTGATTTGGATATGAGATGTATTATGGTTTGATATTAGGTGCCTGCCCTCCCCCTGCAAAAAAAAAACAACAAAAAAAAAAACGCTCATTTGTGAGACAATGAAAGAGGGTTTAGGGGTCAATGAATTGGCTCTTGAGAATCTTGGCCTACTCAGTGTGTTAATCCCCTAGGTGGTAACTGTAGGCTGGTAGAGTATGGCTGGAGGAGGTGGGTCCCTGTAGACAAGCATTTGGGATTTATATTTGTGTCTGTTGAGCAGAGCTTTCTCTCTCTCTGCTTTCTGATGTGTTGTCTTGAGCCACTTTCTTCGGCCACATTTTCCCACCATGCTCTATTGCCTTACTTTGAGCCCAGAGCAATAAAGTCAGCCATCTGTGGACTAGGACCTCTGAAACCATGAGCCCCCCCCCCAAAACTTTCCCTCCTCTAATTGTTCTTGTCATGTCTTTTGGTCACAGCAGTGAAAAGGCTGACTGAAACAAGATGTTCCCCAAAAGCTTTTGTGTTAATACAGGAGGTGAAATTTTTCGCATGGAGAGTGGACTTGGGTTCTTTGTCTTATGCATTTGAAGAATAGGGTGAGAGCAAAGTAACAAGATTTATTACAGAAATAAAAAGAGAGAGGGGTCCCAAGAGAGGGATATCAAAGAGTGGCTATTGTCTAAAGCTTTATGTAGATCTATAAATTTAAGAAAATCAGCCCCTTGCCCAATCCTGGGTAAGGCAGTCAGTGTCCACAAGTTATTCGTGTGGCTTTTAGTCCAGTCAAAATATTAATCAGGCATTTTTCCTTTTTTGGAGAGGTATGGACCTCGGTCACATAGCTCCTGGTTTAAAAATAGCCTTTTTGTAAGTTTTGTCTTAGCAAATATCTGCAGATGCTGTTTGGGCTCTACTGCCCTGGAATGTACCCAGGGACCCATCTGCCTATCCTCCCAGCCTTTTCTTTTTCTCCTGAGGTCAAAATCATTGGATTTTGAGAGTTGAAATCTATTACAGCCAAACAGATAAAGTGTGTTGATTTGGATATGAGATGTGTTATGGTTTGATATTAGGTTCCCGCCCATCCTAGTTTGAATGAACTGAGTGGTAACTATAGGCATGTAGGACATGAATGGAAGAGGGATATCACTTGGACCAGACCCTGGAAGGGTTCATCTTATCCTCACCCTACTTCCCAGTCCCCAAGCCCAGAGAAGATTCCCCAGACACACCCTTCCCGGGGCGCCTCGACTCCAGCCAAGAGCAATGAATTCTGCCATTCTTGGACTTAAATCTCTGAAACTGTAAAATAAACTTCCTCTCCTCTAAGTTGTTTAACACTAATTGTTTATTCAGATTAAACAACAACATAATGTGTGATACACTTTTGTTTTTTTAAGAGCTGTAAACTGATCAATGAGACAACACCTCAGATCCTGCAGATAAAAACACCACATTCTCTGTTTTTTCCCTTTGTTTTCACTGTCTCTATTGGATAAAGGTCACCCTATGGCCTCTCCTCTTCAGAATCTATCTTCCATCATTATATCCAGCTTTGGGAAACCAGCATCCTAAAGCCATTAAAACATGGTGGTGCTCCCCAGCTTCCCATTCCCCTTTCTTAAAACCTTGGGAAAGCAGGGTTCTTTGGGTCCTCCTGGGAGGGTAAGGTTTAGAGATTAAAATGCTGCACATAATATGTCCATTCCAAAAATTTTATCTCCAAGGTCTTCAGACTATGTTTTTCCCCTACAAGAAGGGGAAAACTTTTTTCTGTTACAAGCCAGATAGTAAATATTTTAGGTTTTGCAAACCACATACAACCCTGTCTCATTCCTTTTTTATCACTCTGTTTGTTTATTTAAGTGCCTTTGAAACATGGAAGAACTGTTCTTATCTTTATGGCTGTAAAAACAAACAAACAGAAACTGCCGAGGGATAGATTGTCTGGTGAACCAGTTTGTTGATCCTCCTCTACAGCTGTAGCAGGGTACTTGAGTCTCCTAGTCTCAATTCATGCAGTCCTAGAGATTTATTCATTTCATCTAGCTTACCTTATTTGTTGGTATACAATTATTCAAAGTTCCTTTTCATAGTTCTTTTTATTTCCAAAGTATCAGTAGTAGTGTTCCCACATTCATATTTCTTATTTTGATTATTCATATTTTCACTATTTTTCTTTTTTAATCTAGCTGAAAGTTTGTAAATTTTGTTCAGCCAAAGAACAACTTTAGATGTGATTGATTTTCTCTTAGTCTTCTGTACTCTATTTCATTTATCTCTAATCTTTACTCTTTCTTCCTTCTGCTAGTTTTGAGTTTAGCTAGCTCTTCCTTTTTTCCTTATTGCATAAAGTTAGTTTATTGATTTCAGGTTTTTAATGTACCTATTTTACTGATATAAATTTTCCTCTAAGCATTGCATTGCCTTTGCTGCCTGCCGCCCACAAGCTTTAGTAAGTTGTGCTTTCCTTTTCATTCATTTGTATATACTAATATCCTTGAGCAACTTTTTCCCTTGATTCTTTAGCTAGTTAAAAGTGTGATATTGAATTTCCACATATTGGTTAGTTTTTTTTTCAGTTTTTCTTCTGTTATTGATTTTGGTATCATTGGAGAAGATACTTAGTATAATTTCAATCTTTTTAAAATTTAGACAGCTTTATTTTGTTTGCTACCAATTTATAATAATATCAACAATTTTCTGGTATACTTTAGTAAAACATAATCTATGGAATCAGAGAAAATTTTATATATATATATATATATATATATATATATATATATATGGAGAATTTAGCTAAGCTATTTGTGCTTAGCTAAAATTATGTCCAGGAAGAATTAGAAAGAAAATACAAATAAAAAGATATGAAATATTGAGATTATCAGATAGAATCAAAAGATCACAGATTATATATGCATAAAACTGAAAAAGAAGAAAGCCTGAGAAGTAAAGAAATTTGAGTAAGTTTAAAAAAATAAAAAAGATAGAACATGAGATGAGATACGAGTGACAAGATGATTCCAAGTGGAAGTAATTCTCTTCCAGCACATGAATAAGTGGTATACTTGACTTCTTTGGATTTGAGGACCCTGAGAAATTCTACAGTGATCTCCACTTCTAATCAAAATGGGGTCTTTGGAAGGAGATTTATCCTACTACCTGAAGTATAAAAAAAAAATGCCATAGATTATATAGAGCCATTATTTTCAAGTATTGATATGTATAATGCAAAACCATGATCTCTAAGAAAGAAAACACATTTGACGATAGCTTTGTAATTATCATGAGAGAATAGCTGAGTTACAGTACAAAGATGGAGAACTCCATGGTAGCCTGCCTGGTCAATATCCTGTGAAGAAGAGACAGAACCAGAGGACTGGGAGTCCAAGGCAGCTGGAACTGTGAGGCCAAGACCTGTAGAGAGGTACAACACAGAGAGAAAGATCTCTGCAGATGGGCAGACGGTCCTTGAGTCTTCTAGCTGAATATTGATTAACATACTTATAGAAGGAAACTACCTAAATCCAGAAAAATCCTACTCTAAAAGAGGAGAAAAATCTGTAGAGGTTACATGGGGCTAGAAATAGTCTGCCTCCTCAGCAGAAAGCGTTATAATATATTGGGCTCAGAGTGGCAAGCTGAGGAGGATACCTCAAAAATCTGCTCCAAATAGCCCATTAAAGGTTGCTGTGTTGTAACCATTCTAAGCTAAGAAAATAAATAACACAGAGCCAGATGTGGTAGCACATGCCTGTAATCCCAGCAGCCTGGGAGGCTAAAAGCCAGCCTCAGCAATTTGGTCAGGCCCTAAGCAACTCAGCGAGGTCTCTAAATAAAAATATTGAAAAGGGCTGGAGATGTGGCTCAGTAGTGGTTAAGTGTCCCTGGGTTCAATCAATGGTACCAAAAAAAAAAACAAAAAACTGATAAAGATGGGTCTCCAAAATTAGAAGACAGGCTACTTCTGACTTCAAGACCTTTTAAAATTCTACAGTAATCAAAACTGTGATGGGCTGGGATTGTGGCTCAGTGGAAGAGCACTTGCCTAGCACAGGCAGAACTCGGGTTTGATTCTCAGCACCACATAAAAAATAAAGGCATTGTGTTGTGTCCATCTACAAAAAAAGATATTCATACTCTCTCTCTCTCTCTCTCTCTCTCTCTCTCTCTCTCTCTTCTTTAAAAAAAAAACTGTGATATTGGCATGAAGATAGATAAATAGGTCAATGGAATAGAAGAGAGTCCAGAAATAGACTCACACATATATATATTCAATTGATTTTGACTAAAGTGCCAAGGAAATTCAATGGAAAAAGATGATCTTTTCAAGGAATGATGTAGGAACAGTTTGTTAGTAACATACAAAAAATAAATAAATACAAAAAGAGCACTGCCCTTGGGTTCCTAGCACATACAAAGTATTTATTTGGAATATTCATAACAGTCACAGAGAGAATGAAAAAGCTAAACCCACAAAATATCTGGAAGGAAATATAAAATCTTAGTGACCTAGGATTTGGCAAAGATTTTCTAAATACAACCCAAAATACTTAGTATAAAAGAAAAATTCAATAAATAGAACTTGATCAAAATAAAACACTCTTGCTCTTCAAAAGACACGGTATTAAAAAAGAAAAGAAAAAGCATATAGAAAATGTATACAAAATATGCAGTTGACCCTCCAAATCTATGAGTTCCATATTCATGGATTTAACCAACTGTGGATCTAAAATATTTTTTTAATTACATATGTACTAACATGTACAAACTTTTTCTTATCTTTATTCTTTAAACAATACAGAATAACAACTATTAGTATTGTGTTAATAATTATAAGTAATCTAGAGACAATTTAAAGTATTCAGGAAGATATGTGTAGGTTAAATATAAATACTACCCTAGTCTATACAAAGGACTTGAGCATCTGCTAATTATGGTATCCACAGGGAATTCATGGAACCAATCTTTTATAGATATTGAGGGAAAACTGAAGATTAGTAACTAGAATATGTAAAATACAATTTTATTTCAATAAGCAGACAACACAATTTAAAAATGAGCAAAGCTGTTGAACAGAAACTTCACTAAAAAATGTACAAATGTCAAACAGCACATGAAAAGATGCTAAATACCATTGTCATTAGAGAAGTATAAATTGAATTCACTACTAAATGCCACTACACTACTACTACCAAGTTTATAATTATAACCATAAAATATTGTGCAACTGGAACTCTCTCGAAATGCCAAAAGGAATTTAAAATGGCACAAACTCTTTGCAAAAAATCTACCTCAACCCTATGACCATGACAATGTATTTACCCAAGAAAATGAGAACATTATGTTCAGATGAGAACTTGTATGTGAATGTTCATAGCAGTTGATTTATAACAGCCAAAAACTGGGAATAACAAAATATACATCAGCAAATGAATAGAAAACAAATTGAGATCTATCCATACAATGAAATAATACCAAGCAATTAAATAGAATGAACTATTGATATATCCCATGCACAGATAAATTGCAAAGTCATTAATATTGAATGTAAGAGAGTGGGCCAAAAAAATAGAAAATACGTAACTGCATGATTCAATTGGTTGAAAATTCTAGGAAAAGTAAACAATCTATAGCTGCAGATCTGTGGTTGTCTTGGGTAAAGGTAGCAGAGGAGAGTGGTCTAACCAAGGGGCCAAGGAGTATGGTGGCTAATGGAAGTGCACATTATCTTGACTATAGAGATGTTCCTTTACATTCAAAATTTTGAATAGGATGAGTGAAGGTGAGCCCCATTGAGAGGTGACATTGGAGACATACATGTGTCATAGTCTGTCAAGTAATACCTTTATGTACATTTTAATATGCACCAATAGTACTTTGATAAAGCTATAAGTTTAAAATAAACTATATTCTCATGGTAATCAAATGCTGTAGCTGTGGAGATGATGATAGGGTTTGGACTAGAAAATAAAAATAAATTTAAGCCCAGTGAAGACAAAGTCATTTGGTGAAGTGGAATTACATCTGAGAAATTAGAAAATGTTGAAAATTAAAGTAAAGAAATGTTTTCCTAAGAGTAAATAAAGACCTTTCCAAAGACAGGTGCCCACAGATTGTGGAAAACTTGAAATAAAAGTGAAAAAAAAAGGGCATGAAGGTTTTACCTATTCATCACTTAGAAAATTGACAGAAATCCTTAATTTCTTCTCTTGAAAATGGATTAATAGCTACACTATATCTTTTGCTAAAATTAGCACGAATATTTAATATTCCAACTGCATTAACCATGAAAAGAAAATGTTATTACTATCTAGCATGAATGTGTCTTTATATAAAAACATCTGTTATTTTATGTTCTTGCTTAATAGATTATACAGGTCAACAGTTCTGAATATTTACCTTGTTTGTCGTCAAATTTACTAATTAATGTTAGTCATTAGAAAGTTTACATTTGTGGTAGACTATTAGTTTGAAGGTTTTTATCATTCACAAAGGTGAATTTAAAAGTTTTGGCAATTCTTTCCTGATTAGCTAACTATAAAAGTAGTTTCTTTCAATGAAGTGCTAAGAAGCTAGGATCTCATTTTATCAATTAACCAATCAAATCAAGAGCCACATTGCTATCAGAACTATTTTTAGAGCATACTCAGATTTGTTCCCATTATGTGGGCTTGGTCTCAACAATCCTAGTGCTCTGCCTTTCCTAACTAGTATGTTCTTTATTGTGAACCAAAGATGTGATATGGTCAGTGCGGCTGCATAAATATTCAAGTTTTATAAGGTCAGCAAAAGCTTTCATTGAAATGGAAATAAAATATAGGCATGTGCAAAATAAGGTAGTTATTATACTTTAACAAAAATATTCAAGCTAAAAAGAATGGACAGAAGGACACTTAAAGCAATCAAGAAAATAGAATTCATTCATTAATTCAACAAATACATTTAAAGTACTTTACTAGACACTTGGGATAAATCTGGAGGGGTGGGGAATGAGGAAAAATTCCTGCATAGGAGACTGAGACTGATCATAAAAATTAATGAACAAAATATATATCACACTGGAAGGTCCTAAGTGTTATAGGAAAAAATAAATAAGGAAAAGGGAAACCAGGAGGACAAATAAGGAAGTTAAGTTTAAAATTTTGAATAGGATGAGGAAAGGAGAGCTCTATTGAGAGGGTGACATTGGAGTAAAATCTGGAGTGAGGTGAGGGATTTATCCCTATAGACATTCAGGCAGAGTACAAAGGCCTGAAGGCCCTGCAGTTCAGTGAAAGCCAGGAGCCAGGATGGATAGAGAGAGGGAAAGATGGAGACAATAATAGGGGGAAAGTCCCATCCACGTCCTATGTGGGATTGGGGTTCCCCTAGGTGGAATGGGCTGGCTGACAAATAAAAGCTAAGGGAAATAAAAGGGGGAAAAAAAACCCCACAACACAGAAAGTAGTTTCAAAACCAGGGCAGGACAGGCAAGCTGATCAAACCCTTGGAGCTTCTAGACAAAATGGAGTCCCTGCTTGCTTTATTTATACTGGGAAACATCAAAGAGATTCTATAGAGTGTTCTTTTCCAAAAAAAAAAAAAAATGTTAAAGCTGGACTGTACAGTTCCTAGAGGGTTATGCTCATTTCTGGAGCTACTATGAGGAACCTCTTATAGGAAGGGAAGGAAAGGTCACATGCATTGGGCAATCTATTGCCATGGGAGGGAGAGCCACAGAAAGTTCCCAGTGCCAGGCCTATCTCCAGCTGGCTTCCATGCAGAGAGAAGATCCTCCTGTATTTCATGGATGACTTCCCGCAGAAAAGGTCAGAGAGATTATGGGGCAAGTTCAGGTAGACCTTTGTGTGCCATTGGCTTTTTACAGAGAGTGAAATAGGAGCTGAAAATGCTTTTGAAACAGTAGAACATGATCTATTTTCAATTTAAAGAAAATGATTTTTCTTGCACGACTGGGAATAGAATGTAGCGAGACAGGGGTGGGAGTAGAAAGACAGTAGATTATCACAGTGTTATAATTGAGATTTTTATGAGGCTGAGACCATAGTGAATGTAAGGAGAAGTTGGATTCTGGAAACATTTGGAAGTAGAGTTGATGCTATGTTACATAGCATATAGTATGAAGGAAAGATCAGAATTCAAAATAAACAGGAAGGTGTAGCCATGAGATTACAGAAGGATAAAGTTGCTCTCAATAGAAATACAGAAGATTTTGGAGCAGGTTTTGGTGGCACACACTAGAAAACCAAAACATGGAAATTTACATTCTATGGAGTGGGGATGATGCTCTTTGCACAGGACCAGTTGATGGGCACGTGACAGTGAACAAAACAGTTCCAGCCCCTCAGAGAATGAAGTCATAGGGACCAATTAATAAAACAGACTGGGGACATTCTTGCCCTAAAGAGAATTGTATGTGAGGGACTTATTCCTACTTCCAGAACAACACCCAATCTGAAATACTGAAGGGTAGACAGTAAAGTGTGAAATTTCACACAAATTATATCTTTTGACCTGATCAGTAGAATATTTCTCAAGTTAATAGATATTGATATTAAATAACAAAAAAATGTAACAGGAGGGTAACATACTAAACATCTCCAAGCACTTACAGCTTTTATTTTATATATTGAAGTATTAATACACACTAAAAATATAATTTCTTAAAATGTTTAAATAAATGCATGATGTGAAACAAACAATGCCAAAAATAGAAACAACGCTAAGTGAAATTGAGAATTTCATAGTGTCCCTCCCTTTAATGTTAAGTTTGACAACCTTCTTCATATTTTCTGAGGACTTTAACTTGAATGACTATGGGTTTGATGACAATTACTGTTTTCTAACACATAAGTTTGTTTAGAGTATAGAATGAAGTCAGTATTACATATTTTACAATACAAGGAAAAACACAAAGAACATCAAAACAGTGAAAATGATTTATTTCTGATTCAACTCTGTTAATATTTTGAGTCCGTGCTTGCTTTATTTATACTGGGAATGCTTGCTTTATTTATACTGCTTGTCCTAAGAAGATATTTATAAAGTAGAAATTTTTGGAATAAATATAAATATACACACTTGTGTTAACATTTATCTATTAGCTTCAGAAATAATTTGGAAGAAAATAATTATTTATGTATTCAGACCACATAGTGAGAAAAAAAAGTAAAGATAAACATTCTAAAATTAAAGAATATTTTCAGAAAAACATTTTAGGGGAGAGCATGCCTTGAAAATCAAATTCCTCTAAAATCAAAAGAAGTTTATAATTCACTGAAAGTAGTATTTATTACAGGAATATTTTATTTTCCTACAATTTTTTGGTATATATACTATGCATAAAGCAAAATGAAATACAATATTTTACATATTTATTTTATTAACATTGATTTTTTACATTACAAAGATTTTAAATGTCATTATATTTTCTTAAAAGTACATGACTTTAAAATGTCCACATCAATCATTCCCTTTAATTAAAATATTATTTTAAATACGTGCATATATAGAGAGAGATGCATGATTTCATTTTTTATTATTATGAGTCAATGCCTAAGGCAGACTAACTTTATAAATAAATGAAGTTTATTTAGCTCCCACTTTTGGAGGTTCATGCATATTTTTTCAGCACTAACTCAGCTCTCTGAGGACCTCATGGTAGATGGGGTCACAATGGTGGAGAGTGTGAGAGGAAGAGATCACATCTTGAGATAGGAAGTCAGAGGAAAGACTTGAGTCCCCAGTCATTTCTGAGAGCATGCCCTCAATTGACTAAAGATCTCCCATCAGGCCTTTCCTATCTCCTCCACACTGCCAAATTGAGGACACACCTGCAATACCTGAACCCTTGGAGAACAAATCACAGCAGTGAATGTAGGTGTGCATATATCCAGCTGTAAGTGCTTCTTCAGCCACTGGTATGATGCTAAGTGAAGTGTGATAATGGCAATACTCATACAAGGAACATCATATGGAACTGAATATGTGCCTAGAATTCTTCTAAGTGCTTTCTTATTTATCAACTAACATAAACCTCAGAGCACATTGTTGAGTTGAACACTATTCTTAACACTGCCTCACTTAGGATGTGACATGAATCACAGAAGACAGAGAGATACACCTTTGCTCATGTAGGTAATACGAATAGGAAGTGGAACTGGTTCATATACCCTGCTATTGGATTCTGGAATCTGTTCCCTTAAGGGCTATATTCTGATGCTTCATGTCACCTTAGCCAATTTCTGATTTTTTTTAGATGAATAACTATTTTTTTCAATTACAGTGAATAAATATATGTATTTGTGAATAATCACTGTTACTCTCTTACACTACAAAATGTAGGGTTTTAGTCTGAATGTTCTCTGTGAACTTTTTTTTTTCAGGTTTACCCATTACATTTTGCAATTATTCAACCAATTTACATTTCTAATTTTTTCTTAAGATCCTAGAAACTTTTCTTAGATCTTAGTACCTCCTGTTATTTTCCGATATTTATATAGCCATGATTTTCCCCTCCAGCTTAAAAAATAGGCTCTTTATAATTCCGCTTTTCTAGTAGCAATTAACAAGTCACTACACTAGCCGACCTGGTTCCATTGTGTCTTAGGGGACTACTATGTGCCTGACATTATACTTGATATTTAAATAAATCAAAGACATGGATCTTTCCCTGAATTAATTTACAGTCCAATTGAAAAGCAGATATTCTACCCTTCACAAACAAAAACTGCCATATCAGCATTTCTCAGCTTCCGTTTTTTTTTCCTCCATGAAACAGTGATTTTCACAAACCCCAATGAATAAACACCATGTTTGACACAAAATTCCTTTTTACTGACTAAAACATCTTATTCTTTTTTCTTTAATAAAATAAAGTTATCATAATAGTGAATAATAGCACTGTCAGTAGAGAAATAAGCTTGGATCTCCTTAAATAATGTTCTTTTCTTATCTATATTAAGTTTTTTTTTTTTTTAATGGTTATTAGGGGTTGGGGATGTGGCTCAAGTAGTAGTGCGCTCGCCTGGCAAGCATGAGGCACTGGGTTCGATCCTCAGCACCACATAATACTAAAATAAAGATTAAGAAATGGTTATTAGTAACAAATTACTTGAAACTATTGACATCTTGCATCAAAACAGATTTTTCCATTTCATATTGTCTTTGAGGGCTTGTGCTATCATGAGGCTTTATTGAGAAGATGAGGGCATTAAGGTTTGGGGGTTTTTTTTTTTTCCCATTACTATAATGATACAATTAAGCTAGGTACTTAGAAACAAAAAAAGTTTATTTTGGCTTAAAGTCCTAAACCAAGAGGGGAAACACCTGGTGATGGCTTTTGCTGACATAGCCCAAAGTAACACAGGGCATCACCTGACAGGAGTCAAGGATAATGCTTATATGTGTGTGTGTGTGTGTTCCTCTGCTCTATCTCTCATCAAATCCACCAACATTCAGTGATTAGGACTCCACCTTGATAACTTTATCTAATACTGACTACATTCTGAAGGCTCCATTTCTAACCACCTTAGTCAGATTAAGTTTCCACTCTCTTAATCCAGCATAATGGAGATAAAATTGTACTGCCTAAAACTTTGGAGAACACATGTACACCATATCAAACCATAGCAATAAGTCTTGAAGGAAAAATATCTTTGGTATTCAACTTTTAACTAAAATTATATTTTTAATTGACTATGGTTTACCTTTTACTTAAATATTTTTCTTTAATGATGTTGCTTGGTTAAGCAACAATAAAACAAACTATTTTTGATTTTACAGAGAGCATCCATTGAATTGGCTGTACAGCTCTGCAGTCCAAATTTTAGTGTATTGAATTTGTGTTTTATGGTTTTATCGGCATGGCCTAGAAACAAATTTTACTCTTCTAATGAGGGCTTGCATCTAATCAAACATAGTCATTATTTTTGCTTCATACTAATTGGCAAAAATATGTTCTCCTTCCATTCCCTGTATCTTATCCATCAAATAGCTCCAAAGATTCTCAATCTCTCTTAGCAAAAACAGTTTTAAGTTGGCTTTCATAAAAAAGCATTCAATTATTTTAGAAATAAACTCTTATAAATTCTAATTATTCTGATTCTAAACAACATTTGTTTCTATTACAAAATAAGCCTTTGAAATCATAAATGTCTAGAACAAAATCGCCTTTTCTAATGAAAGAAAATATTTTGAATGTTGAGAACAGCAAACAGAGTAGCATATCTACAGATTTTATGTCTGGTTTTGTCAGCTTCTTTGCCGCTGTGACCAAAAGACCTGACAAGAACATTTTTAGAGGAGGAAAAGTTTATTTGGGGCTCAGAGTTCTCAGTCCATAGATGGTTGATTCTATTGCTCTCTGCCCAAGATGAGACAAAAACATTGTGATGGAAGAACATGGCAGAGGAAAGCAGCACAGGACATGGCAACAAGAAAACAGGCAAAATATATACCCCAAAGGCATGCCCCTAGTGATCTACCTCCAGCCACACCCTACCTGCCTACAGTTATACCTCCCAGTTAACCCATATTAGTGGATTAATGCACTGATCAGGTAGGGGGCTTATAATCCAATCATTTCACCTCTAACCTTTCTTTCATTGTCTCACCCATGAGCTTTTGGAGGACATCTCATACCTAAACCATAACCATGTCTACACTGTTTTTCTTGTATTTTGCAGTTTACAAAGACAATTCTATAAGACAAAGTAGATGAAGTCTGAAGAGTTCTCTTTTTACAATAATTTAAAACCTGTGAAATATTTTAGTGTTGAAGGCAATGTTTCTCAGTTCTTTTGAGTTCATGACACATTTTCTGGTTCAAGAATTTTCAGTGGGTTTCTTGAAGAAATTGAAAGATTTAACAAATTCTAAACAAGCCAGCATTGATTAGCATGTAATTCAGTCACAGGAGTACCTTGTGTTGTCCTGTCAAGGGCACCATCCTCCAGAATGGACGTCAGCTCCATGACTTTGAATTGTTGCTGCTATTGTATGATCTTTGTATCCTCAGGAAAAAAAATCATCAAATTTTATTATTTTTCCTATGGGGGATCAAATTGTATGCCCTTGTTATATCTCATATTTAATCAGTTTCACCTTTCTTAGTATATCCCATAAATTGATTGGCCTGATACCATAATACTCTTTTTTAATTCCAATTGTGATGTAAGTACATTTTAAACATTGATCAATTTGACAAGGTTTTCATTAAATATTGTGGCCTTTGAACTAATGTAACCTAAGGAATATATTATTTCCTTAAACAATTAGTTTTGTAGACAGTTACAGTGCACTCTGTAAGGATATCAAAGTCAATGTATTTTGAATGTTCCTCATAGGTCTATCCTAATTAATTTTTCTTTTTACACAGTTTCTATGTTCCCCAGTGTCAAAATGCAAAGACCAGATGACAGATTATTTTATTGTTAAAACTTCCATAAATCAGTAAGCTTGTGATGAAAAGATCTGGATTGTAATTTACAAGAAAATAAGCCCTTGATCTTGGTGCTATGTTGGGCAGGGATCCAGTATGGAAATTTCTATAGGTCTCTACAAATGATTTGAGAATAGTAAAAAACAGTTATTGTAATACCAAAATGAATGTTACACAGAGACCCTCGAATAACTCTCAGACCACACAGTTTTATGCCAATAAAATCCTTATTGCTGGCCAGCAGCGAATGCTCTACTCTCTAAAAATGAGATGGTCAGAGTGACGCACTCCCGTAAGTTTGGCCTCATATTTAAGCCAAAAAAAAAAAAAAACACAAAAGGGATGTTTGGGGGTTTAGCCAATGCAAGCAAGCCAAGTTAAAGAAGCAAGAGATTGTAGTCAGGCAGTGGGAGGCTTAGCCAATCAAAATAAGCCCAGTTACCCCAGTTACAGAAACAGGAACTCAATTATCCCAGTTACAGAAATAGGAGATTGCAGTGAGATAGTTCTATGTTCTTGAGGTTTTCCACAACACAAGGAAAAACAACTTGTCCCAGTCATGCCTATTTCGCAAAATGAAGTTACTAAACACACATTATGCCTCATCACATTATGACTCATGAGAGTCATCGGAAAACAACAACAACAAAAGATTTCTGTAATTCTAAATAGTTTTTTTATATGAATATATCCAAAATCAATATTATATTTTATTATTAATACAGTATATATATATATATATATATATATATATATATATATATATATNATATATATATATATATATATATATATATATATATATATATATTCTTAAAATAATTAAATGATGCAGTTTTATTTCTCAACAGTCCAAATCTCTTACTGTGTTTTTATTGGCAATGGGAAACCTTACAGTTTCAAGAATCAACAGAATATTTAGAAAATATACCACAATTTGAGGTTAATATATTTTAATTTATCTTGGTAAATAGTTCTCAGGCATATCTCCAACATAATCTAAATATAATACATTATGTAGAATAAATTCTGGCTATAAACATTTTTTTCTCCTGTAGGACCTACCAACATTTTGCCAGCCTTAGACCTGAGGAGTGTAGTAAAGGTAGAAGGCATCCTGTCTGTATTTTTGGCTAAATACCACTTGCTTTTTCTAAATTTAATCTTTTCATGCATCAATCATGATTATCTAAGATAATATCAGTTTTGATGGTATCAATGATGATTTATGAGCAGAGAAATCTTTCATGATTGCATGAAGATAACAGTTAATCTTCCTGAGAGGAGCAAGGATGCCTTCATGAAAGTATAGTCCTTTAGGGTGAGTCAAAAGTAGTTCCAAATACAGAGAAAAAAAAATTAGCAAGAACAGAAGAAATACAAGTGAGAAAGTAGGGGCATCTTCCAGAATACCTAGTACACTCTCCCTGAACATGATGCACATGCCACGGAATAATTAGAGTAAATAAAAAGAAACTTTAAATTTACATTAAAGAAACATGGCTCTCATTTTTTGATTAAAATTTGGAAATAAAAATTGGCATGTAATTTCATAGATAATGGGATTCCAACTAGGCTGGAAAAAGGAAAATGTAGAATTATAGTTGTGTTTAGAAATAAAATTCTTCTAATTATGGTAAATATGCTTTTATAGAGGGAAGGGGTATATAGACATTGAGGAGATCTGCTAAGAGATTATTTCAATGATCCAGGAAAGAAATAAAGTAGGTTTGAACTAACCTCATGTCAGTAGGATTTAAAAGACAGCAATAGATTTTTTTAAAGGAATATATAGAATCTATAGGCCAGTGCCTAAATATTGTGAGGCAACACAGAATAAAGAACTAAAGACAACCCCAAGCTACTTACAATGTGTGACTGGGAGAATTCTGCTACTATTACACAGCCTATGAAGGCAGGAGCCAGAGCAAATTAAGGAGTAAAGATTGTCAAGTTGATTTTAAGCGCTGACAGGGTGTCAGGGGAACTTGCAGAGGACACTTTCGGAAATGCGCGAGATGAAGCTCTGGAGGACGATGAGGCAGATTCCCCAGCATCTTGACTGTGGTCCAGTTCAGTATACACCTCCATACTGCCAAGCCTATATTCCATATTCTACAAAAATTTATTCTAAGTCAATAAATTCATTACGAAGCTGTCCACACATTTTAGTAAGATTTCACCTGTGATTTACAATCTCTCTTAACTTGGTGAATATTGTAGTCTTTGTAGCCCTCAAATAGAGAAAATACCACCCCTTCCTCAAGTCACCAGAAGCTGGGGGATTTCTTTTTGTCTGCGTGTGGGGAGGGGGCACAGTGTCAGGGGAGTACTGTGGATTGAACTCAGGGGCAATGGGCTACAAAGCCACATGCCCAGCACCATTATTATTATTATTATTATTATTATTATTATTATTATTATTATTATTATTTTAATTTAGAGACAGTGTCTTACTGAGTTCCTTAGTGCCTCACTTTTGCTGAGGCTAGCTTATGAACTTGCCTCCAGAGCCACTGGGTTATGAATGTGTGCCACTGTGCCTGGCTGCGAGGGGGATTTCCTGATCCTTGGGAACATATTCTGAACCCCTACTTTCACCCTGCTAACACAAATAGCACAATTCTGAGCAGGTTGCTTAAGCCCTTTTTTAATTTATAAAATGTGAGTAATAAAATAATAATCTCTACCTTGCCTACTTCAGATGTGTGCATTATTATTAAATAAGACAAGATTAAAGCAATATTCCAATGTAAGGGGTGATTATTATATTCTACCACTGTCTTGCATTCCCACATGATAAATTCAGCCAACTGGATAGTTGAAACATTATGTGCCAACTTCCTCACCCCATGCTCAGGATTTGGTAGGTCAAGAAATAGAAATCAAGGCCAGTCATGAGGCATAGTGCTATTGTGCTTGTGAATATTGGTTCTGAGACTTTGAGCAAAGTGACCCTAACAATGTGCCTCATTACCTTTACTCCTCAGTAAAGCTGAGGTGATATTAGAACCTCTTTCATTGAGTTGTGGTGACTACTAAGTGCTCAGAAATGTTAGCTATTACTATATTATTATAGTGGTGTCAAATTTTAAGTCTCAAACTTGAACTTACAAAACATGCAACATTTTATTTCTTTGAAAAAAATTAAATTGACATAGCTTTACAGTCTTTACTCAGGCTACTGACAAATTTCTTACCAATTCAAAGGTAATCCTCACTTATAATTTTAAAAAGAATTCAGTTTCAGGATTTCAATCCAGCCAATTAAGGTATTCACATCCCTTTTACATTTCCTCATCTTTGATGCTTAATGAGTTCTGGTATCAGGTCAGTGGTGTCTGAACCATGTGCCTACATCTTTGATCCTTGCTGCCCTCCATGTTTGTTGATATGCTACCCTGGTACTTATAATTGTACTGGCTCCTGCTCCTAACACCTGTGATCTTTGTGATCTCTGGTCAAGAAGTTCACAGACTGTGCTTTTCTTGTACTCTTCTCTCTTGATTGGCTATTTTATCATAGTAGATTAAAACAATGAAGATTTATTTCCTTGCTCTGGCTATGTAGGCATTGAAGATCAATAAGGGTTCTGCTCAATGTCTATTGTATTCCAGGACACACTCTGATAGACTGACTCCCATCAAGGACTTGGCCAATCACATAGTAGAAGGAAAAGAGAAAGGGTGAAGCCTCATATTGGCTCTTAAAGTTCCCATGGGAAAGTACTTACATCACTTAATTCATGTCTCATGGAACAAAAGAAATAACATGACCAAGTCCAATTTCCATGGGGTAGAGTAGTATCATCAATCTTCATGCCATGGAGGAACAGAAACATTTTTTGAAATCATATAACTGCCCCCAAATTCCTAATCTCTTTGTAAGCATAAGTAATTGTCTCTCAAGAAGCCACAGACACTTTGTACATACACCATCCCAGCAAGAACTCTGTCAGTTACACCTGCCTAGATAAGCCAGAGCACAGAGTTCCAGACTAGAGGGATGGAAGGAAAAACACAGCTTCCTAATGGCAGATCTCCAATCACTTTTCAAGCTCAGTTTCTAATAGTTTTAAATATAGTGGACACTCTGACAAGCCTTTCTATAACATTTGTAAGGCCCAAGGCAAGAATACAAATTGAGGCCCACATATTATATGTCTAAAGATTTTTTAAATATATGACATGCTACCAAACTATGACATAAAGTGTGTTCCAACTTTCCACCTTGACAAGTAAATCTTCAATAAGTTGTGGAAGTTTAACTCATAGAAACATGACAGAACAGAGTGCTGCCCAACCACAGGGCTCAGGCCCACTTTGACAGGTTTTGATTTAACCTCTCCAGCTCTCTGATATACTCAGATGCCCCTTGCCTTTAGGACATTCTGGCCAATGTTTCCATGCTTTATCCTCATTGCCCACATCTAATGCTGCACTCACCAGCAGTAGTCTACATTAAGGGGAAAGGCACACAGGCCTTCAACATGAGTTCAGTAACACTTAGGCTGGAAATTCAGAGCTCTGAACCCTGCAACATGGTTCATAAAGGGGTCATGTGGGCTCTGGCTGAGCTCAGCACTGCTGACCTAGGAACTATCACCTATGGGGAGAGGTGGGATCAAATGAGGGTCAAAATGGCATGGGACAGAGAATCTCTCAATTGTGGTCCAAATACAAATAAACTTTAGAGCATAGAACACATAGAAGACAAGTTATATTCATGTAAAAGTATACTTTCACAAATTTCTACATGTCAGTAATAGAACTTAATCATAAAATGATTCTATAAGATCATGTTTTAAGGCTCTCTGCACTCTCCCTTCTATAGCTACAGACAGTACTTCTATTATGATAGTCCTCACCTTACTTTTGAATAAAACTGACCCAGTCAGGGGATATTTTAAATGCTCCCTCCCTTTGCATTTTATGAAATATCTTTTTACTCTTTGGGGAAAAGAATTCCCTGAAAGTTTCTCATTAAGAATTGTTTCCTTTAATACTTTAAAAAGCAGTTTTATTTACAGAAGTGTACATTCTCCTAAGATCTCTATACCTATTATGCAAAATAATTTCTGTTTATTTTTGTAAACTCAATACAAATTCTGATAGCAACTGAGCAGCATGTTTGTGCCAGTGTGCTGAGTTTCCAGTGACTTATCTTCCTGTCTTCATATGATCCCTGCTCTGTGAAAAAAGATCTCCCTTACATATAAGTGTCCAAGATTTGAGAGCTGTACTTATGGCCAAGACAAAGAAGTTTCGCTCTAAGTTAAATTAAATAATATTCTAACTATGGTCTGACTCGTTCCCATACTTTGGTTCTCCACTCCCACCATCAGCATATGATACCACACTGTGTGTTTAAATGAAAAAGTGGCATATCTAATAGGCTGACAAGTCCTCTTTAGGAAAACATAGGTTCAATTGCTTTATGAATTATGATGTATGAGTTACAAATGTTCTTGGTATAAGAATATTCATTTTTTGCATTTGCTTGTCTCTCACTATTGAAGCAGTTTGTAAAAATATAGTCTGTTTGCTTTATTTTATATGTACTTAATTTTTTCTTAAATGGGGAAAATATGAAACAGAAAACCTCCCATGTAACCAAGCCGAATCAAGAAAGACAATTACTTTTCCCTAATGAAATGTTCTATTTCCTTAGTTTGCTGTTTCATTAATTTCCCAACTTCATTTTGTGCTGATCTAGATTTTAGTAGTTTTCCCTGAACACAACTTGAACAAAAGATGTTTGGATTAATTAAAAAAAAATAATGTGTATCTGCAGTGTGAGAGACACTTTTCTATGAGCTGGGTAATGGTAAGAGGCAATTCAGTTTTTTTTCTATCAGAGAACTTTCATTTTAGAGCCGGAATGAGGGCAAATTAAAACAGGCAAAAGAAATAAGAATTAAACATAGTGGTAATTATGACACAGAAAATCAAAAGACAGAGAATGACTGGGAGGCAAATAACTTGTAGAAAGCCCTCTCTGAAGAGGTAAGATTGGGGATGGAACATATTGAGGAGAAAGGTGAAATAAACACATAAATATTTGGAAACAGCTCAGCCACCAGAGTCAATAGTGAGCACAAATGACAAGAAAGGAACCAGAGGGTAGTGTTGCATGATCAGAAATAAATGTAATAAATGTGA
Source organism: Marmota marmota marmota (assembly GCF_001458135.2). Classification (NCBI taxonomy): domain Eukaryota; kingdom Metazoa; phylum Chordata; class Mammalia; order Rodentia; family Sciuridae; genus Marmota; species Marmota marmota. Next base: position 27,921,085 of record NW_026000068.1, read on the forward strand.
TGGGAATGTAATAAAGAAAAGAAAGAGTAATGAGAAATGAGGAAGGATGATTACCCAGGGGTCAACTCAATTAGGGGATTCCACACTAAAGGTGAGTTCCATTTTATTATTAGTAGGAGGTCCCCACAGGATTTTTCAACAGGGCAATAATATGATCCAATATCTACTTTTGGAAGATGATTTTGCTGAGTGTATACTGTATTTTGAGTTTAGAGTATAAAGGCTGGCAACTTGCATAGGTAGGAAAGTGAAAACAGGGAACCAGGTAGAACACAAAGTTGGCTTAGGGTTGTCTGGATTCATTTCTGACTGGGGTCTGTCCAGAGAGACACAGAAGATATCATCCATATTTTAAGTTCAATCACATTTCCCCTTAGCCTTTTACTTGAAAACATATTTTGTGTCCCCCTTATTTCCTGGTCTTTTTTCCTTATATGGCATGGAGTCCCTTACATTCTTGCGAATACTCAGAATTCTTTCTCTGCCCCACTCACCCTCCATGCCAAGTAATGTGCAGAATTTTTCTTCTGGCAAACACACAGAGTCATTGCACCTGGGGTTACCATGCCCTGCTATTCAGATATGTGGCCCTATTTCACAGAAGTTATGCACTGCTTTCCAGAAGTTGCTAAATATCCAAGAGCATATCTATGATTCATTAATTTTAGATAAGAGGCAGACATTTTATTTTTGCCTCTTTCTGTCCTATTCATTTTTATTCCTTAAATTATAATTAATGAAAAAGAAAAGCAACTGCATTGACATGGAAATTCCATCAGGCCATGAGAAAGCCAAAAAAGCCAAAATATTTTTTTTCTGACTTTCTTCTCCACATTATTGGATGCATGCAGCTGGGTAGCATTAAGAGGATTAGAAACATGAATGGTCTTCTGTTAGTTTTCTGTCCTTATCATACATATCCAGTCTAATTTCTGGAACATCACTTTCATTGTCAGTTATTAATCTTTCTGAGGTGGAACACTTAGTGGCTTTGGTTCAGTCAATAACTTCTTTGGTATTAAAAAGCTCTTAAAATGGAGTGACTTGTGTGTGCTCTTTAATTTCATTTCTGGCTGAGTATTTCAGCCTTCCACTTTGGTAGAGCATTGGTAGAGGCCAACTCATAGAACTATTTATGAATAAGGGACCTCTGGATTTAGTGGATAAGGGAAGGTGTTTCCCATTTATAAGAGGTATTGGGTGATTTCCACATTTCCTTTCTCTAAAAATCTCATCAATGCTATTTCAGTGCTTTCAAGGGGATGGTGTTCACAACAGAAATGAGACTGTTGTTTAGACTGAAAAGAGCCATAAACAGGAAGAATATTGCCATGTTTTCCAACAGATGCTCTCTCTGGCTCAAAGCTTGAGTCTATCATATTATTGAAAGGAGCATTTTTAACATCATGCCTCAGTAAGCAATAAGGGAAAAAAAACTCAGTCTATTTGTGTGAAAAATTGCATGTATTCAGAATTTACTACTACATTTGGATGGGAAAATGCCATAAATGTTAAATTTTAAAAATTATGTCAAGATTTGCCTGGACCTCTGTCACAGTTAGTCTTCTTCCTTCCTCCAGTCAGCTACCTTATTCTCAAGACTGAGTTCTAATAGCCAAGTCCTCACTTCATCTTTTCCAGAAGGTACTCTCTTTGCATGATACTGAGCCACAAGTAACTCTGCATACATGGGTCTATGGGTTGGATTTGATGGAACTTTGCGTGTTTAATACTCAGCAGCCCCCATCATTATTATATGTTTGTTTCTTGACCAAATCTTAGGTCTGAAAAAAATGTGATCTGTGGCTTCTACACCTGAAGATGCAAAATTGAACACAAATACTGTAATAAGATAATTGTCAACCATAATCTTTATTAATGAAATAGTTTCTTATTTTTCAGACTAATTGATGTACTGGGAAATTCTGTATACTGACTGTGGGCTCTGGGTCAACCATTATTTCTAATTCAGTTCATGTCTTGTAACAAATGACCTTAAATGAAGAAAATCAGTATCTAAAACTCCCAAATGTAAGTTCTTAAAAAAAAAAAAATGAAGCAGAGTAGTCTAGGATTGTACTGTAGCAACAAACAACTCTAAAACTTCAATGTCTTCAAACAGTAAAAATTTCTTTCTGTTCATGCTATGTGGCTGTTGAAAGCAGGCAAAAGGTGTCGTGCTCACTTACTCAACATGGGATTCAGGCTGAATGAGAAACCTCCCTTTCCACCATTGCCATTTACTGAGCCCAAGGAGAAAAGAGCTTTTCAAGGAGCAATTTAAATGCTCTAGCCCAAGTATGGCATACTAATTATTCATTGGCCAGAAATAGTCATGTGGTCTCAAGGGTCAGGGGTGGGGAAAAGGAGGTGGCTCACCAATTTCAGAAAGTATAATTCTACACATGTTCTAAAGGAGAGAGAACCAGAAATATTTTGATAAATACCTTAATGATTACTATAGCAATACACCACTGGCCTTCCCAAAGACTATCTGGGGACTGCTCCATTGAGTTTCTTTATGTTATTGATGATTTTTTTAATTATTAGCACAAATTAATTATTTAGCACAAATTAATTTTAATTTAGCACAAATTAATTATACAAAACAATGAATTTCTTTGTGACATTTTCATACATGCATGTTACATATTTTGGTGGCATCCACTCTTCCTATTATCCCTCTCTTACCCTCTGCCTTCCCTGGCTCAAATACATAATTTCTTTCTAGCAAATTACCCTGAGTAACCAGTCCTTGAGGAAAGACCATAAAACAAAGGATGGAGAGGAAAGCACATCACATTCTCCCCTTTGCCTTAGGTTCCTACCATTTAGGAAATGCAGGCTGGGGTTAGTATTTCTTTCCTTCCTGACTGAGCAGAATAGCAAGTCCATGAGTTGACTCACCCCACATAAATCCTAGTGCTGGTGGAGACAGCACTTTGTTGCATTATGTCTCTGAGATTTCCTTTGGGAGAATGGAGTTTATCTGGCACTTTCCTGGCATCCTCAGGCTTCTGCTTCTCTGGGAAATGTTTCTGCACCAGGAAATCAAAAACCATTAATAATCGTTCATTTAGAAGGTGAAGCAGATTGAAGAAAAATTTCAGAGTCGTGCCTTGCCTTTGCTCAAGGGAATTTCCTTGGCCCATTCCCAAACACTGTGTTAGGTTCCTCAGATTTCACACACATACACAAATGTTAACCGTAATCTCCAGGATGCTATCTATTAGGTAGATATATAAACCTTCCTGGCCACGGGGAGCTGGTGTCATCCAGGCACTCAGAGGACAGAGGCCTGCACTCTTTGCTACTTACAATCATCAAGAACTCAGAGAAGGCTTTGCTTTTCTTTTAACAGTTGTTGAGGTTTAATTTACATATAATGAATTACATATATTTCAGATGTTTAATTTGATGTGATTGATTTAAATAAACACCAGTGAAACTATCAACACAATCACAGAGTAAACATATCTCTCACCTCCCAAAAGTTTTCCAGTGCTTCAGTTTTTAATTTTTTTTAATTTACACTTAATATTTGGACATATTTATGGATTACAGTAAATAAGTCAATATATATGTCAATATGCAATGTATAATGATTGAGTCAAGGTAAATACCATTACTAGGTATTGGGGAATTTTGGATTCTTGTTTTGTAGTTATTTGAAGCTATGCAATAAATTATCGTAGATAATAGTTATCCCATTGTACTGTGTAATACTATAATTTCTCTTACCTAACTGTATTTGGTGCTTGTTATCTAACCTCTCTGTATCCCTCCTCCCACCAAACCTCCAAAGCCTCTAGCAGTTGCTATTCCCTTCTAGGAGATCAACATTTGTAGAATACTCCTATGAGTGAGATCATGTGGTGTTTGTCTTTCTATGCCTGTCTTATTTCACTTAACATGGTTTCTTCTGGTTCTGTCCATGTTGCCACAAATGACAGAATTTCTTTCCTCTTTTTATGGCTGAATAATATTTAACTGCATATGTCTATGCATTTTTGTACCACATTTTCTAGATCCATTCATTCATATTTAGTCCATATTAAGGCTATTTTGAATAGTGCTGCAGTAAACATGTGAGTCTCTTTGACATACTGATTTAAATTCTCTTGAATATGTACCCAGTTATGAGACTGGTGAATCATATGGTACTTCTGTCTTTTTAGCTTTTTGAGAAATCTTGATACCGTTGCCCATAATAGTTGTACTAATCTATATTCCCACCAACAGTGTACAAGATTTTCCCCTGTTTTAATCCCTCGTTCTGACCCTCTCCTTCACCCATTCCAAGGTTATGAGTAATTTGCTTTCTATCACTATAGATTTTTTATTTTCTAGAATTTTTATATAAAGAGAATTGTAGAATACATACTCTTTTTTATATGTCTGATTTCTTTCATTCAGAAGTACTATTCAAGGCTTATCCATGTTGTTAGATGTATCAGGGGTTGATAACTTTTCTTTGAAAAACAATATTTCATTGAGTGAATATATCCTGATTTGTTTGCCCATTCACTTGTTGATAAACATGTGTATTGTTTCCATTTTTTATGTTGTAAATAAACCTGCCAGAGATATCTGTGTATAGTCTTTGTATGTGCATATCCTTTCCTTTCTCCTGAGTAAAGACTTAGAGTAAAATAGTGCTTCATATATATTTAACTTATAAGACATTGCAAATCTGTTTTCTAAAATTCTGTATCATATCATATTTTAAAAACACTGAGTGATCCAATTCCTACACTTTCTCTTCCAATATTTGATTTTAAAACATTCTTTTTTCCATTTTAATGCATGTGTGGTGATATTTCCATGGGTTTTGACATGTATTTCTCTAATGACTAATGATGTTCATGTGTTTATTTGTCACCTCCATATAATTTTATGGTGAAATATGTATTTAATTTTTTTACTCATTTTTTTCTTTTAAATTTTTGTTTTCTTTTTGAGAACTTGTTTTTCTTTTAAAATATTTTAGATAATTACAAACTCACACAAACATATCCAAGAAACATATAAACATAGCTGTTTTCACCATTTGAAAGTTAAATTGCCAACATGATACCACATCACATGTGTATTTCCTATAAATATTAATGTATATTTCCTGTAAACTGTAACTCCATACCCACAGTACAACCAACAACTCCAGAAAATTAACATGTACAAATGATTACCATTTAGTATGTAGACCCTACTCAAATAAGTTTTCCCAATTTTTCCAATGTCTTATGAAGCAAAAGGAAAAAAAAATCCAGTCTAGAATCATGCTTCATTTGTTATGTCTCTTAGTTTCATTTGATCTACAACATGTTTTCATTCTTGCTTTAGATTTTTAAGAGGTTAAAACTTTTGAAGAACATAGATCATTTATTTTGTGGTATATCCTCCAATTTAGGGTTAGATTCTGGTTGTTTATTTTTGACAGAAATAATACTGAATTCTTATTATTACAGATTGTTTTTATAAAAATATCATTATTGAAGTATAATTGATACACTATAAACTGTTCATATTTTAAATATACAATTTGATGTAACTTAACCTATGTATCTATATCATTATCACAATCAGAATAATAAAAATATCAATAATCTTCTCCAAAGCATTCTAGGCTCTTTTGTATCCTTCCCTCCAAATTTTCTGTCCTCTGCCCAGACAACATATGATCTACTTTCTGCCAGTGTAGATCACTTTGCATTTTTTTAAAAAAAAATTCTATGTAAATGGAATCATACATCATACACTACTTTTTATCTAGTTTCTTTCACTTGACATAATTATTTTGAGATTCACCCATGTTGTACCATGTTTTAATATTTAGTCCACTTTGCTTTTAAGGAGCATTCTATTGCATGATATACCGCAGTTGTTAGAACCTCTTGATAGACATTTGGGGTGTTTCCAATTTTTTACTATTAAAATGAAGTTGCTTTAAATATTCTTGCACAAGTCTTTGTGTGGACATACGCTTTTATTTCTCTTGGGGAAATATTTTGGCATAAAATAGCTGTATCATATGGTAAGTATGTGGTTAACATTTTAAGAAATTTCCAACTATTTTTTCTAAATTAGTTGTGCTATTTTATATGCATGTGCATTGGATGAGAGATCCATTTTGTTCACTTTCTCACCAGCACTTGATAGGGTCTGACTTTTTGATTTTATTCACATTAAGAGGTGAATAGTATTATCTCATCATGCTCCATTTTCATTTCCCTAGCACCCAATAATGAGAGCTTTTCATGTGTTTGTCATTCATCTTATGAGCTGTTCATGAATTACTTGGATGCTGTGAGAAAATTTCAATTTCATGCTATAATTATAATGAAAATCTGTGACTCTCTACCATTCCTAATTCCTTATCTCTTCCCTTCCTCCTCCTCCTCCTCCTCCTCCTCCTCTTCCTCCACCTCCTCTTCTTCTTCTTCAAGGGAATTTAAAACATCTTATTTTCCTGTTTCTAATCATTGGTGATATATGGCTCTGCATTAAACTGTTGAAAACCTGGTGCACCCTTCTCTTGGAGCTCTTCAAAGGTACAGTTCTTCAAACATATGAAGACTTGACCATCTCCTTCAAGATACTTTTTTGTGAATTGTTATAGTTTGTTGTTATTTGTTTATTTACTTTTATAGTCAGAAGTCTACTGATTGGGAGTAGGCTATGGTTTTCAGACCTACAGAAGGAGTAACAATCCCCATGTATTGGGCTAACTTTCTCTAATGGAAGGTTTTACAGTGAGGTATTTCTTAATTTCCTCAGAGGCATTGAATATCATGACAGGTGTGAGGAAGTGATTTTAGAAATAAAATAATCAATGTTTTATGTATATTTTGATATCAAACAAATCTTAAGAACAAATAAACCTGTTTTGTTTTTGTCCTTTGCACACAGCTAAACTACATTGTCAATAATTCTTTGAAAATGAGTAGAGTCATGTGACTGCATTCTGGCCAATTAAACAGAAATAGATATAAAATGTGCCACCTCCACACCTGCTCATCTTAACCCATCTCAGATGATTATCAACATTCTTTCACCTTCATTGATGTTCGTGTTGCAAGTATTGAAGACAACAGATTGACAAAATGGAATGAGACTGAATACCTAAATTATTAACTGGAAGAGAACCACACAAGGATCAGGAACACCACTTTGTTAGATTTTGTGAAGAATTTTCACTGCCTTAAGTCACTGAAATTTGAGGATTCACCTATTACAGCAAATACATTATGCTTCCTAACACAGAAGTCATTACGTCAGAAGGAAATGTCAATAATAAGGCTCCTGCATTTTTCTACAAGTACTTGTTCCTCTTTTTTGGACTTCAGGCTTCAAGTCCTTGATGGAATGCTGAAGCCCACTGAGACAACAGTGGTTGGAGTTTAATTGAAGGCATAACTACTATGCAATAGTCCTTTTAATCAAGATGTTAAAAGGAAACTTTATTAAACTGTGATTGAATATATAAAATTAAGATGTAATGCATTTTAAATATATTAGCTCAAATTATAAAATATTAAATTAAGATTTAATATATTAAATTAAACACAGATTAAACTAGATTGAAAAAAATGCTTTTAAAAATCTCAAATACACCAGAGAAATTATTAACCATTTTCTTTAAAAAGTAGAAATCTAGTACATATCAGAGTGATAAAATAGGGACCATTGAGGGGAATATAGTCACACTGGGTACAGAACAATTGCTCCACTAGGTAAATGAAACTATCAAAGGAGGAGGTGAAAGTTGGTCCTTAGTTAAAGAGAATAAAAGCAAAATGTAGCAATATGTTGAATTCCATCTGCTTCTGTGAGGCTCCAGTGGCCTTGCAACCTGGTGGTGAGCACAAGCCTCAACTATCTGGAGTTGTTACCTTTTCCTACATCAAACAGAAAAAAACCTGGAAAATGATTTTGATGTTTCTGCTTCTTTTTATCTAAGACAAGCTGACTCTCTGCTGATACTAACCCTTGGGTGTACCTGGAGACATTACAAGAGGAAAAATAGAAAGAGCACATACACACAAACACAGAGAAGGGAAAAGGAAAAAGAAATTACCTAAGGCATTTTTTTTTCTGTTTAACTCAAGATAAATAATATAAACATGACTTTGTATTGAGCTTAATAAATGTTAATTTAAAACCTATTGTCCTATCTGTATAATGGCCTTATTTTTTTAAGTATGATTTTCCAATTATAAAGGAAAATCATACTTAAAAATAATATAAATTACAAATCAGAGCAGATAAGACCCTTTCCAGGAAAGAAACAGACAGTAAGTGATGTAATCAGACTCAAGGCTTTATCTTACTCTATGCCGTTTCCATTAATGCACTGTGTGTGTGTGTGTGTGTATTTGTAAATACAATGGTCTGTATTTACAACTGAATTATATCCATAAAGGAAGTCAGTTTCCCCAGAGGACAAGTCACTGCATAATCACTTAGGAATTAAAGTACAGATGATAATAATAATAAATAATAATTATAGCAGTTACCATTTATTAAGCACTTAATGATGTGAGACACGATGATAAATACATTGCCTGAAATAGTCTATTTGATCATCTCAACAACTCATGAAATAAGCACAATCAGTCCCTTCATTTTATAGGTCAGAAGTCTAAGAATTAAAGAGCTTAAGAAAAATGCCCAAAGTCACAAAGTTTTTAAGTCACCAATCTAGATTTAAAGTCTCCCACTCCTTTCCTTCCCTCACTCAGTAAAGCATTCTTCATTAGCATGATTGGGATATTTAGATGGAATGAGGTGGGAGAATAAGACTTGTGAAGAATCTTCATATCTGCTCTAAATCTTCTCACTGGCTCTTTCCTAAATCTTAGAATCTATAAGTAGCAATTTCTGATACCTATGTGGGGACATTATCCATCTGCCATGAATTCTTGTCTTAATACTGACATAAGCAATGGAGTGTGTGTGAGTGGTACTGTGTCAGCAGGCGAATAAAGTCTGTTTTTATTTAGTACAGTTTTGCATTCTTCAACCCACTATGATCTGACTTCCTTCTTTTCCAGTTTACTATAGATGAAAGTTAATTGTTAAGTCTCAGTGGTTTCTTTTCAGCCCTCATTGCTTTGGGTTATATTGAACACAGTCAGCCATCCTTATCTTCTCAAATTCTCTTCTGACTTGATTTCTGATGATCATTTTCCTGGCTGTCCTTCTATCTCCCTGTCCCATTTCACTCTTCACCATTTGCCTTTTCAATAATCTGACCATTGAATTTCAGTGCTTCAATATTAGATAATCTTCCTGAGCTATTCATCTCCAAAAGCAGGTACTATCTATATCTATATAATAATGATACCATTTCTTCTTTACTGTGTCTTATCTTGGTCAGTTGTAGATATTTTTTGGATGATCTTGTCCTCTTATCCACATACATCCATATCTATATACAGCTAATATATCTGTTTTGACCCCAAGATCCAGGCTTTCCACTTTCTATATGACAATGTATCTATATTTCACCTGTATCTATATCTGAATCTAGACACCTTTATCTAGATATTTAACACAATATGTTCCAAACTGATCTCATCCTAACAAAGGATGTTAAGAACATGCCCTCTAGAGCTGGCTAGTGGTGACTGTGGGCAAGTTATTTAAGACCTCAGTTCATTTACCCACTTGGTAAAGCAGGAATAATTAGTGTACCTTCCTCATAATGTGAAATGACTACTCCTAGTTGGCCCAGGTATTTTATCGTAGAGTTATTTTGTTGCTGCCGATTCCTACTCACAATCTATGATGGTATGCCCCTGAATGTTCACTGTACTGGATCAGAGCTGATGGATCAGTAATAGTCAAAAATTTACCTTGACTATCTGTACATTATCAAACATTCCACATTTGGGATGAAGGTTGTATTAATCAAATTTCTCCAGTTCTAATAAATGCATTTCCTAATTTGTTATTCAAGATGCCCATGTAGTGTTGGGATTTAAGGAAGTTCAATCTTTTGGTGTGCATGCAGCGAGCGAGTCTTTTTCAGCTGCCAAATCACCTGGGAATGCCTTCACTCTGTGTTGTAATACATCTGTGAAAGAATATAACCACTAGACTTTAGAGAACATTCTTCTTATTTTCCTGGAGAGACTCAAAAAGAAAAAAAAAAAATCAAGACTGAGTATTACACATATGAAAGTGCATGTGCACATACACATAAACTTTACACTTTCCTCTTTTCAGAATGAGTGAATCTTTGAGTTTATATCACTTTCAGGACATCACTAGCAAACTTGCCACACTTCCAAATGTATAGATTCACCTTTTCCATTCTGATAAAGTGACCCTGAATTTGCCCTCACTGTTCACTCTTCACTGTGCTTACATAATTTTTTGTTCATTGGATAGATTCCTGCTCATATTTCAAAATCTATTCTAACATTTCCATTTTAGGAGTATCTTTTCAGATCCACTTCAAATAATGGATAAAATAATTATAGTAGTTTGCATATGCTTACTAACAATCTTTATTATTATAGAGTTTGAAAATACCATTATATATTGCGTACCCATGTGCTCATATAAATTTTTACATTTAAGCTTTACAACAAGTTTATTAGGTATTAGCTGTAATTTACATATAGGGGAAAGACACTCACTGAAACTTAATTGTGCAAGGCTTACAATTAACACTCACAAAACCAAAATATAAACTGCCTTTCAACTGTTAGCTCACATGGCCCCTCCCATCATCATAATTAGTTTGTGATCCAGTAAGTACTTTTCTTCTAGCTTTCCTAATATTCTATAATCTCAAAAACAAGAATCATTCGTTTTTTTGTTTCCATTTTCTGGCACCGTATTTGTTTTATAAAAATGTTTTAAATTTTGTCTAACGAATTAGTCAACCAGTAGTAATCGAATGACACATTTGCTCTGAATATATATTGGTAAAAAAAAAAAATTAACACCCAGAAAATAGAAAATAGGTCTCAATTTCAAGTAGCTTTCAATTTCCCAATTTAGTAGTTACATTGAATAGTATAAAGGCACAGAAATAAATTCAAATTTGTAATTTTACCTTTGCTGATACCAGGATTGAGAATGTCATGCATTTTTTTTCTGTTATATGACTTTTCAGCTTCCCAAAACCCAAAAGGTTGGATTATGTAATAAAAAAGCTAGCTTCCCACTCTGACAATCTGTCACTGTCCTCTAAGAAAGTCAAACCGTGAGAGCACTACACACTTTATATGTGTAAATCACTGGCATTTAACAAGAATTGGTTTGAAGAATTTGCAAATTACAACAGATTCCACTTCAAGAAACAGCCTTATGAATCTGTTAAAATTTTTGAATGGTTATAAATAGCAAAAGTTTTGATCTCGGCATTTTACTTTTGTTAAATTTTATTTTATTTTATTGTTTTTAATCTCAAGCACAACCTTCAATGTCCATATATTTGTAATGGAGAGTCTGTGAAGAAAAAAAAAACATCTTAACCAGAAATAGGCACATAGTAGGCACAAGGTAAATGTCATTTTACTTCTCCCTTCTGCTTCTAATCATGTTGTTCCACCATCTGAAGATGTTTAGAAAACAGTTCTTGTGGACTTAACTCTTACATACAGACTGATCTTTAGGACACTTAACAGTTTAACAGAACACAAGGACTGACCCAATCAAAACAGCCGTCCAGTTCAGCGGGCTCTGCACTATCTGCACAGTCAGAAGTTCACTCACTGCTTTATTCAGTTTGATTCATCTACTTATCTCCTCCATTCAGCTATGCTATGGTGTAGTATGGTAGCAAAGCTTTAATATTTCACAGGAACAACCCAATTTCAAGTTTCCATATTACCTTTGTGCTTCACCCTTTTCTCAGCAACAACTTTTGCTATATATATTTTCATTAAAAAAATAAAAAATAAAAGTGAAAAAAAACTTTTTAAAATTCTTCTTCAATTCAACTTTAATGATTTATTGAATGCTTACATGGTAGAAGGTGTTATGAAATTGACTGCCAGTAGATATGGGAACAAGTTGAATAAAAGAGCCCTCTAAAATCATAGTTTGATTCTTCTCTAGTTAAATAAGAAATTTCAGCATCCACAAATTATTATAGTATGCAATTTCATGAAATTTTAAGTAGCTTTTCATAGTTCCCAGTAAACTTAAGGTACAGAGTCTTCAAATTTTAACCATTAGCTCTGAGATTTAAAGTATGACTTAATCATTTATAGATAATTTTTTTTTAGCCACAACTTTGTCAAGGAAGTTCTAAACATGATGGGATATAACCCATTGACTCAAGATTGTTCATGTTGGCAGCCCCTTCGTTTCTAGAGTCATTTCACCAAATATTGTTTCACAAATAATTAGAATAAATTATCTTGGATATTTTTGGCCTGCTTCTTTAATAGTGTATAATATGGCATTGTTTAAAAATTACCAAAATATTATTTCTGGTTATGACATAAAGCCATTTCACATTTTTCAAGTAAAAGGGAAATTAGTCACTAGTTGATCATAACTTGGCAGAAAATTGCTAAGTATACAAAAACTATTTAAGAACAGGAAAAAAAAAACCTTATTAATGAAATGTCACAAAATATCACAGTTCATTAGTCCTAGCTTTCTGATATCTACTGAATTAACTATAGACTTTTAAATAAATGGTTCTTTCCATGCACATGGTTTTAAAAATACCAAAAATCTTAATCATTAAATTTCCTAAGCATAATTAATAATTATTGAAAAAGTAATTTTAATAAATATGAAAGCTTCTTATTTGAAGATTACAATGTGAAAAATATCTAAAATTCAACCAAATTAATTATTATGAAGCAGCTTTAAGCTTTATTTTAATTCTTGGATTTACTGAACTCAAGAATCTATTTGGCAACCTGTTTATGTGTTATCTATGTTGTAATTAAAGCTGTAAATGTATTCATGAGCACATTTATAAAAAATTATAGTGGCGTGTGTTTAGAATCTTTGATTTTGCTAACCTTAAACTTGCAAGAAGAGTGAAAAACTTTAAGTAACATTTGTTTGTATCTTCATTTTGTTCTTCATTTCTTGTACTATTTAAGTAAGGATTGTCTTGGTTGGTGATATTTAGAATTTTTCTTATTGCACAAGCTCCCAAATGGGTGAGACTTTTTTTTCTTTTTTAAGTGTCTAGCTATTGATTGAAGTCTTAGAATTCTGAGATCAACATTAAAGTGATGGAACTGGGATGTCAAAATATCGTCTTCTGGTTACATCAACACAATATTCTTGATTCTTAATTAGAAGAAATAAGGAGAAATAACTTATTAGAATCCCTTACTTTCAATTTCTTTTTCTAATATTCTGTGCCTCTAAGTGATCTGAAATGCAATCAAATAACCAGTAAATATTCTTCTAGCTATAAAATAAAAATAAAATACTGATTTTGTAAATTATTTTGAAATGTACCCCAATGTAATCTTTTAACAGATGTGAGAGAGCTGAAGTATCCCATGAATAATATTTCTCCCATGGATCTTTCAGTATCTACTTTTCATTATTATTTGCTCTAGTATTTATCTCTAGGGATTATCTTTCTTATACGGATATTTATAATTATAAGCATCTTGCTTATAAATACTATATTTAAAAGCCTTAAGCCATGTCTATATCTCTTTTTATAACATTTAAATGTCATATGTTGTATAGTAATACCTCAGTTTACTATTTGCTCACTTAACTAAAGCATTTATATTTAAGGGTCTGGGGGTACAGCTCAGTGCTGGACCACTTGCCTAGCATAAACAAGGCTCTCGGTACCAAAACAAACAAACAAACCAAAAAACACCTTTTGTTTGATTTTTTTAAAAGAACAAGAAATAATGAAATCATGTATTCATATTTAAAGCCTGAAATTCTTAATGTATAATTTCAATTATAGAACTCAAACTTTTCACTTGGTTTCAGTAGGAAAACTATTTTCAGAGTTGATTGTGCAGCCAAGGAAACCAACTTCCATTTCCTTTTAGAAGGTCTGATCTAGTTTACACATTATGTATATATTTTGGCTGAATGATAAGTTATCACAGGTGTATATCTTCAGCTAGCAAGAGTGCTTACCAAAGCATGCTGTGCGAGCTAAGAACACTGTAGCAGATAGTGCAGATACCATTAAAATGTCTCCTTTGTGTTATGTTCAGATGAAAATCCTTCTGCCTCCTGAATGTAAGAACTCAAGTGTTCAGCAAAAGTTAAGAGAATTTCCAGGTAGAGAGCCCTAAATTCAGTTTATGGAATTAATAAGGTAACTGAGGGTAGACCAAATAATGAATTATGAATTCAAATATCAGACATCATCATCTGAAAAAAAAATCAAAGTTTACCAAGAAATCTCAAAGGAAAGGCAGGCACCAGTAGATGTTCAATCAAATGTTTGTTGAACAAATGGGTAAATAAATACTGAAGGCCACAGGAGGCGAAGTTTGATTTACACAGGGAATTTGTCCCCGCTCTCTTCATGTCCTCACTGTTGGAACTACACTATACCCATGGATGGACAGGCATGGCAAGGAGGGAAAAAAAACACAGGTTCACAAAGTTCCCAATTGTGCAAAGGCAATGTGTTAAAAATTACCAGATATTTTATGTGCAGCACATAACACTGATTTTTTTTTCCTCAAAACCAAGGAAAATTTTTCAGTAATTCACAATTTGATTTTGAGCTGAAAAATGCAAATGATTGTTGAACTGTGATAGAAAGTAGTGGGTTCAGGATAAACATTGCCAACTGTGGTTTTATCCTTAGGAAGTCTGATATTCACTATTAAGACAAAAAAAAAAAAAAAGAGGAACATCTTACATAACTTGGAACACCCAGTTTAAATGCAGGAAAGAAAAAAGTTAAAATGAAGAATAATTAGTTTTTTTTTTTTTTAAGTAACCGGAATTTTCTCACTGTTGGAAGTTTGATGTGAAATTGAATAATGAATAAGACAATATATCAGAAAGTGAGTTTTCAAGAAGATGAAAATAAAAAGATTAGGAAATATTTGTGAACATAGAAATTTAGTTCACCAAGTTTGTACAAGAATGACAAAATAGTTATCACTATGAAAGCACTCTGCAAAAATTTGAGACATGAAAAGAAGAAGAGAAATGCATCCCATTGAAACTGTAGGGGTTACTGAGAGGAAATAATGAGTCAAATTAGAGTCAGAGAGACTGGAACAAACAGGAGCCATGTGGATGGAGCTCATCAGGTGGAGTTTGGGGAAAGTGCACACTTTGTGTGGGACCATGGACCCCTGCACACACACATGTTGTTGCTTAGGGAAGGCTGACACTTCTACAATTCCACTTGAGGAGGCGATCCTGCAGTCTATTTTATTTTGACTCAAAAACTAAATGATAGACTATTATAGTCCCAATCACTATTCAATTGCTAAAAGAGAATCATCTGATAGTGACCTCCACTCATAAAACACTGTCACTTGGTACCTTTTGAGAGACTGAATTTTCTTAGTGAGTGTAAAGTCCTATCTATCTGTAAATTCCCTTTGAATTTTTCTTTGAATAACCAGGCATACCACAGAAAAAAGAAGGAGAAGGAAGGAAGGGAGGGAGGGAAGAAAAAAAGGGAGGAAGAAAAGGACTAACATAAAATATTTTCAAAGAGCATATTTTTTTTCTATTTTGTATAATTAAATAAAAATGAGGTGTGATAAAATAAGATTTTGTCAGTTATTTTTAAATATATCAATATATGTAGACATTTTATGAAGACAAACATGCTGGGCTTCATTTTCATTTTACCATAAGATGATTTAATGTCTCATCATGAGATCAAATCTTTTAAGCCTCTCTAATAAAAGTTAGGAACAAAAATAAAGGCAGGGTCTTTGCAGTCAGGTACACTAAGCTTTCATTCCAGCTTGCCAATAATAGACATGCAACGTTACTCTTTGAATATTGAAATGATAATATTTACCACCATGGTGCTGTTTTGAGAATGAGACAGCTTTTGGTAGCTGCTCAATAAACTTTGTGTCATGTTAGCAACAAACACACTATAATCGGTCAGCATTGGGCTAGCTGATGGGGACAAAATATAAAAATGCATCATGTACCTGCCTTTGAGAAGCTCAGTAGTGGAAAAAGGGTGGTAAATTCACCAATCCAATCTGTACCTAGTGTTAGGGCTATGAATTCTCTATGGAAAAAAAAATTCCCCCAATTTCCTTCCATCGTAGGATACACTACTCTTCCAACTTTCCTGCCTAAAGCAACGCAGTGATCACAGTGGCATCTAGACAACGTAAAAGTCAAATGAACTAAAGCAAATCCCAGCTTCCTTGGAGGCATGAGGATGTGGAAAATCTCCATTCCCAAGAAGCTGTGAGACCATGTCTGATTTAAGTCCCAATCCTACACAAATCAGGCCTCATGCTGGGTTGCATGTGTAGAATTTCATGTCCAATCCCTGTAATGAGGTGATAAGGCCTGTGTCACAGTGAGTCGGTAGCAGGCAATGGCAATTAACAGGATTGCACTAACCTGGAGATGCGCCAAGCTGGCAAAAAAAGGATTAGAAAGTAAATGAAGTGAACAACCATGAACCAGCAAATAGGGCTTAATGGACAGTACAAGTCAGTGAGGCAAAAATGGGCCAATTTGCTCTCATTGATTTTCACTGCCCATTGAGCTGCGTTCCTCCTTTGCTTTCTAATGCATTTATCTTGGCCTAGGCAAGTTCTGTGACTGTCATCCCGGGGACAATTCCATTGACCACATCAACTCCATGAATGACTGGAGTGGACCCAAGTATAATCCCACCTACAGAGCCCTTTCTCCTGTACGTCCATGTGATGTTCTGATGACTTGGACAGTCAGAGAAATTTTAATGGCGCCTTATGCTGTACTTGTAAAATTGTATGTGTTGAGAGGCATGGAAGTACACATTGCAGTTTTGTTCAACTTGTGTGATCTACCTTATTTATAAATAAGTGTCAAGGACAATGAAAATATCCGAATCTGCCATACTCCAGTAGCTATGAGTTAGGTCTTGTGGAAGGGCCAAATGACTGCTGCTATGCAGAATGACTAAATTTAGGTGGTCATGAAGTCTTCACTAATTATAATAAGAGGAAAGCAATGCAGCTACTTAAACTCCCAAAATAATGCAATTTTAAGTGCTATCCAGCCTAGGAGACTACAAGTATCTCCACTTGTAATATGTCCTTACTCTCCTCTCTTCTGTTTTCTCTCATCTCTTTCCCTGGCCCCTTTTCCCTTTAATCTTTAAATGTTTGTTTATTTATTGCTATCTCACTTCTTCTTCCTTTCTACTGAATACTTTATTTCTAATCCTTCCTACTCCAAGTGGAAACGTACCCTAAAAGTAAATAAAATCACCCACTACATAGGAAAACAATTAAGAAAATTCACATTTGTCCACTAGATTATTCAACAATTGCATTTCAGATAATTTTTTTCTCCATAGCCCTTCCATTTGTGTGTAGTCACAAAGTGAGGTGACTTGTGAGATTTTAAAATTTCATCAGTTTCTTACAAAGGGGAAAACCACTTTCAATTGAAACTGCATTATTTACCATGAACCTGACCCAAGTTCCATGTCTTTAAAATAAACTCAGGTAAGAAAGGCAACATTTGTCTACCCATACCAAGTGCTTTTATTGTGTTAAGAATTAATAGACAATATGGGCATAGAATTGTAGCTAGATTTTACTTCAATATAAATGGCCTTGTGATAAGGGCCACATTGGTACCCTTGACAATTCGGATTCCTTCATTACTGAATGCTTAAGCATCCACGTGCGGGTGGAGGAAGCCTCTGAGTTTTCCCTGGCTGGGCCAGAGGGTCAGACCTTACTTAGCTGGTGAAAATTAATGAGATTCCAGTCTGACAAGGAAGGGCTGCAGGCCTGAAAAAGACATCTTTTTTCCAAACTAATTAACAAGTTTTTTCATGAGTCCCATAAAATAGCTTATTTTTCTATTGTCATTGTAAACAATTATTTAGCAGTGAGACATACCAACAAATGATTGTGAATAACTCCTGAGTCTACTACATGGCCATATAAATATGTGATTCTTTGGTTTTTGTTTTAAATTGTTGACAAACTGGAAAGAAAAGGGTGGTGGGGATATAGGTAAATCTTAGATGTCATAGGTCATATTGCCTTGGTTATTAGTTCTCTCCTTAACTATGCTTTTCTTCCCAGGGGACCATTTTTCTCCCTCCTATAAAGTAGCTTTGCATTCCTTAGGTGCACTCTTGGAATTACAGGGCCAGCTGCTCTGGTTCTTCCCTGGGGTTACTGCTACTGCAGTCAGGGGAGAAACTGGGGGCATTTCAAACCCCACAAAGTGTTAATTGCAGCTGCTTAAGCAGAAAAAATAAATAAATAAAAAGAATCCGTCTTATTCTAAGTTATGCATTGCATAGCACGTGCATTTGATGTTTCCTTGTATGTTTCCAAAGCAGCATGTGCAAAGTATCACACTTAAACTGTCACCATCTGAAACATAGAGCAGCACATGGCAAATGTTTTAGGAAGGAGTCTATTCATGCATGCACCCCACCTGAGGCACCTGGAAATAACTGAACTTCCAAACATAGTTTTGCTTTTAAAAAAAAAATCAAAAACTTCTGAGTTGAAATCAACTTAGTTTTAGCTGGATTAATTTATCCTAATACGGATCTCTGAATGTTTTATCTTTCCTTTGGATTATTTCTAATATTCTTTAAATGGATTTCCACTTCTCTGTTTTCTATCTCCTATCCATTCTATCAGATTTTCTTTCTTAAAAATGCACATTTTTTTCCATATCACTCCCCTTCTTAAAAAACTGTCAATGGTTTATTGATGCCAAAATAAAGCTCAAATGCCTTTGCTTGACATTTAAAGTTCTCTGCCATCTGGCCTCAACTTCCCTTTGGTTGCTGCCTACTTCCCTGTACATCCAAATATAAATCTTCTGCTTCAAAGTGGTCTATTCTCTATTACTTCATCACTACTCTCTTTCCACAGCAAAAAAAAAAAAAAAAAAAAAAAAAAA
>NW_026000068.1:27940395-27950263 GCF_001458135.2 Marmota marmota marmota
AGAGGTGGGAGGGAAAGGGAGAGAGAAGGGAAATTGCATGGAAATGGAAGGAGACCCTCAGGGTTATACACAATTTCATACAAGAGGAAGTGAGGGGAAAGGGAAAAATAATACAAGGGGGAGAAATGAATGACAGTAGAGGGGGTAGAGAGAGAAGAGGGGAGGGGAGGGGAGGGGATGGGGGATAGTAGAGGATAGGAAAGGCAGCAGAATACAACAGACACTAGTATGGCAATATGTAAATCAATGGATGTGTAACTGATGTGATTCTGCAATTTGTATACGGGGTAAAAATGGGAGTTCATAACCCACTTGAATCAAAGTGTGAAATATGATATATCAAGAACTATGTAATGTTTTGAACAACCAACAATAAAAAAATTTAAAAAAAAAGAAAACAATAAAATACTCTGAATATCATATATGATAGCAATGTTCTCCTGAACAACTAGCATTTCCTGTGCTCTTATAATATGGCAGGCACTGTTGCTGTTCATAACATTGTTATGGTTGATACTATTATTATTCATAGTTCAGAGACAGAAAGGCTAAATTACTTTCAAAGCAGAAAGGCTAAATTACTTGTCCAAGCTAAAAAAGTAGGCAAGAGTAGTGATTCAAACCAAGGTAGCTGGAAGACCGAACTTGCTTTTATTGAACTACATTATCCTGCCTCTTATGCAATCTTGTAATCAATTATTAACACATATTTAGTCTTATAAACTCCTTGAGCCAACCAATCACCACAGCGCATCTTCTTTTCATCCTCCATATGACCTTCACACCCTCTGTTCCCTCTGTCTGGAAGGCTTGTCACATGTTTTGCTCCCCCAACTCTTTCAGGTCTTTGCTCAAATGACACCTCAGTGAGGTTTTCCCTGACCACCATACTTAAAATTATAAATGTTCAGCCTTCCTTCTCCCTCCCCCATTTTCTGTATTTTCTTCATATCACTTGTCACTTGGCATCCTACATATTTTCTATATTTATTTAGTTTTTACTGTCCTGTTTTATTAGAATTTAACATTCTAGTGGAAACAGAGATTTTTGTTTCATTTACTCTGTTCCCAATGCCTAGAACAGTGCCTGTCACTTATTAAATAATAAATATGATAAAAATTTTAATGATTTGCTTTAGTATATGTCTGATCAAATTATTCAAGACTCTTTGCAATTAAATACTATTAACATGTGTATTCAGTTGTGCAGAATTAGAATACAGATACTATCTATAATTCTGGCATTCTCTTTAAATGACTCCTCATGCAGTTTCTTTTACTTGAATATGTGTCATAAATGCATTTGGATTTAGATAGACATGTTAGAATTGTGCAGTCATCTCTCCATGGTACTTTAAAGGGGATTAGTTTCATGACCCCCCCCCCCATAAATACCAACATCTGAAGATGCTCAAATACCTTAAATAACCTGTGCAGATAACCTATGTAAACCATCTTGTACACAACAAGTCTTCTTAGGTACTATTACTTATAGTACCTAATACAACACAAATAGTTGTCATACTGTATTGTTTAGAGAATAATGACAAGAAAAAAAGTCTGTATTTATTTGATACAGATGCAATTGTTTTTCAAATATTTTTGTCTGCCACTTTTTAATTCAGGGGTACAGAACCCAAAAAAATATGGAGGGCCAACTTAACTCTTTTTCATTTGTTAACTGCAAACAAGTTTCTACATTTTTAATTTAAGAAGTTTGTGAATGATTATTTGATAAGAGAAAAAGTATCCTCATAGGTAAAACTTCTACCTTCTATACATATTTTGCCCATGATAATGCAAATATGTCCACGTTGTTTGCAGGATAAAATATAAATTCCTAATCATTAGTGTCAAGATATTTTAGGACATAGTCTCCAAATTTCAAAATAAGTATTGGGCTATTGCTCTTTTTATTCATTTCAGCTTATAGTTAAACCTCTTGCAGTTCCCCAGCCTCTCTAACAGACTCTTATGCATCTTTGTCTGTGAATATCAGATACTTCTTTAGAAGCAGCTTTCTCTAAAATATCTAATTGGTGAACTCCTACTTATTTTTCAAGTCAACTCAAATGCTGTTTCTCACAGAAGTCATCCTGGACTTTTCCATTCAGACTCAGCAGTTATCCCTCCAAGTTCAACTTCATGATGGACACATTTTGATTTTAACAATGAACATGGTACTCCATGGATTTCCTTGAAAATTCATCTCCTTGCTTTAGAAATATCTTAAAAGCAGAAAACATAATTTTAATTTTGTATTACCAATAGCTGGCACACATAGCTTTCTAGCACTCAACAAATACGTGTTGACTACATAGTGACCTCAGTTTTTGTTTGTATGTTTGTCTTTGAGTGAGCTTCAACTGTAGAAATAGATCATTTCTACCCTAAGTAGTTTAAGATTATATAACTACCTAGATTTCTGGTGTAAATTTTTAGTGGTGTCCTTTATTGGAAGAAATACTTTTCCCTTCATCTCAATATTTTCATAGATGTGAATCAAGCTCAACTTTGGCACATTTCCTGCCTCTTCACTTCCTCAATGATCCTTCCTCATATAGGAGTGAAATGAAAATTGGTCCTGCCAGGGTGTGCTCTTCCCCTTCTTTTTCAAGAACCTATAGAACACAGGTTCTTGATTGCTATGGCCAAATTGTCTACTGAGCCATGAAGAAGCTGTCCTTGTGGTAGAAGATTTTGACTGCTAAAAATTGTACTTGATTTTGAGTTTCAATATTGAGTAACTGATTTATCTTTAGATAAAATCCACACTGCCAATTGGGAGCAATATCAATAATAAAGCAGATTTTTTTTCTCTCTCTCTCATTTGCCTTTCCCTTTGGTCTTATTTTGCAACAGTTAGAATTCAGATGTGGAAAAAATGAGGCTCTTTACAAGACCTTTGAAACTACAAACATCTCTCATAATTAAATTATGTTTATGCTATGATGTAAATTAAAATGTATTACCCAACATTGTTTTTGTTTGCACCATTTCATCTATGTATCTCAAGCAAGGCTAGGTATTTATAAGAATGTACACAAGATGCTCACTGTGATTATGAAAAAAAATTAGAGTGTACCATTTGAATATGCATTGATACCAAGATAAACACAGTTCCACCACCAATGATGATCTCAGTTCTGATACTTAAATAATTCCTAAGAGAGAGAAAGTATTAAATTCATTCATCTGAGTGGTGCCATATTAGAATCTTCAGATTATTCAGGCAAGGCAACCTTTGCTCACAAATTTTATTTCCACAGATCCTAACATGCTATTTATCTAGTGTGAATTTCATATCAATGCATGTTTCATGGATCTACCAACTTCACTTTCCTTGAAAAGAAGCCGATAATGAATAAATGTTTTTTTCCACTTTAGTAAGTAAAACATTAAACATAGTGCAAGACAATTTTAAGGCAAAGTGTCACAACAGATCGTGTCTATTTGCTAGTCAAACATGATTATAAGTGACAGAAGTGGTTTACATTTTCATTTTATAACATTCTAATACTATAAAACATAAAAATAAGAAACTAAAAGAATTATAGTTATATTGAAATGTACTTTCAGGGAAAAGAGGGAATATAATTTCTCATTACTATATATAATTACAGCTCTAAGTTTGCACTAAGTATCCCAGAGTATCAACTTTTATTTGGCAGTTTTAATTTTCATATTCATTTTTCTTTAAGCTTATCTGTGTTTCAACCACATTTTTCTTATCAGGAAAAATATGATAAATTAACATCATAAAAGTTCATCATAAATGAACATTTTCCTCATCTCTTAGTTCATTACATTCAACTAATTTTTTGTTAATGTGAGCTTTGAGTTCAAAATTTTCACAGATATACATAAATATTTCATATACAAATTATATTCTTCTTTCTTAAACCTAGAAGGTAACATAATGAATGAATATTTGTAAATGTAGAGTACACAGAATTGTTAAATATATATATTAGATGACTTATTTCTATAAATATTATTCTAAATCTATGAAATTGTATGAGCCATGGACCAAATATTTAATTTTCATCCAAATATTCTCAACATCTACTAAAATTTTAACTGATATAGTTAAGAAAGAAACTGTAGTGGTGATTATATAAATCAGTAGTCTCTCCCAATATAGATGAATGATGTCTATTAATCATGGGTACATAGTAGAAAATATTTGTGTACTGAAAAGAATTTCTCAAACATTGTTCACACTCTTGTTTTGCTCTATGTATATTTCTATCTGTGAAATGCACATTGCAGCTATAGTGTTTTACTAAAAAAATTCTTTAAAGTGTTATTGTACTTACCTTTGTATGTATTATAGTATATTCTTAATTAAATGAAATAAAGTTCAACAAAAATCATATGGGGATCTACATTTTTTTAATGATGAAAGGTGTTATATTGGAAAAGGAATGACACAAATGGTATAGAACAATCAACACTTTGAACATTGAAATGTTTAACTTGCATATCACCTTTCCCCATCATAGAATAATTTAAAATGTGAAAAACTCAGAAACTTTGAAAAAAACTGTAATTTATAACTGAAAGATATAAGAGAGTCCTTATTCTTTTAAAAAAATCTCAACAATATTTATACAAGGGCTTATGATGAGCCTGATACTATATTGACCACAGATAATTCCCAAATCACTTTTCCTATTTTGCAGAAATGTTTGTATTAGTTCATACTATTTGAGATTTTGTCACTAAGAAATTCACCTAAGTTAACTAAAACCTTCTATATCCATAAGAATCTTTTGCTTTCGAATGAATCCTCCTCAAACTCTTAGGAAAAATTGAAACTCACCTCTATCCCCAATTCTTTCTAGAGATCTTCTATAGTAATAATTGAAAAGTTAAAATCTATACTTCCCAGACATTTTTGAGTTTGGGCTTCTACATGAAAAGAACAAAAACAAAAACCAGATTCTTTTAATTAGTTGCACTGATAAGATATTGAGAAAAACCCATGTGACTACCAACATTTGTTATTTTTGCTGGCCAGCAAAGTCATGAAGAAGTAGAATTTACCTGCATCGACATTCCATTGTGTCACCTCTAGTTCTTTGGTGTCACAGGCAGTTGCTGGAAAATGGACTGCCTGTCTCAAGGCTTGATGACTTCAAAAGAAGAGTCTACACTGAGAAGTTTCCTTACCCTGGTTCCTATCCCCAGATTTGTAGTAGTACATTGGGTTCCTAAAATAACAGTTCTTCTCACTCCTTACTTTCTGGTACAGGTATAGAGCTATAGCTTCCCCAGGAGGACAATTCTGCAGTGTTCTGGAAGTCTAGTCTAGAGATCCAGGTCTTCAGAATTCTCCTCCATGCTCCCCCCGACCCCTTTTTAACATTTAATCTGCTCTTTTAAACTATTTTCTACTTAAAATACCTTGTAGTTCCTCTAGTCCAATTTCTAATCTTCCTAGTCTTCATCCCTGTGGTAAAGATGAATCCTCTTTACTGAGTTTTTTTACTGAGTTTTTATGAATCCTTTTGACTGAGTCCTATGGACCGTCACTGGGGGACATGCTCACCTCTGACTGATTTGTTAAGGACAAAGAAAATTTTAAAGTTCTATTTAGCAGGTTTATAGATTGTGCTCTACCTCTGTAACTGAAGCAGAGAAATGAGCTTCAATCCAAAAAGTATAATTTTCTTAAGAGAATCAAGATTTTCCTGAGGAAATTTAGGTGCCATTGCAATAGGAGTAACACATGATTTGAAGCCAAATGAGAAATGACTACTGGGTCTTTTCTCTAAAATGTAAACACTTTGGAAGGATTATGATTTTTAAAATCATTTACATATTAGGTGGAATTTGCTAAACCTGATTAATCTCTTTATAGTTTTAATAAAGAATTTTAAATTGAAAGCATTAATTTTAAAATGTTCATTAAATTTCTACCAGGCCGTCGACTATAATCTCTGCCCTCATGAATCCTACAAATTCATTGTAAGGCAATTGAATAATTCATTACAAATAGAGAAACAAAGCCATCCCAAGTAGAAATAAAATGCTGTCCACACTCAGAAGAGAGAAGAGTTACCTCCTTTGCAGAAATTAGAGAAAGTTTCAAGGAAGCAGCAATATCTAATGCAAGCTCACATAATGGATTGGGCTAAGCCCAAGGAGTTGGGAAGAGGTCAACACAGATAAATGACACATTTGTGAACAGGAGAAATTATTGAGAATGGTGTAAGAAAATGTTTTCTAAGAACTGTAATTTTTTTTCATAATTATGATTTTTTTTCACATAGTATGTAGAATGAGGCCAGGGGATTGAAAGAAAACCATGACTTCAGAATAGTTAGAGAAGATTACTTTATAAGACTTGGTGACATGATGCCCGTGCTTTGGAATTTATTTATACCTAATTCCATTTTTTAAAGATCTGAAGTGGCTGACCTGGCAATTGATTGGCTACATGGGCCCGTATAACAAAAGAAACAAAGATGACATTCAATAAATATTTGTCAAGAATTGAATTAATTTACTGCGTCTTGGCAAATGGAAGATGGAAATGATACTACAAGAGTTGAGTCAGGAACGAGTTGATTTGAACAGATAATAGGAATTGACAGCAAGTATATTAGAACAGACTCTTCATGTGTCTATAACTACATATACCAGTTGTACCAAAAAAAAAAAAAAAAGTAATTTAGTTGTCTTGTAGCAATATTCACAACCAGTGAAAAATACCCCCACTAAATTCCAGTTGTAAACAGAAATCTCAATACCCTGGGAGGCCAAGGCATTTCTCTCCCTAAGCAGACACACAGTAGGTGGAACTGATTTGCTTGTTATAGTGGGGTCTTCCAAATAATCCATCTTTTGCAGCCATAATCAGAGCATTACTTTGAGTTAGTTGGAGTCAAGGAGCTTGCACTGCATACTGTAAAAGAGTACCACACTTTCTCTCCTTTTTCTTTCTCTCAAAATGTGCATGAATAGCCATTTTCCATGACTCCAGATACCCTGATAACATCATTTAAAGACTCTCTCAGAGAAGAGCACTGGAATTACCATTTGAGAAATAGCTGGAGTGATATGTTCTTTAAGGGCAAACATTATTTCTGATATTTTTGTAACATATACGGAAGGTAGCTATTATCTTGATTTTGTAGATTAAAAACAAATGAAGGAAGTAAAAAAGATTAGGACATTTCTCACATTAGCAGGACCATATACTCCAAGACATGAAAGACCTGGGTGCCAGCTAAAATCTATTTCTTTTTTTTGGGGGGGGGAGCGGTTTCCCCACTACATCTCATGCCCTTACTTTGTCCATAGCAGCAGATGGAAAGGACACATATTTCCTACTGTTCTACAAACAAAACACCAAGTTGTAATTCTCTTTGGCCACTTTAGCATAAATATATTGATACTGAACTCTGTAGGATGCAGAAAGCCCAGGTTGCACACTTAGCTAAGTGACTTAAGCCTCAGTTTTCTCATCTGCAAAACATAGATAAAAATAATATCTTCTTCATATGATAACTATTGTTTTCAGAGCACATGCTGGGCTAAGTGTTCAGTACAAAGTCTCAACCCAGTATGTCCTCTGAAACCAAACGTTATTATTCTTGATAAGTTCCTTTTACTGACAAAAACAAAAGCATGCTTTTTTTTTTCCTGAGCATTGTCTCCGATTTTAAATGCATTGTTTGCTTGAAAATAATTAGCATATTTGCAGTGCTCAGTACTGTTCATTTTAAAAGGAATAGGAACAAGAGACTTTAGCCCTATGCAACCATTTCAAGAGTAGTCTCTTTAACAACAATACTCTGTGGTTTGAATCTTTCATTATTCACTTGTGCGTGGTGAACTCAGGATACTTCATCCTCCTTGGATCTGTAGAACAAAATGTGCTCAGCTGCAGACCAATTATGATACTCAAGTATTTTCAAGACCGCTGAATGGGATATGTTGAACTGTGCTTGTGTGATTAGCTTCATTGATTTCTATAGAAAATGCAGTACTTAACTTCAATCAGTATAGTAGTTCAGTAGTTCAAGGAAGTTTACTCTTCTTTTGAAATTCACAAGGAATATATAGTATAAAGCCAGCCATATAAGAGCCATAATGATAATTTAACAAAACTAGATGCCTCAGGATGAACTATAATCTGTCTCATAATTTGAACATATTCGACCATCTCAGAACTGAGATGTATTTTTAGTCCTACTTTACTTACAGATTATACTGTGCAATTACTTGAAACAACTATTGATTTACTTTAAAAATAAATACAGATCCATTACATTGGAGTCTCCATGTTTCTTTTGTTTAAAAATGTTTTACTGTCTTCTAGTTGAAATAGTGATGTCTTATGCCTGGAAGATGATAAGCCATTCATTAAAAAATATGGAGTTAAAAGCCTCCAATGAAAAAGCTTAAGTAGAAAACTGGTGGTTAATGGATCTTCAATGATAACAGACATGAAACTTGGTGAACCCTTAACTCAATCTATCTTTCTATCTAATTATTTCTGTGGCGCCTATGATCAAAGTTATTTAGGCAAGCTGACAGAAATATTGGAATTTTAACATAATAAATGAAAGAAAGAAGCTTTTCCCTGTCTGTATTTGAATGGAGACATATTGACATGTATTAGGGTTAATGATACAATGTCTACAATATACCCTGAGTTCCTTGGAAGGGAGTCAGTACAAATTTTTAAAGGATAATTTTTTTTTCTTGTCTTGTCTTCACTTTGAAGTGAGTCTTTTTTTGTCAACACAGGTGACATTTGACAAATCAACAGTTCTCAACAACTTAATGGCCATGATGTTCAAGGTCTGGAAGATATTTCTGAATATATAGAAGAACTGCAATCTGAGGATTGTTCTTTAACTTTCCAGTGTGAAAGCAAGACATTCAGTGAGATAACAGTAGAAACAAATTGCATAATTCCACTTCTATTTCTTATGCAAACCATTACCTAAAGCAGAACCATATCCAAAACAGCCTGCTCACCCCTCCTGTGAACAAATTCAAAATTATGAGGCTCATGATCAGTAGTGTGGTAAATCATATGTTGTTCCAAAATATTTTGAAATACTGTTTTTTCAAATGCTTGTACAGATCAATATTAAAAGTATATTCTCAAGTCTCTTCCTTTAAAATGTGGATTGATTTTTTATGTTATCAGGAATATTCAGACCTTGAAGGTGAAATTTCCAAACTGCTCCTCCATTTTCTCTACTTGCTCCATCATGGTTTTTATATCATGATACTTTTTAAGTTTCCAAGATTGTGTCCTATCTGCAGGTTGTTATCTTTTTTGCTTTTTGTCCAGCAAACTCACATAAAGCTTTTATCTTTGAGAACCTGCAACTAATTGATCCATGCAGCAAGGCTAAACGTCAAAGGATAGGCAAATGTGGTGTCACCTGTGAAAGGGTTGGTGGGTCTTATGGGTTATGGTTACAAAAATAGTAAAAAATATTCCTCAAATTTCTTCCTTACACAACTTTAAAATAGAAGTCTCTGGCTTCTGTGAGTTTCCCCAAAGTGGAATAAACAGAATATAAGCAGTCACTTCATAAGGGTTTAGCTACATGGAGTGTTATGGTTTAGATGTGAGGTGTCCCCCAGAAGTTCACGTGTAAGACAATGCAAGAAAGTACTGAGAAGTGACTGGGTTGTAAGAGTCTTAACCCAATCAGTGATATAATCCTCTGATAGGGATTAACTGAGTGGTAACTGAAGTGGTAGAGTATGGCTGAAGGAAGTGGGAATTAGGGTGTGACTTTGGTATATATATTTGTATCTGGATAGTGGAGTCTCTCTCTCTCTCTCTCTCTCTCTCTCTCTCTCTCTCTCTCTCTCTCTCTCTCTCTCTCTC
>NW_026000068.1:27950288-27956014 GCF_001458135.2 Marmota marmota marmota
TCTCTCTCTCTCTCTCTCTCTCTCTCTCTCTCTCTCTCTCTCTCTCTCTCCCTCTCTCTCTCCCCTTCCTGATCCCAGTGATGTGAGCTGATTCTCCCTGTCACCCTCTCCCTCTATGATGTTCAGCCTCAACTAGAGCCTGGAAGAATGGAGCCGGCCTTCTGTGAACTAAGACCTCTGAAACCGTGAGCTTTCAAATAGACTTTTCCTCCTCTGTAGTTGTTCTGGTCCAATCCTTTAGTCACAGCAGCGAAAAAGCAGAGTAAAAGCTGATTCTTGGAGGAACGTTGTTCTGATTTTCCTTTGGTTGAATAGTGCAGACAGAGTTCATATGAACATGATATCATTCATTCAGCCCATCACTCATGAATTCAGTCAATACATATTTGCATTCAACAGATACATTATATATTCATCTATTCTGATGACAGAGGAGCCTTTTGCTCCTATTGAATTTTCATGAAAAGGGTTAGTTTCTTCTTTTATCTGCTTCTTTAGATTTAGGTAATTAGAGTTAGCCTATCAAAGCATTCTAAGAAATTTTGTAATTTCCCGGAATTTCTTAATTTTAATTTTCATCGAAGAACTGTCATTAATTTGACTTAGCTGGCTGTTTTCTTTTTTCCTTTCTTTTCTTCTTGTTATTATAATGACACACCAGAGAGCTGCTGTAAGTTAGTGCCACTAAAAACATAAAATTTCACTTACATTATTAGAGCTTTTCAGGTCAACAAATCATTAATAGCACGTATTTTGTAATGTATTCACTGCAACAGCACATTAACTGTGCCCAATCAGGAGCCAGATGCTTTGGTTTAGGATCTCTTCCCATCTGTTTTGGCTGTCATTTGAATGGTAGTAGCAAACATTTCTCCAAACTTAGTATCAAGCTCTGGCGCCAGATCAAATCTCACCATGTGACCATAAGTATACTGTGCACTTTGATTATCAGAGCAATACCTGTTTGGGTTCAGATTAAACTTAAAAATCTATTGACACAGGCAGTTCTCTGCTGCATGATATCAGGGTCCATCTCCAAGTATCCCTCCGTTATTTCTGGAATGTTTAAGAATTGGTTCTATGCATTGTGAAGTTGGTCATCTTGCTCCCTAATCAACTCAAGTGTCAATTATAAAGCTGCTTTTTAATCATTCTCTGCTCTTTGGTTGTTAATTTGCACTCTATGATGAAAATGTTTTCATTGTAAAAATTCAAGGAGTTTAACTTTCTTCCCAAAATAAATAAATAAATCTAATGCTGATTAATGGAGAAAAAATCAAGAAATTATTGCACAATGTTAGAGAAAAGACTGCTATGGACTTCTGCCTTGCTTCTGGTCTGTTGAAGCTTTGTGGAAAAACAAACAGGCTCAGGGCTGAGTGTCTATGGCTACAAATTCTGATTGTTTTCTTACAAAGAAAAATGAAGCTTAATGTTCAAAAAGTCTTGCCTTTATCTGGAAAAAATTGGTACAAATCATTTTGTTATATAGGACTAAATTCTAGGTGAAGTTGAGAGTGAATCAGTCTTCTTTTACAAAACTGTGGAGTACAATAAGAAGCCAAGTTCACCTTATTCTTTAGTCAGGAAGTGTGGCTGTATTTTGGAATGTAAGGGTGCTCTAAAACATCTGCAATGTCCAGCAGTTAACTTATCAGAATAAAAACTTTTTTTGTATATATGATTAGATTCTACGGTCTTCAAAGAGGGTTACAGAATCTTAATTACTTGGAATGTAAGGACTCCAGTTAAAAACAAAATATTCAAGGTGAAAACACCCAGCAGAATTAAGCAGTATTATTTCAACCTTGAAATGAAAGTTTTATCTTATCACTGTGTTACCCTGTCATGGAAAACTGAGCGTGTGTTAATCAGTATTGCTGATTACAGATGGGAAAATTGTGGGGATTTTTCAGAACCCTCCTTTTAATGTAAATGAAGTGTCATGACCATGATGCAGGCAGAAATATTTTGCAGAGACCAGAAGGCTTTTTAAATTCTGAAAAATACAGGCTAACTTCTGAGATTTATAACTTATTGAACTTCTTATGCATAAAACATTTAGATTACTTTATTTAAATACATGATTGGATTGTTCTGCTGTCACTGCCTCAGATGTACCTGCTTGGTTTTTCTTTTCCATAAAGTATATTTAGTTATTTGAGTACATTTAAATGCAATTTGTCTTGAATAAGAAAAATCTGAAGATAAAGTAGCTGTAAACAAATAACTAAATAAATAAAGCTGTAACAATGCAAAGGAGAGACACAAAGCTAGGAATTGAATAGATGGGAGAATTGTAAGCACTGAATATTGATTTCAGGCTGTAGTTCACAATAAGTGTATCTGCCTCTCTTGCTGTTTCATTTTTAAGTAGGCCAAGAGAAAAATAAAATATGAGTATCTCTATCATTTTAGTGTGTAATTGCCTCTGTTATTTTATCAACCTTGTTGCATGATGGTGACAAACCAGGCTCAGGGCAAAACTCAGTTTCCACTCCATTTCAATCTATACCAAGCAAAACCAGGTCTATACCCTATATGCCAACCCAATTTTAAGTTTGTAGGACTCTGGTGCAGACCTGAGTTCTTCCATATTACTCAGTGGCAAAAAACCTTCACAGTTCAGTACAGTTCCGGAGCAGCTTAGGTGACCTGGTTCCTGGGGATTCCAATTCATGCCACCCACGGTTCTTAATTAACTCCAAGAGGTAAAATAGGAATTGAAAACTCTGCTTAAAATAAGATCAATAGTCATGTTTGTCAAAATTCCTTAAAGTAAGAACTGAGCAAAGTTTGACACAGGGTGTACCTGCTCTGAGATCCACATTTCACCAAGAGCTCCAGCAATCACTGGACCTGAGTGAGTCCTGAGAGTTTGTGCTGCTGGCCAAAAGAAAGCCCAGAATACACATTCACTCCTGTGAGATTGCTCCTCTCCTATAGCCCTTGCCATTGTTCATGCCTTGTGCCCTCTAGCTGAATACCCACCAATTATAAATATCAATATATTTTATTGTTTCCAGTAGAATTAGACAAAGATTTATGCAAACTGAAGAGAAACTAGAGCATGAGAATTACAAGAGTAATGCACCATGGACCAAAGTTCCTGAGGATTAAAAAGAGAATTATTGTAAATCTATGAATGTGGAGGACAAAAGAAAATAGGTTTAAATCAAATCGTGATGTACGTTAGGTTTTTTTTTTAATCATTTTTTTTCTCCAGCATATTAATTGTTTCCAAAATAAAAAGAAGCAAAAATAATTCTTACATACTGGAATAGTGTTAGAAAAGGATTAAAAGGATCCAGTCTCTCTTTGTTTATAGACAAAATGTGTTAAGTGCTAAAGTGCTGACATCGAGATTTTATAGGCTCAATGCTCTGAATCAGATTCTACTGAAAAGCTGTCTCTCTTTTGACAGGAGCCTTACTTACAAAGACAAAAAAGGTCATTTTTATTTTTTTTTCTTGTGGAAGTTCTTTATTCTTTCTGACTTTTTAGCCTGTTGCCCATCTCTTTTGCTAGCTATTTGGGGTTAGTTTTGCAGCATAATTTAATAATGTTTAGCCCAGTGTGAGACCAGATTAATCTGGTTTTCTCCTTTTGGGTCATTTACTGCAAAATGTTCTAGATCCTACCAAATTGCAGGCTTCTCTGACAATTGAACACACAAGATGCATCCTTTGATGTCTTGGTCTTTAAATTTCCTTCTAAATATTTGAGAGTGAAAAACTCATGAACGGGGAGACTAAATGTTCTCTATGAAATGTAATTAGCTTTCAGTCTTATGGCATATCATTAAGTGGGCTTTGGATGACTTATAAATCACCTAAAATATACATATTACATATACATACACACACAGAGTAGTTTTTTTCTTCTGGTTTAAAAAACAAATTCGTTGGACATCAAGTATAATGTTTTTAATATGTCATGCCTTATAAAATAACTGAATTTGTCCTGAAATTCTTTCTATATAATACACAAGATATATTAATATAATTACCTTTCTTAGCAAATGCCTGGATATTTGGGTTTGTTGAATTTGGGCATTTGCTTATGCTAAGTTTGTTACTTGTGGTGTGTTTGTGTGTGTGATTGTATGTGTGTGTTCTGTCTCCCCATTGAATATACATTTTATAATTCTTGAATATTGTTTCTATGTAATATATAACATCATCTTTATGCAGTTTTTTCCCAGTATAACTCCTCAAAAACCATCACCTCAACATAGATCAAAACAACCATGACTTTTTGACTTGGAATGTTTCAAAATTATTCTAAGCAAATGGTGTAGAAGGTTAAATGTTGCTATATTTTTTTAAGAACAAATTGTTTTACTATAAAGTAATATCTTTATCACAAAATGAACATATGGGGCAAAAATGAAAAACTAAAATAGCTAAAAGTACTGTGCTCATCACTATTAGCATTTTGGTATATTTTTCTCCTACCAATTGCATTTAAAAATATCCAGTTTTCTTAATGACTTTACAACCATGTGGGTGCAGAAGAGATAGAAGAGGAACAACATTCATCTACCTGTGGACATTCAAGGTCTCTGCATAAATTTTGGTTGCCCATTTTATAAATTGATGCAGAGCCCCATACCACATCTATTTTCTACTCTTGCCCTAATGAGTCCTTTGATTTTCTGTGTCATTCCAATTTTCCTAAAGTAACAAACAGTTGTATTGATGAATTCCTTTGTGGCATAATGCTTCTGAGAGAAGACTAATGAGAAAGACCTCTGTACCCATCATCCTAGAAAAAATGTTCATTTTAATAGAGGTCCACTGATGTTAATGACCCTATTTGATCATTACATGCTGTATACATATACCAAATAATGGCATCATACCCCAGAAATTTGTACAAAGTTTTAAAATAAATAAGTCTTCTACTATTAGTGTCATTCCTTAATGCCAACCTTGAGCTGGGATTCCTGGCAGGGTATCTCTGAACACATTAGCAGTATTTATTGAGCTCCCTCAGAGTGTAAAGTTCTGTAGTAGGATCCTGTAATGCTTATGAAAAATATTCAAAGTCCCTGATTTCCCCCAGATGGCAATTTAATGCTAAGAAAGTTTTGTGCACATTCCACTGAAAAGAGATTGGGTGAGTGAAGGTGTTTTACAAAGACGTGTGGGTCAAAGTCAAACATACCTGCATTTGAATCTGGCTTTGGGACAATCCAACCCAGGTTTAATGTGATTGAAGACTGTTTCCCACATGTTAAAAATCAGACTAAGTGGCATCATTATCATGATAGATAATACTAATTGAAAGCTTATCACAGTCCAGGCATATTCTTTAATACTTTGATTATTTCAGATCAGTTTTCCCTATTTGAAAACCCAATTATCTCACCTTTTTATAGGTACCAAAATGGCAGCATAAAGGAATAAAAACTTTCCGAAGGCCACACGACCTGCAAGTGGAGGAGACAAGATTTGATCTCAGGTAGCCCGAATTCAACAAGAGGATGCTTAACCTCCTTCTCCACTGCCTTTTGGGACTTTGGTGAACATAAAGTAAAATAATATATATAAGCTCTACAGAATGTGCAAAGCTGTAACTTCTAAACACTCTCTGATTCCCTGATGAACTGAGAAGTTTTGCAAAAGACAAGGGTTTACTTGAAAGTGAAACTTGACTTGTTACTTAACAGGTAAAGGAAATAAAAAGTGGTTCTATTTTTTTTTTTTTTTTTTTTTTTTTTT
>NW_026000068.1:27956039-27992982 GCF_001458135.2 Marmota marmota marmota
TTTTTTTTTTTTTTTTTTTTTTTTTTTTTTTTGAGAAGCAAAGAACATTTACCTGAACTTTAGTGCACTTTTTTGGATGTGAAATTCTTCTTCTCTCTTAGAATATCTTAACTCTATTCCAAAACAGGTTCATGTTATCCTCCAAATTATTCTACTGAGAATTTTGAAGGTAAGGTCATTCCTTAGAAATAGCATAGCTGAGATGGACTGTTTTTAACATAGATTTTAGAACACAAAGATTTCTACAAGTATAAAAGGCAAAAATTATTATGGTTATTTTAATTCATTTTCTTCATCATTTATTTTATTCATCTAGTAAATTTTTCCCTTAAGTTTATCAATATTAAATCAATTAAAATAAGCACCTACTGTACCAGACACAGTAAAAAGCCTCTGAGAATGCAAAGACCATTTTTTTTTCATTTTACATCACCCTGGGTATATTCATCATTCTTAGTACTTAGTATCCTTCTCCTTCTCAGGGTAAGATTACCCACAATTTGGTTTGGAAAAATTTAATCTCACTCCTTACTCTAAGCCTATGACCTTCAAAACCTGATAAAATCTTCTGGGTTCTGTCACATAACATCCCTTTGGCCATGCTAATTTGTTCAGGGTTTGGTATATCCATTACTCCTATTTAATCCTATTGACCTTCAGGAGTTTACTGAGAATTTTGGGACAAAGTCATCGATTTGCTCACATTAGGTGGGCATCCTGTGCCTATGAAGTCCCTGGAAATTCTAGCAAATTTCCATATGGAGGAAAGCTAATCTTAGGAAGAAACCAACCCTATAGATGCCAGAGTGTTCGTATATGAAAAAAAAATTATAAAGAAACCAGATTTTTGAAGCTATTAGTAAATTGCTATTATTAAACCACCCTTGAAACTCTCCTCCTCCAGTTCTCTTAGTTATGTGTGAACCAATAAATTCTCTTTATTATTTAGGCCAGTTGAATTGGAATTTATTATTTTTAAATAACATTTCCAGCTTGCTATAATCTCCTAGTGTGAATGCAATCTAAAGTTCTTATCTTTTGTATCCATGAGAAACAAAGCAATGAGACTTATAAACAAAATAAGTTGCCCTCAGCTCTGACTCTACCTGGCATACATTTTGAGCTCCGTGGATCTCTCATTGATGCTCAGCTACTTAGCCACAAAAGATTAATTAGTTAGCTGATTGTCAATGGTCTTGGTTTAGGTTTTTCCTTTGTTTTGTTTTTGTTCATTTCTTGTATGATTGCCAAGAACAAATCTGAGTATTGGACGAATGCCCAAGAATCTTTATAACTCCTTGTAGTAGTTGAACCAGATACAGCACTTTTGATCAGAGACGAAATAACAAAAAATTCTTCAATCGATTTTTTTGAAGATATATTTAAAGACATTGCATGATATCTACTCTTGTTAAAATGTCCAAAAGTAATCACAGAAAATTTTTTAAGTATTATTTCTCCAATTCTTCTGTCTTCTGCTTTTCTCCTCCTCTTGCTCTACTCCATCCACACTAAACTATTTCAGGTATGTTCCTACCTTGGAGCTAGTTTCTGCATTGTCCTTCCTTCTA
Organism: Marmota marmota marmota; assembly: GCF_001458135.2. Classification (NCBI taxonomy): domain Eukaryota; kingdom Metazoa; phylum Chordata; class Mammalia; order Rodentia; family Sciuridae; genus Marmota; species Marmota marmota. The sequence continues at coordinate 27,957,611 of NW_026000068.1, forward strand.
TCCAGCAGAAACTGAACTGATGATCCTCTTTGTTGTTTATTTTTCCCTAGACATCTAATTCTCTTATTTACTTGTCAAAAGTCTTTGCTCAAATATCACTTTTCTATGAAGTTCGCCCTGTGACTGCACTTAAAATTTTAAACAATACCCTATGAACCTGAAATTTCTTCTTCTCTGCCTTATTTTTTCTATATCATTTATTACCATTTAATACATTATGTACTTTATTTCTTTATTTACTGTCTGTCTGCACTCTATGGAATGGTACCTTCCTTTGAGCAGGGCAGTTTTCCATTTTGTTCACAGCTACATCCCCAGTGCCTGCAAGGATCCCTGGCACTCATTGACTGATGTACACATTTGCTAAACAGAGGAATCTGACCTTGTACCAAAACACAATCATTTGCTTTTCTTAGATGTCACATGGCAACAATGTCTCTGCAAAGAAGAAAAATTAAGTAGATAAATATAATTACATATGAGAAATATGATAACAGCTCATACTAAGAAACAGTTATCACTGAAATATGAAACACTAGAACAAGAAAAAAATTCTTCAAAGTTTGAAAAAAAATTAAGGAATCAAGACCTTAGTCCGTAGAATGTAATATATCTCTAAGAAATGTCTGAAAGGTGTGATTCCCATGTGGATGGAGGCCAGTTTAACAAGGAAAGCCTGAAAATTTGCATCTGCCTCAAATCATTCCAATGGTAAGCCAGGAGCCCTCAAGGAGAAAAGATCGCACATTGCTTACTCCATAGACAGGTCAGAGGAGAAGTGACATTTGGATTAGCCCCACTCTTAGAAATAAAATCACAGGACAGAATTCAAAGGGAAGTTTCCAATTCCTGTCTTTAGAAGAGACTCAAGAACCATCAACAAGGGAATAAGACTGGAAGAACTTTATATGCCCCTGTAACCTTCAGCCCTTTCCCACGTTTGTTGGTTTTATCTCTTCGATATTTTCCCCTAAGGAATTAGCAGTAAAATCCTTAAAATAAAAGAGGTCTGTGTGATTCTGTCAAGGGTACGTAAATAAAGGGTCAAACTGGCAAGACTTCACAAGCTTCTGTCTTTCTTTCTTGGTGGATAAGAAAACCCCAGAAGATAGACCTGGCGGCAGCTACTATCAGGAAGGAAAACTGGCATAGTCACCAACTTGCAGGAAGAGATGCGGATTCCGACATGATATGGGCCTGCAGCTGTGCTATAGAAATGCCTCTGCCTCTTCAATATTTAATAGTTTATCTCCTCTAGAAGATAGGGAGTCACTTAACATCATATGAAAACAAGTTCAAAATATTTTTAAATACTTTTGTGAGTAAACAATTCATGAATATTTTAATCAAAGGAGGAATGTCTGGGGTTCTTTTTGGAATGTTATGTTATGGGAAGCATCCCTAAAACCTCAAGGATACCTTGGTGAGCATCAAAGGCCAAATGATAAGCTGGCTAGATGATTAGCTAGTTTGACTTACTGTAGCACATATGACCTTTTATGATTAAGTTGAGCAATTGCTGTTAAATGAATGTGCCTATAGAATTCTAGCCTAGTCCATCCCTTGGTAGAAGGAAACATTTCTAAATAAAGCAAAATATCAAATGCATCTGATAATGAACCAAAATTTTGCCTCTTATCTCTAAAAACATTCAGAAAGTTATGACACACTTTAATGTCTATGATATTATCACTATCTCTTCCAAATTTACAAACTACATTTAAAATGATGCATCTCTATATAATATCATATGGATTAAAAAGAAGCTCTCAATCCCAAGTGATTTCACCTTCTTGAGGACATTTGGCAATATCTGGAGCCTGGAGCAGGTGCTAGTGGCATCCAGTGCATAGAGGCCAGGTATGCTCCTACATTGCATTCTACAATTGTACCTCCCAAAAATGTACTGTGTTGTGGAAACGGTACCCATAACAAAGAAGTACCCGGGTCAAAATGTCAGTAGTGCTGCAACTAAGAAACACTGATCACAGAATCTCAGGCAATGAACTTAGTAAAAATAAATCAAAACAGAGAATATCATATAAAGCTTATGTTTCCATTTTAATTTTTATTGTAACTTTTCCATCCAAATTTTCTTTAAGATCACATCAGAAAAAGAATGTGGTTGCTTTTAACCTATAACCTAATATTTTATAAGTGTGTGGTATTTAAGCACATCATGAATTTCATTTTTGTGCTTTCATTTTTTCCTAATTAATAAACAAAGGATTCCAAGTTACTCAATGGCACTCAATTGTGTTCTGACTCCTGGCATTTGGGTAACATGTTGTAGATGACCAATAGCCTGCCTGTCAAAGCTTTGTTCTGAAGTAAGCTTATCAGCAAAAAATTGTGTCTATTGACTCAGATGAAAAATACCAAAGAAAACAGGACAGCAAGAACTGAAGTGAATAGCAAGGTCTCACTAGGACTTGTTGTTTCATTTTGAAATAAGTCTTCCATAATGTGATGAGATGTCCCGTATGGCCTGCCAGACACATTCCTTGAATGATGAGACAGGTCCCCAACAATGGTGAAGTGTTCTGTCAATCCCTGAGCGCTGTAACAATATACACGTGCAAACATTCCATCCCTAGGAGAGGATTTCTGGTAAAACAATTTGGCCCACTTTCCCAGTTCAAACAACTGCAGATGCATTCCAGTGTGTCATTTTCAATAAAGACAGGTGGTCCTCTGGTTCTTCATACCGGAACTCTGCTCTGTGCTATGAATGATATGTACTCTGTAGTTTAGCCATACATGTGTATAAAGTATTTAGGATGACATAAATCAGAAGCTCTCCAACTGGCTTTGAATTGAACATTTTTATTCTCTACACATTTCCTGAAGTTGTAAGATAGTCCTTTCTTCTAGAGCACCACTATTAAAATTTGAGTCAGCATGAATGGTGTGAACTTTCTCACTAGCAAATGAATTAAGTGGCAGCCCTAATACACAGATAAGCTCTCCTTTGTTCCAATTCCAAGCCTGAAGAACTTGCTGTAAACTTTTCATGCTAGCAATTTCATGTGGCAACACTTGTGCACCTATGAAGATCTTCATGTTCTATGGTAAGGGTGAAAATAGAAGCACTTTTTATACTATACATGCTTCTCTTATGCCTCCATTTTGCTGTTTGGTGAGAATAGAGTAAAGAGCAATAAAAGAAAAGTTTTGGTTTGCAACAAAACAGTGTTGCTGTTTCTTTGGCCAGTGCTGACTGACAATGCCCTCTTAGTCATAAATATCCAATAATTCCACTCATGGACTCCAAGTGTGCCTTTTGAGGAGCTCAGTGGAGATTCCTCAGTACAGGATTCAGACTCAGGCTCCACTTCAAATCCTCCTAAAAATAGAGTTAAGGAGGTCTCTGCACCCACTGTGGAGACTGACCTATCTTAGGTGGAGGACCAGCAAACGCCATCTGAGCTCATTTACTGTCTATGGTGTCCCAGACTCAAAGAAAGCTCAAGTACCATAGCCACATTAGATAGTGATATGTGAGGCTGGGTTTTGGAATGAGAGATTAGTTAGAATCCTTTCTTTTCAGCTTTGACACTAATTACAGCAAACTTAAAATTCAAGGTCAAATGAGACTTATAGGGAAAAAATACAGAGGACACTGTATAAAGTGGCATCAAGTTGCCTGGTATAAATGACAGCTCCTAAGGATGTGTGCGACCTTGACTAAGTCACTTAACATCTAAGCTTAGATTTCCTCAACTATAGAATACAATAGTGATATTCCCTGCTTCATGGTTGGTTGGTCTACATGAATATATTAAGTTAGCTATAAGAATAAAAACTTACTTTCTCAAATCCAGATACCTGTTTATGCTATCAGATTAAAATGTAAATAATATAAAAAGAAATGAAGTTTTCTTTGCTTCTTAAATAATTTTACATCTGATATTGTCTGCCAAAGCTATTTCTCTCTAAATGTCTTTTGACTAGGTTTTTTTTTTAAAAAAAAAAAAAAAACACTTCTCATTTCTTTGGAAATGATATATATGTGTTTTCTAAGACAGTGATTTTTCAAACTTTACTATGCCTAAGAATTATTCAATTATGTATTAAATGTATTTTTCTAGGCCCAATCCTCAAATACTCTGACAGGCAATTTGTAGACCACACTTGGGAAAAAATTTGTTTTAAGATGAATGTGAGACTCTTTTCCACTGATCTAGTCCTGTGAAAGTTTGCAGTGATGTGTGCCTTGGTTTACAAAGAATGCCTTTCACTAGAAAAACAAAAAAATACAAGGACACCTTATATGACATTAAAGTTTTGACTTATCACTGCTTGTATAGGCAGAAATTGATATTTTCAAATAATTATAGCATTGTGTACTTCTGCATGGGCAACTTTATTTCCCCCCCAAAAAAAATGCTCTTAAAAAAGAGAAGTAGGAGAGAAAACTGACCTTGGAAGTAACACAGCACATAATTATAACTATACCAAGGGAGAAAATGGCAAATCTCTATTTCTGTCATATGAATAATGGACATCATAAAAGAAACAAAGTCTGTAAAAAGCAAATAAATTTTTCTATATGTTTTCTTTACTAGACATTTTCATTATATTTTACATCTTTATGTTAAATAAGGCAGCGTGTTTAAAATCATATAGTAATAGGAGCTATCCTCAATATTTGCTAGAAAATTTTTGACATCTTGATTTAAGCTTCCAAATTAGTTCCTCTGTATGTGGCTCCCATTCTCTTATTAAGAGCACTTTCCTTATTACCAGGAGCAGCTTTCACATTTTGATGACACTGATTTTATTTTTTTTATTTTTGATTTCCAACCCTCCTCAACCCTCATCCCTAACATTGCTATTCCCAAAAGCTACAATGAATAAAAGGCCCCTATTTCCAAGCAAATATATTGAAATGTGGCAATAAGCACATCAATGATCATAACATTGGAATTTTTAAATGAAATAATGGACTATCTAAGCAGTTTTTCTATAGCAAAGCTATAATTTCACAATAAAAAGGTCTCTTTTTGAAGGTAATTTCCCCCATCTCAGACTTGAGAGAGACCATCTCATCACACAGACTTTCCTGCAAGGAACAGATTTGAAAATGAAATTTGTGACAGGACTCTGCCTATTCGATGTCTGCAGCAACCCATGGTTTTGTATTGACGTTTGTTTTCATTTAAAATTATTTTGGAAATAAGCTAGAAAAAAATTGTGTTGTCAAGACTTGATATCATTTCCTATAGCACTTCAACCTAGTATTAGGAACATTATATAAAAGACAAATTGTTTCTCTGTCTTCTCATGTACAAGCTTAATTCAGTCCTTGGAATGAGCTCATTGCATTCAGATAGCCATGTGTGAACCTTATGTTATTCTGCCCTTTCCCAATATTTAAAAACTGATATCTATCTCTTCAAGAGGATAAGTGTTTTGCTAAGTTGAAAAAAAAATTCCATTCAGGCTTGGTCTGCATTAACTCTGTTGAATTCTTCAAATACATACCAGGTTAGTGAAGGCTAACCCACGGTGGGCTAAATTTTTTGATAAATATCGAAGTTTTCTTTGATCCTGATAACCCACAAATGTTCAGCATGAGTGAGTTTTCACGGTCAGCATGCAATGATTTTGATATTTAACTTAAGCTCTACCCCAATGTGGTTTATTTTACTTATGTGGATGGTATGCTTAGAAGTAAGTAGCAAGAAAAATTGGAAACAGCACAAGAGTAGAAGACATGACAAATAAGGTGCTTTTCCCAGTTTGGCTAAGAGTCTACATCATTTACTTGTGACTTAAAGGGCTCTCTCTTTGTATGTGAGTTCATTTGAAGTAAAACAAACAAAAAGTTCAGAGAATGCATCTTCACTTTATTTGACCAGCCCTTGGCTGCTTTCTTTTTATGAATCCATGTCTCCCTTCCCCATCTTGACAAAGCTTCTGACCCTGACCAGGGATCAGGTGTCTTTCCATCACCTGGCAACAGGAGGCCCAAGAAGGATGAGATCAGGTAGGCTAAAGGTGTGCAAATAGATAATGCACTGGAAAGAGCTACCTTCCCCTTCAATTATAAATAGCAACCTCAAAAAATAAATAAATGCATTGTAAACCCAATTTTATTTGACTCAGAATAAATCCTGTCTTCAATTTGTAGGATTCAATAGAAGCTAGGATTCAAATGGGAAGAGAAAAGTGTCAATATGATTAAAGAAAATATACATGTAACCAACTTTCAATTCTGTTTGGATGTCCTAAGAAATCAGGAGGGGATTATCCTGGAGAAGGTATTTACTGGAAAAAAGCAGGAGGGGGCTTTTAGTGTACTGATCATCTTGGTTGCTCCTGACCTTGCTGTTACATGAATTATTTAATTTGCAAAATTTGTTTAAGCTCTGCATTGATACATATACATAAAAACAAAACCCAGGAGTTTGTCTTCTCAACACTAAGAACATATAGGACCACATTATTCTCTGATGTAGGGGCTGTCCTATTCTTTATAGGAAAGTGCAGCCATTCCTTGCCTCTACCCATAGATGCCAGTGTATCTCCCCTCTCCAGTTGTGATGGTCAAAAATGTGTCCTGAAAAACAAAATCTCCCAAGCACCTTTCATGAAACTTAGCATTGTAAAAGACAATGTAATTGTAAAAGACAATGCTAAGTTTCATGCCTAGAAGATGTAATTCTTTAAGATAAGATTATTGCATCATAACCATGAGTAATATTATCATACTTGGAGAAGATTATGTGGGTTGGCATTACTTGAAATTCACGCTGTCTCCAAAATCATTAAAGTTTATTATAGTTTTGATATGCCATGTTTCCCACTGCTTAACGTTCATGCTTAACTTCTATAAATCAAATACAGCCAATGCAGAAATGCTTTTGACAACAGATTGATTGATTAATCTCAGTTTTGAGCAGAATAATTGGCAAGAAAAGGGAACCCATTATAGGACTACATTATTTATAGAAACAAGAGGGCTCAAAATTACCTGCAAGACAAGTATCTGAGAGTATTCTCAGTTCTAATAACAAAATCTGACTTTACAAATGGCCATTGAGGCAGACGAGAAAGTAATTGAGAAGAATGAAAGTTGTCAGGTCTCTTGGCATGAAGAATTGCTAATATAAGTTCAGATTTTTCACAACAACCAATAAAATTAGTAGTAACTGGGTTATTACAGAGACAAGGCAAACAAGAAATTCATAGATAAAATACTGTGGGTAAAGAGTCAAACAAAAAGGTGTTTAAAAAATGAACATTAACATTCTAGGCAAACACTTTAAAAGGCTGCAGCGCCAGACTCACAAATACCAGCAAATCTTGATAACTCTTTTTATTAGGACAAAATGCTTTCTGTTTAAAGGGCATCCAACATGTTTTTGTTGGGCTTTTGTTTTGGTTGGGTTTTTTGCTCTGTGTATTTTTTTAAGACGACTTATGGCTTAAAAAGAAAAATAATGCCATCTGAATTCAATGTTTTACCAAGAACTGTTTATCAGTGTTTCATTCTGTGCACTCAGAGCATAAATGCTTTCTTTTTTTCCTGAAGCCAGATTTGGATCACTCACTTGAGCTGGGCCTGGGGGAGAAACACAGCGTGTATGATGAGCTGATTAATTACCAGAAGTCAAATGCCTTGCAGTCCAGAGCTCTGAGCTTGAAAGCAAGTACCAGGTCGGGAAGAACAGTGAAATCCACATGCATGCATGGACACACAGGAACACCTTGGGGATTAAGTTTCACTGTGGCCTGAAACAAAGGACTTAAGAATGATTGTTTATCCTTGACAATGTGACCTGTGCCAGATCTTTTTAAACAAGAGCTTTAAGCATACAACTTTCAAAGGCAAAGAATCCTGTTAAATCAACCTCCAGATATTGTCGTCTTTAAAAAAAAAAAAAAAAGTATCAGCATGATTCTCATTGTTCCACCACCCTTTTCACACTCCTTGAAACTTAGGTAGTAATTCACAATTAAAGGTTAGGATATGTCTTATTTCAAATTTTGTGTGCATAAATAGAATCTGCTGAGGCTGTCTCTTAGGAAGAGCTTCTCATTTAAAGTGGAGTGCATGTCTACTGGGGAGATATAAACAGAGACAGAATAATATGAAATGTTGGTAACAATATACTGCCAAGCTCTGAAACCTTGAAAGCCATTAATAATCATAGATGGGCAAGATCAGCTTGTTCAAACTTTTCAAGTCTTCAAAGATCGTAGAAATATGCTGCTTAGCCCTTCAGTTCACAGTGTAGGTTGGATTCTTTTCCATGCCTAATATCCATAAAACCCCCATTAACATCACAGATTCATTTGTATCCGCAGACGAAGGTCAAAGGGTCCAGTACTGAATCCTAACACAGGAAAATTCACCTATTTTTTAGTTGTTGGTTTTTAATTTTTTGTTTCTAGGGATCATTTGTTCTCCCAGAAATTGCTTATACAGATTACCTTCCGTCTCCAAAAAACACTCATAGGACTTGGAGCTGTGGTGCCACAGTGATGCTTTCACATGCAGGTCATCTCCCCAAAAGTTGTGTTGTAACCCCAGAGCCCATCTTTGCTATTCCAAATCACTGAAGCACCTGAGCCCTTGCCTAATATGAGTAGATTTTTAAAAATCAAAACAATGGATTAAAAAGAGCACTGGGCCAAACCCTTTCTAGATTCCCCAAGCTTGTCTAGCAAAGAAAACTGGTGGATTGTGAGCTCAATGGTAAAACCTAAAATTGCTCTTTAGTATTTACTTTCTTCTTTGGCTGCCTCAGAAAGCTCTGTGACACTAAGTCAATGGAGGAAGAGAGATGAGAGTTCCTCAAATTAGGAGCCAGGGATACTAGCCAAATGTGTAACTGTAAATATTTTAAGATGAACAAGTGGCACAAGTGGAGTTTCTGTTTAAAAACTACTTTCAAGAGAAAATGAACACCAACAGGGAAAAACCTGGGGTGGAATTGCTTTTAAATGCTTGTGGAATTTGTCCCCTCTTCCTGTGCAGTGAGTATTTTCTGCTTTGGAATTACCATTTTTTCCTGTCCCAGGAGTTAGCATCCTCTGGCACAGCAGGGTCTGGGGCAAAGGAAGGCACCTCCGCCTGGGGTTGAGAATTGAATCACCCTCATGCAACAGGACACTTAGTAAGAACCTAGCTGCCATCTGGACTGGTGATCCTTATGTTGCTAATTAGAAAATCATATGTCTCTCCTAGATTTGAACTTCAGGATGAAGAACATATTCAGGTATGTGAATTAGAAAGATGCAAAACAGATTGAAACTAGTTTGACTAGAAAATACTGTGTAGTGGAAAATAAGCATGAAAATCACAATGACCTGAAAGTTTGTTATGGTTTAGATGTGGTGTCCCTCAAAAGCTCACATGTGAGACAATGCAAGAAGGTTCAGGAAATGATTGGATTGTAAGAGTCTAAACCCAATCAGTGAATTAATTGCCTGATAGGGATTAATGAGTAGTAACTGAAGTGGTAGGGTGTTGCTGGAGGAGGTGGGAATTAGGACATGGCTGGGGGTATATATTTGGTATCTGGAGAGCAGAGTCTCTCGCTCTGCTTTCTGATCATGATGTGAACTGCTTCCCTCTGCCACACTCTCCCAACATGATGTTCAGCCACACCTCCAGCCCTGAGGAATGGATCCAGCCTTTTATGGACTAAGACATCTGAAACCATGAGCCCTCAAATAAACCTTTTCTCTTCCACAATTATGCTGGTTGGGTCCTTTAGTCACAGCAGTGAAAAAGCTGACTAAAACAAAGTTTTTATCTACAGAATTAAAAAAAAATCAAGGCTTCAAAGAAGTTAAATAAAATTGGTTAATCCTTTCCCTCACACACCTCACCCTTTAACATCTACCTGGCCCTTTTTCTTCCCTGTATCAGGCTTTCTTTCTTTCTTCTTTGGCTCCTCTATCCCACCCCTCATTTGGTGAGTCTGAAAATAGAAAAGACAAACCATTCCTGTCCAGCCAATACCTACAGTCCTCAGTGCCCAGTTGTCTATTCCTACTCATTAAATAAGCCACTGTTAAATGATAATTATTTTCCCCTTCTTTTCCTCATATTTCCTTTATATAATTTGCTGTTCAATTACTTGGCATCCCACTTGGCATGCCATATATATATGGCATTCCAAGTAATTGAACAGGAAATTAAATAAAGGAAATATATATAAAAAATATTTAAGGAGTTCTATATATCTATTTAGATATGTATAATAGATATATATATATATATCTATTTATAGTGTTAAAATCCATGGGTAATTTGGAGAGGATTTTTGAAAATTTTACCAGAGTATATCATTTTAAATATATATATATATGTATAATCACTTTAAAAAGTTATATTCAAAGATCTTCTCTTTATTAGACAAATGGTAATAATTTATGGATGATCTTACCCAAGGCTTCTTTGAGATGATGATATTTTTGTAGAAATATTAATTTCTTTTTTTACAAAAATTACATTTGAGTTTGAAATGCATTGTATGACTCTCTCCCCCACATCCCTTTGGCAGAAATTTTACCATCCTAATTATGTTTACCTTAGGCCAATATTAAAATTGGTTTACATTCCTTGACATAAAAACTGCCTCAGGGATAGAGCATAGAAAGAGGGACTTGACCCAGAAACACATAGATGAGGGAGAAGTCTGCCCAGGGGTACAGATTTAACCTAGATCATACAGAAAGTGGATAAGCCACAAACATATAATCAAGAAACACTTATCTCTAAAACATGAAGTAGATATCTTATTAAACTACTTCTCTAAAACATGAAGTAGATATCTTTTTAAACTTTTCATTCTTATAGTTTTCTTAATTCTTTATCTTTAGCCAGGTGCAGTAGTATACACCTATAATCCTAGGAGCTGGGGAGGCTGAGGCAGGAGGATTACAAGTTTCAGGCCAGCCTCAGCAATTATCAAAACTCAGTCCCCTAAACCCAAAAAGAAAAAAAAAATCTACTTGTTCAGATGAAATTAAATAAAAAACTTTTTATTCTGGATTTTTATAGTTTGGAATTTTTCTTTTACCTCTTTAGAAGAAAATGTTCTAATTTTTAGTCCTCCAAAAGCAAAAATAATTCAGTTGGTTTTACTTTGTAAAGAATGTTATGCTCTCCTTTACCTGGTTTTTGTTTTGTTTGTTTGTTTTTACAGCAAGCCTAGGTGCCTTTAAACTTGGGTAGTAGCTATTATGGTTAATTTTAGGTATCAACTTCAGTGGATTAATGAGTACCTAGAAACCTGGTAAATTGTTATTTTGAGTGTATCTCTAAGGGTGTTTTCAGAGATTAGCTTGCAAATCTAGGGAAGATTTGCCCTCAATGTAGCTGGACACTATCCAAATATCTGGGGACATGGAGAAAACAAAAAAAAAGAAAAGGCAAAAATATCTGTTTCTGCTCTGGGATATTCTTTCTTTTCTGTTTTAGACACCAGAACTCCAAGCACCCCAGCCTTGGCACCTGAGGACTTCAATGTAAGGCCTGCTGGGTTCTCAGGCCTCTGGCCTCCAGCTGATAATTACTCCCTGGGCCCCCCTAACACTGAGGCCTTCAAACTTAGACAAAGCTATGCTACTGGAATTCCAAGGGCTCCAGCTTGCAAATAGACTATTGTGGAACATCTCAGCCTCCAAAAGTCACATGAACAAATTCTCCTAATTAATTTCCTTTATTATATCTATTATTATAGTTCCTATTGTTTTTGTCTCTCTGGAGAACTTTGAGTGATACAACATTTCTTCTTTTTCACATCGTCAACTCTATGAAATAATAGAAATTATAATGAAGCAGTAATTTCCATCAGTGGGCTCCAAAGGATTTATAGCAATTGTTTCAGGTGTGGACAGGAGACAGGTAGTAGTATTGACATTTCACAGATGGGAAAATGATGTCATATAAACATTAGGTGATGCTTTTAGCCCCTTTATCAAATATAAGNGGTAGAGAGAGAGGAGGGGAGGGGAGGGGAGAGGTGGGGAGGGGGGAGGGTGGAGGATGGGAAAGGCAGCGGAGCACAACAGACACTAGGATGGCAATTTGTAAATCAATGGATGTGTAACTGATGTGATTCTGCAATCTGTGTATGGGGTGAAGGTGGGAGTTCATAACCCACTTGAATCAAAGTGTCAAATATGATATGCCAAGAAATTTGTAACGTTTTGAACAACCCACAATAAAAAATTAAAAAAAATAAAAAATAAAAAAATAAACATTAGGTGAATTGTCCAAGGTCATATAGAAAGTTATTGACAAATTACTGTATGTTCAAGCAAAACAGTGTATCCTCATATAGAATCTACTTCTTGGCAAATCAGCCATGTTGTACCTTATTACAAATGTACTTCATGCTAACCACCATGTAACCAACATAAAGACTTCCACTGCAACAGCCTTCTTAATAGGAAAAAGTGAATAGTTTGACAAAAACATATACAGAGTAAGAAAATGTATTTTCCCCAGAATTTAAAAGATAAAAGCAATCATTCAAAAACAAGGACTTTATTCTGTTCCAGTTACCATATTCACACTGGGGATTTAACTGTGACATATCATCTCTACCTCAAGGAACTTGCAACTTGTTGAGTAGAATTGATATTCTCAAGAAATACTTGCATTTATTTATAATGAAGGATGTGAGGCTTTGTGATGTGTACTAAATAGCTCCAATGAAACTTGCACTTTGAGTTGCTTGGTAGTGATATCAACTTTCTGATTTCTGCCTCACTAAGTAATGTGTTTCATGGGTCATTGTGTTACTTCTTGTTTTGTTTGTTTCAGGCAGTGAATATTTTTTATCATCGAACTCTGTGGATATAATTATAATAGTAAAATGTGTATATGGCAATAGATTAAAACAGTTATCAATTTCAAATTAAACATTACAGAACAACAAAAAAGAAATGGTAATGGCTTTATCCCTTTTTTTACATTAATGGGTTTCACTCTAACATTTTCATATATGCATATATCATGCTTTGATCTTGTCTACCCTTCCTTCTACTCCCTCTGCCTTCTCTTCTCTCTTCCCCAATATCCTTTCCACATCGACTAGACCCTCTCTTACTGCAAGTTACCTTTTTGGTTTTGTTTCTACATAAGAAAGAAAACACACTATACTTATCTTTCTGTGTCCGGTTTACTTTGCTTCACATGATGTAATCCAGTTCCATCCATTTTCCTACAAATGACAGGATTTTATTGTTCTTACTGCTGAGTAGTTCTCCATTGTGTATGTACCATATTTTCTTTATCCATTCATCTGTTGACAGGCACCTAGGCTAATTCCTTATCCTGGCCATTATGAATACTTTCATAATAAACTTGGGTATGCAGTTATCTCTTCTGTGTCTGACTTCATTTTCTTTGGATTCTTGATTTTCCTTTATTTCATACCCAGGGGTGGTAAAACTGAATCATATGGTAGTTCTATTTTTAGCTTTTGAGGAACCTCCATACTGCTTTTAATAATGATTGTACTAATTTACATTCCCACCAATGTTGTGTAAGGGTTCCCTTTTCTCCACATTCTCTCCAGAACTGTTACATTTTCTTCTTCTTCTTCTTCTTCTTCTTCTTCTTCTTCTTCTTCTTCTTCTTCTTCTTCTTCTCCTTCTCCTTCTCCTTCTCCTTCTCCTTCTCCTTCTCCTTCTCCTTCTCCTTCTTCTTCTTCTTCTTCTTCTTTCCAATAGTGATTCAGACTGGGATGACATGAATATCAATGTGCTAACTAAAGATATTGAATATTGTTTCATGTTTTTGATCATTTCTTCGTTCGTACTTCTTATAAGAGGTATTGGTTCAGACAATTGACATGTTCTTGATTGGATTACTTGTTATTTTTATAACAAATTTATATTGTTCTTCATATATGAGAAACAGAGGTCAAGTTTCAACTTTCTGCATATGTATACCCAGCTTTTCCAGCATTATTTGCTAAAGAGGCTATCTTTTTCCAATGTATGCTTTTGGCACTTTTTTAAAGAACTACTTTGCAATAGGTGTATGTTTTTATTTCTGGGCCCTCCATTCTATTCCATTGATCTACTTGTATGTTTTTATGCCAGTACCATACCGTTTCTGTCACTACAACTCTGTCGTATATTTTGAAATCAAGTATTGCGATGCCTCCAGCATAACTTTTTTTGCTCAAGACTGTTTTGGCTATTCTGGGTCTTTTATTCTTCCATGTGAATTTTAGGATTGTTTTTTCTTGTTATGATGAAAAATGTCACTGGTATTTTGACAGAGATTGCATTGAATCTGTAGATGCTTTCAGTCATATAGCCATTTTAACAATATTCTTTCACCATGAACATGGAAGTTCTTCCCATCTTATACGTCTTCTTAAGTTTCTTTCTTTAGTGTCTTGTAATATTCATTCTAGAGTTCTTTCAACTCCTTGATTAGATTTATTCCTAGGGTTTTTTTTTTTTTATTTGAGGACATTTTGAATGAAATTGCTTTCCTGATTTCTTTTTCTGCTCATGTTTTGTATATAGAAAAGTTATTGGTTTTTATGTATTGATTTTGTATTAGGCCACTTTGCTGAATTTATTTATAAGTTTTAAGAGTCTTTTGGTGAAGTCTTTGGGGATTTCAAAGCATAGAATTATATCATCTGCTAACAGGTATAGTTTGATTTCCTCTTTCCTGTTTATTTCCCTTGTATTTCCTTCTTTTTGTCTAATTTTGCTGGCTAAAATTTCAAGTACCATATGGAATAAAGGTGGTGAGAGTGGACATACTTGTCACATTCTTGATTTTAGAGGAAATGTTGTCATTTTTTTCACCATTTAGCAAGATGTTGGATATAGGATTGTTATATCTGGCTTTTATTATACTGAGGTATGATCCTTCTACACTGATTTATTCAGGACTTTTATCATGATGTTGAATTTTATCAGTGGTTTTTACTGAATCTATTGAGATGATCATTTGATTTCTATCCTTGATTATGTTCATGTGTTTTATTACATTTATTGATTTTTCAAAATGTTGCACAAGGGGGATTTCTCCACAATTTTTTAAGACTTCTGTAGCATTTGTCTCCTGGATCTGCTGCTTGCTGACCCACATAATGCACTTTCTTGTATCCCTGGTATAAAACCAATTTGATCATGGTGTATGATCTTTTTAATGTGCTGTTGAATTCAACTTACAAATGTTTTATTGAAGATTTTGCATCTAAATTCATACTAGATACTAGTTTATAGTTTTCTTTTTTGTTGCATCCTTATCAGGTTCTGGTAACAGGGTAGTATTGGTTTTGTAGAGTGAGTTTAGAAGGATCCCTTTCCTTTCTATTTTATAAAACACTTTAAGGAGCATTAGTACTTCTTGTTAAAAGTCGTTTGGTAAAATTCAGAAGTGAATGTGTTTAATCCTAGGCTCCTCTTTGCTGGGAAAATTTTTATTACTGCTTCAGTCTCATTGTTTGTTACTGATTAGGTTTCTTCTATATTCTTCTTTCAATTTTGCTATTAGTATGTACCCAGAAATTTTTCTGTTTCTTTTTGGTTTTCCAGTGTGGTGAGCCAGCCATGAGCTGTGTATGTGAACTATGAGCATGAGTACATGGGTGGACTGAACTGACCATGCCTCTCTGTTTGGGCTGGTGACGTGTGTATCCTTTTTGCTGGACCCTGCCTATGATCCCCACACAGCACATGAGAGGGGCGTCGCCTTCCAAGATGTCAGTCAATCTGCTGACCACTAGACTTCATGAAGCTAGACTCAACCCCTGAAACTCATTGGGGAGAAACTTTCTCAAGTGTCTTTCCCACAAGAAAAAGGGTCTTCAGAATGTCCTCTCTCTCATTTTTGCCTGCCTCCCTTGTGGGGAGGAGAGGGGCCATCGCTGAAGAATCCCAAGAAAAAGGTATTTTCTCTTTCTTGGTGTGATTATTTCGTGCCAGCCCAGTTCACCCTGGAGTGACCCTGAATGACTTAGTGGTATGTCACGACATTCTAGGTTTTGGGGGGCATAGGTTTTCAAAATATTCACTACTGGTCCTATGAATCTTGGTGAAATCCATTATAATGTAACCATTTTCATCTGTAATTTCATTTGTTTAGATCTTCTCTCTCTTTTGACTTGTTTAGTTAGGGTATGCTAATTTTGTTTACCTTTTCAAAGACGTAATTCTTTGTTTCATTGAATATTTTTACACTTGTTTTTGTCGTTGTTCTATTTCATTTACTTCTGCCCTGGTGTTTATTATTTATTTCCTTCTACTGATTTTGATTTTAATTTGTTCTTGTTTTTCTAAGATCTTGAAAAATGTCTTTAGTTTAATTATTTAAGGTCTCTATTTTTAATGTATTCTCTCATAACTACAAACTTTCCTCATTGTACTGCCTCCCACTCCCCCAGACTCTGAAACATTGTGTCTCCATTTTTATTTGATTCTAGGAATATTTTAATTTCTTCCCAAAATTCCTCAGTGCTCACTGTTTTTTCAAAAGTGCAGTATTCACTCTGTGTGTATACATAATTTCTATAATTTCTCTTTCTAATGATTTCTAGTTTCATTCCATTACGATCTAATAAGACTCAGTAAATCATTTCACTTATTTCATATTTGCTTAAACTTTTTTTATGGCCTAAAATACAATGTATTTTGGGGAGAGTTCCATGAGTTGATGAAAAGAATGGTATTTTCAACTACTGGATGAAAGATTCTATAGCTGTCTGTTAAGTCCATTTGATCCATAGTCTAATTTAATTCTGATGTTTCTTTTTAATTTTGTCTGGATGATTTATCTATTGGTGAGAATAGGTATTGAAGTCACCCTGCTATTACTGTATTGGGGCCACTATGTCCAGTAGTGTTCATTTTACAAAAATGGGAGTTCTGATATTCAATGCATGTATACTTACAATCATTGTACTTCTTAATGGATTGTTCCCTTTATCAATATGTGCTGATATTCTTCACCTCTTTCGAATGATTTTGGTTAGAAATATGATTTTTTGAGTATATGTATGCCTACTCTTTCTTTCTTTCAGATTCCATTTGCTTGAAATATTTCATGTCTTTTCACTTTCAGTTTGTGTATGTATTTTCCAGAGAGGTAAGTTTCTCACAGGCAGCAAATTGTTGGGATTTGTGTTTTAGTCTAATCAGCAAGTCTGCATATTTTTCTTTTAGTTTTCTTTTGGTTGTCTTGAATATTATATGTTATTTTCTTCATTTCTTCTTCATCTTAGAGGCTTGATAATTTTCTGTATTAATAATGTTTGATTCTTTCCTAATTATTATTTACTTATATACCCTTGAAGTGAGATTTATTCTTTCCTGTACTCTCATGGTTGTGTTGATCTCTCTCCCTCTTCTGGTTTTAAGATTCACTTAAGTATAGCTAATTAAGTAATGCTAATTTAGTAGTCATGGATTTCCTTAGTTTATGCTTCTCATAGAAAGTCATTTTTTCTGTTTCTATTCTAAAGTACAGTTTTCTGAATATAATAATCTATTGGCAGTTTATTGTTTTTTAGGACTCATCATTCCATCCTCTCCTGGTCTTTAGAGTTTCTACTGAGAAATCTTTTGCTCTTCTGATGGGTTTGCCTTTAAATGTGATTAGATACTCCTCTCTTTTAATTATTAATAATCTTTCTTTGTCTTGTACTTTTGTCACTTGAACTATAACATGTTGGGGAAAAATTATTTTCTGGCCATGTCTCTAGTACCTGAATGTTCATGTCTTATCCAAGATTTGGGAAGTTTTCTACTATTAATTCACTGATTAGATTTTTGATGCCTTTGGTCATTAACTCTTCTCCCTTACCTATTCCAATTACATGTATATTTGGTCTCTTAACGGTGTCTCAGAGATCTTGTATGTTCTGTTCATTATTTCTTTTTTTATTACAGTTTAAATGTGATAATTATTCAACCTTGACTTCAAGCCTTTATATATTCTTCTTCTGCCAGATATAGCTTATTGGTGAGGCTTTCAACTGAGATTTTAATCTGACTTGTTAAGTTTTTCATTTCCAAAATATTTGATTTTTTTCAAAATCTCTATGGAATTGTTCATTTATATCCTGTATTTCTTCCATAATTTCTTCCTTAATTCATTAAACTGTTTATTTAATTTGCTTTGAATTATTTGAGCTTTCTAAAATCATTCTTTGAATTCTTTCTCTACCATTTCACCCACTTCAATATCTTTTGAATCAGTTAGTATAGTTTTAAAACTTTAAGAGGCATCATGTGCCTTTTTTGTTTTAATTGCTTATGTTTCTATGTTGAGTTTTGTGCTGCTTTTAGAATGAGTATCTCTTCCTTTTTTTTTTTTTTTTTTTTGGTTAGGGCCTTCTTAATAAGCATACTGTCTTGATGTTATGCCCTAGGAAACTAGTTTTGTGTGTGTGTGTGTGTGTGTGTGTAGTGTTGAAATTAATTCCAATTGGACTTCATAGTATAATTTCTCTGTGTTTTCTTTAGCTGTCATTAGTGGGTTTTGACACAATGCATACTATGTCAGAGGTGAGACCCACCCACTTTCTCTGTAGGTCTCACAAGAATGGGTTCTCTCTGTAGGTCAAGCAGGTGTGATATAAACAGAAGCATATGGAAGGTGCACCCTCTGTGGTTACTCTTATTGTGGTTACTTCCATTCGGTGGAAATGAAGCTTCTTTTAGCTGTTAGGGATTTTCTCACACTTGATTGATCTTGGTCAGTTACTTGAAAGAAATTTCACTAGTGACTGTTCCAATCAAGATGATAGGCCTGGAAATTTCATCCTCTGTTTAGATACTGGTGCAGCTTCACTTGTTTCATAGAAAGAACAGGACCAAGGTCAGAGCTCCTTCTCTCTGGCACTCACCTCCAGGCTTGTCATCAATGTGTGGTCTGATTGGGAATAATAGTGACCAAAGCTGAGGTCTCTCCTATGTGTGGTGCCCGCACACAACTGTCCTGTTATTTCACTCTGTTCTTGCTATAGGGGTGAGTGCTCAGGAACAGGGCTTCGGATCCCTCCACCTTGCCATGATAAATTAGGGAAACTTTATTGCCTGGTGGCTTTTATGCCCCCTATTCTTTACGTTGAAGTATCTACCAAGGTTTGAGAGGTATTAGAATATGGATGGAGCAAGGTGCAATTCCTCTCAGCTGGACTAGGAGCATAGCTCAGCCACACCCATGTGCTCAACATTTCAGGTTTCATCACAAAGCAACACAAAGAAAGAAGATTTAAAAAAAAATGCAGAGATATGAAGATCAAGTTAAAATAATAGCAGCAACTGAGAAAATACTGAACTGACTGCACATTCTGGTAACTGCAACTATTAAGGAGGCTGGAGGCCTGACTGGGCAACACAGCAAAAAACTAACAAGGGAGGGGGAAGGAAAGAAAGGAAGAAAAAAAGAAAAAAGGGGAAGGAAGGGAGGAAAAGAAAAGAAAAATTAACCAAAGGGGAAAAATGGTAGCTGGAGAAAAGTATCAAAGAAGAAAAAGAAAAAAAGGGGGAAAGGTGAGAAAGAAAAATTAAATGTTAATGATAAGAGGAGACAAAAACAAACAAACACAAAACAGCAACAACAAAAAAACAGTATTCATAAAAATAAAAATTTTCTCACTGTCCAAGGTGGTTGAAAGAGTGGCGAAGAGTGGGAACTCATAGTCTATGCCAGTCAGAGCTTCTCCCCATGTCTTTTTAGGATTTGTGTCCCTTGGACAAAGCACAGGCTAGGGATTATTCACCCCCCTCTTCTTTCCTTTGTGATTCTCATTAGGTGACTAGCATGGTGATTTATGATTGGAGTTGATTAAAATATTTCTCAGCTACTTTGTATGCTAGAACAAGCTAAAGCAGAATGCACACCTCCTGGGGGGCGGGGGATAATGTTTTTCAGAACTCTTTGGGTTACCCACTGTGAGGGCAGGGAAGACACAATGCCCTGGTGTGTCAGAATGAAGAAATCCCTAAAGCTTCTCTCTAGAGTTGCATACTCAGAGGGTGGAGGTTAAGACTGGTTCTATGATGGCAAGAGAATGGAATCTCAAAAGTCTCTTTGGGGAGTGATGATGGCAGGTTCTGCATAATTCTCCATCCATAGTTCTGGCACACGAGTCCTGGTTCTTGTGTGCCATCACACATGACTTCTCAGTGCCCCCAAACTCCAACAGCTGATCTGGAAAACCGCAAATTCCAAAAGGAAGTGCCTTGTTTCCCCATACGCTAATTCCCAACTTAATAAATTCGGACAATAGAGACCTCCTCAAGATGACTCCAGATTATAGCACTGTGAGCATGTGCTGAGCCAGTTCATCAGACAAATCTTACGACTATTGGTTTATGCTGCTTATATTTCTGCAGGAGGCTGAATCCTGTTCAGTAGTGGTCACTGTGACTTTCCTTCTTTCTTCCCCACCCTCACCAAAAGGCTACCCCTCCTCCCTTTGCTGCACTTCTGTATGATCAATGCTAGATCATTCTGTTTCACTCTGTATTCCTCTATTCAGTGTCTCTGGTTTCCTTCAAGTCTCTGTCTATTGAATTCCAGTGTTTTCCCACAGACACCCACATCCCTGGCAACTACATTCCAGCTTTTTAATTCTCTCTCATGGAGATGGAGCTGAGTTTTGGGGGCCTCTAATGTACCATCTTAAAAAGGCTGAATCAAATTTTTCTCTGAACACTATTGATGGTGGCCACTTTAACTTCTTTAAAATATCGTATTAAAAGAAAACTGAATATTGAAGACTGTTTAGATCACATATTTCTTTAAAAGATTTTCTAAGTCTTAGGTCTGGACGTTAGGGACTTAAGGTAGATGATTTAGCATCCAGAACTTTTTGACATTCAATTTGGACACTTAATATTTGATAGTGCTTCCCTCAACATCAAGGTAGCAAATTTTATTTAGAGACAGGGTCTCACTGCGTTGCTTAGCACCTCACTTTTGCTTTGAACTTGTGATCCTCCTCTCTCAGCCTCCTGAGCCACTGGGATTTCAGGTAGGCACCACGTGCCCACACAAGTTAACGTTTTACTGACATATTCTAATTATTTTGTTACATAGAATGCATTGAGTATTTTCATCAGTCTTCACAATGTATTTTAGGTCTTCTGAGACATCCTTCAGACTTCCTTCCCCTAGTCACCACCCAACCAGAAAGTAGCTTTCAGCAATGATTCACTTATCTCCTCATTGCTACTACAACTCACTCTCTTAGGGATGGTCCATGTGTTTTATGCATGAGAGTGGAAATATAGCATAAGGAAATAACTGAAGATACGTTAAGAATGTTAGGACAACTAGCACATTCCTAGGACCTAAAATATATTCAAAATTTATGTCTAAACCAAATTCACAAACTTTTCTTCACCATTCCACTGCCTCACAGTCATATGATTATAGAATGTGTATTGATTGGCAAATTATAATTCCATCTTTTGTGTAGCTTTAAAATGGGGAACATCTGTCTGTAAGCATATTCTGATTCACATGTAAAAATTCACACATGTTTAGATATATATAAAAATGGAAACTTCCAAGCCTGGTTTTTCTTTAAAATGCAATATATGACATATTTCAATTTAAATTAATAAATTAATCCCTCATCTGCCTCCACTTTTCTTTTTCCCCTTTTCTTTCTGTTTTGCTCCATAAACCTTTATATCTGTTCTTCCTTCATTACTTCAAGGTCATAAAAGTATGTGACACTATATTACCTTCTAAACACTTAAAATTGCTTATATTATTCTATCATTATTAATTACTTTGGATACAAAAACTAAAGCAGGCAAAAAGATTTGAGAAGTTGTCTTAGAAAAAAAATCCAAATTTTCTAAGGCAAACAGCAATGTCCATATTGACACTCATTAGTCAGTATCAATTTCCTACTCTATTTTGTCTATCCAAACCTAAACTTTGATATTTACAAAAGTTAAGGGTCATATTTGTATACACTCTTCAGTCTTGTTGGGATCAATAATGTTGACTATTCAAAAATGAATGTTTCAGAACCCCAGGGACAATGTGCCTTGAGGTGAGATTTAATTCTATGCCATTGTTCACAGTTCCTTTACTGACCAATATAGTATCTTCCTTCTATGTGGTGAATACCAAAATGTTTAGTCATAGTAACATATAAAAATTATTTAAACTGCTTCTTTTCCTTAAAGGAAAAAAAGAATGTACCTAAACCATGATAACTAAACAATCTTTCTTATTCGAGCTTATAAAGTAAATCTTAGAATGAAGATTAGAAGAGAATTGATGATTATATATATTACCTGTACCTATTTACATATTATTTACTTATTAAATTCCCTTTAAGAATTTGTTCTACACAGGATAGAAACATAGATCACAAACAATTCTAAAAATAGTTTAAAAATAAATGACAAAAAAACTACTCTCACCTTTGGATTCTGAATCGTTGCTCTTGTTGCTGTTGTTTCATTAAGTATGCAGATGTGGTGGAAAAGCAATGAAGAATGCCCTTTCAGTTGTAGGTGTGCCTTTAAAAGGTCAGGTCTAGAGGGCCTGTCATTTGTGTGTGTATGTGTGTGTGTGTGTGTGTGTGTGTGTGTGGTTGTAATTGTTGAAAAGCTAGCAAAAGTCCTTTGCAGAACAAACTCTTCTCATTATGATTTCTTTTTTTCATATTTTTTTCTAATGGCAATTGGCAGCATAAATATATGCAGACTCACAGATCTCATTCATTGAATAAGATGCTTCATCCATTTACTATGTACATGCTCTGTGTTCACTCTTCTATGCCCTGAAGACATGGGAGAATAAGGATTCTTGAGATATAAAGCTCACATTCTTGGGGAATGAAGTAAGAGGTTCAAATGGTGACCATTACAGTGTAAAATATGGAGAGCAACTAAACTAGGGAATGCTACCTGAAAAAAAAAATAGTAAAGAAGGCAACTCTGAAGTTGTAATACTGAGGCTAACATTTGAATCCTAACAATGAGTTACCAGGCAAAGCCTGGAAAAGAATGTTGTAAACAGATAACTACAGATACAAAGGCTCAAGATAATAAGACAGGTGTGCTAGCACACACCAGCCACTTAGGAGACTGGGGAAAGAGTATTCCAAGTTCAAGACCAGCATCAGCAACTTAGCAAAGTCCTTAAGAATGTAGTAAGACCCTTTCTCAAAATAAAAAAAAAAGTTCTTTGGATGTGGCTCAGTAGTTAACCCTCCTTGGGTTCAATCCCCAGTACCAAATAAATAAAAAAATAAGGCTCAAGGTGATAACTAAATTAGTATGTGTGAAGAAAGGGAGATGATTAAGAAAATAAAGTAAGTGCAAGACACAGTGGAAATGAGGTAAAGAGCTAGCTGGAGGCCAGATTAGGAGGGCTTCAAAGAAAACGGTAAGATTTTATTTTGTTCAATCAAAAGCCTTTGTATGGTTTTAAGCAAGGGTATGCTATGGTAGTGTTTATATATTTAAAATATCAATTTGTTGATATGTGGAAATGAGACTAAAAGGTTTTGGCAATGTCAAGTCAGATGTGATATAAGGTGAAGAGTAGTGATTAAAAGGGAAAATCATGAGAAGTCGTATAGCAGGAAATCATTAGAGATGGATCCCAAGCCCTGCTGATGTGTTACATACACAGAGTGAGATACAGGGCTTGAGAACAGGTCCTAATGTTGTGGACCTGAGAGATTTGGAAGACACTAGTCCCATTAACCAACATAGACATCAAAAGGGATGGAATATAAGGAACATGATAAAATCAAAAGCCCTGTCTCCTGAAATGGGGATGACTTTTCAACCTAAGGATGACGTAGAAATGAACCTCTAGCCACTGCTTGATCATTTTCAGGGAAATAAGTTTTACAACTTTTAAAGCAATCCTACCTGCATTACATGCCTAGTAACAATTAATTAACACAACGTTCCTGTGAGAAAACCATTATTATTATATTCTCTATGCAAATGACTAAATTAGAGAGATTCTATAATTTGTGCAAATACATGTATGTATATAGTATTATATTGTATATTACATAGTGTATTATATTGTGTGTGTATTATACACATATATATTGTTGTGTATATATCCATGTCCATAGCACTTATGCATTGAGAATTTACATCCCAAACTGGCCAGCCTCAGAGCCCAAGTTCTGAAATACTAAGTGTCAAGAAAAAAGTCCCCAGTAGAGAAAAAGTTTACCGAAGTTTCAAGGCAGAAAGCCATTCTCAAGTCTCAGGGGACTGAATCTGGATGTAGGAGTCCTGGTCATAAGGATCAAAAGAGAATCCAGAAAGGAGATCCAATATCAAAGTTGAACTAGCAGCAAATTGCAGTTTGGCTCACTCCTGTAGACATTAGACTAAAGAAGATAAATTTCCTCTCCCCAGGAAGAAGATTGTTCCAAGAACTAGAGATGGCACTTAATTTGCCAGTTGGCTGTTAAGTGATTCCAGTTACATGGATTGGAAAGATGATGGTTTAAGAATGATTCAGTCCGTTTGAAGGAAATTTACTCTTCTATACTAATCATCAGGTTGGACAGGACATGAATGAATGAGTTGTTCACACAATTGTTTCCATTGAGTTCTGGCCAGGTCTGATCCTAATAGGATCTTGAGAACAGATATTATCCTTCAGCTAAGGCTAAAGGAATGAGTGCTTGATATTTTTATATTGGAAGTAGCCTCTCTGCTCCTCTCACCTATGGATGGATTATTTTCTAATTAGAGACTCACCATAAAGCAATTTCATTATAAAAGAGAGTTTAAATATACCCCTGTGGCCAGGCATGTTGATGGATACTTGTAATCCTAGCATCTTGAGAGGCTGAGGCAGGAGGATTACAAGTTCAAAGCCAGCCTCAGCAACTTAGCTTGTCCCTAAGCAACTTATCAAGAACTTTTCTCAAATTTTTAAAAAATAAAATAAAAAACAAGAAAAGCCCTTCCACTTTAAAAAAATAAATAAAATATAAAATATATCTCTTCAATTATGACAAAGTAGAGACTGCTGGATGCCACACATCAGGCAAGACAGAACATGGACATTTTAAAACAAAAAATAATAATGATTTTAGCCCTGTTAAGTAAAACTACAGAAACTTTAATAATACTTGGGTTAATAACACAAGCTATACTATGAAAGTGCTTAAGATTTTATTCTAATTCTAAAGGTGAAGGGACTTGAAAATTTCCATCTGAATGGCTTAAGTAATTACATTGTTTATTGATACTAAGTAATTAATTTATTCAACACATAATAGTGTATAAGTACCTAGAGGGATTAGAAAACTATCCTGAATGTTGGATACAAAGTCAAACCAGATCCTCACCCTCTTGGAGTTTCATATTTTGAAGAAATATGCAAACACACAAACAAAAAAATCAAACATGTCTAATTGCAAATCCTAAAAAGTAGAGGGAAGAAAAGAATAAAACTCAGTGAGAAAGAGTAATAACAAAGACCCCATCTAGATTGAGCAATCCAGGAAGATTTTTTTGAGGAAACACAAATGAAGCTGAGATCTGAAAGAGAAGGTCTCAGCCAAATGAAACATTGGGGTAAAAGAAAGAAATTCAGAAAGTTAGTACAGACCTTGGAAGAACCAAGAACTTGGCGAATTCAGGAAACTTTCATTGTGGACAAGTCTAGAGAGAAGTGACAGGTGTTATTAGATGAGTATGAAGAATAGGAGCCACATCATGAAAGGTATGAAAACATGTAGGGCTTTTCATCTGTTTCTTCCCATATACCCAAGAAACCATGAATGTGGCACTATCTAGTAGAGATTTTTTAAAAGACCAAACCAGTTGTAATATCAATAGTGAATTAAAAGAGAGTGAAAACAGAAGTAGAGAGATACATACTCTAGGCTGTATTCCAAATGAGGTATTGTGCTGCCTTAACCTGAGAAGGATAGGCAGTAGAGCTTTGAAGGAAAGTACAGATTAGACGTTCATTGTGAAGGTTGCATAAACTAAAGCTCAGTGATATATCCTAGCTCAAGAGGAAGAGGTGGGGAAAAAGAGTAATTTCTAGGCTCAAACCCATAGGTAGAACTAATATAAAAAAAATCAGCATTGTTTTCATTCCCAGTTTTCAAACTCAGTCTCATTTACATTTTTATTGTTTTTCCAAATAAAATGATTTTTTAAAAAATTTTTTGACTGACAGAATCAGAGGCCCTTCCTGCAATGACTTCACATAAAGAGCACAGCCAAACTGTACCCTCTTGGAAGCCTTTCTCCTTTATCTTCCTGGAGAATTTTTGACCAGATTTTTTTCCCCCATTCTTATGCTCACAGAGGAGGGTTCTATAGGTTGTGTGTGGACTGTGGTGAAGAGGGAAGAAGTGGAGTGGCACTCCCAGGAGTTGAGAAAATTCTTTTGACACTATTGACTCCCATTCATCTATATCCAAACAAATTAGAGACATCTTACCGTTCTTGCTTCTATCTTTTCTTTTCCTTCCATTCACTGTGATACTAAGTCCTAGAGAGCCATCTTCAAGCTTTCGTTCCTATGTCCCCTAAAATAATGTAGTAAACTATACATATATTTCCTCACACATCAAATTAGTATTTTTCAACATAAATTCAAATAAGTTCATTTCTGGTTACAGGGAATACAAACTATATAAGATGCATAAGAGATAAAGGAAAAGACTGACTTGGGAAGATAAAAATAACAAGACAGGCTTGCTAAAAAAATAAGTTTTTAATACCACATAATTTGAAGGAAATCATCACATAAAATTTATGTAAACACTTTACTCAATATATCTTGATAATTTTGGTAGTCCCACAAAAAGATTACAGTTTCACTGAAAATAATCATTGACTCTAATCTGTACAGTTTGGGCTGTTATCTAATCAGAACATTCCCCAAAGGACTCCAATATCCCAATGCTAGTATCAGGCTTCACTCTGAACAGGAATATATTTAAGACAAAAAGATAGGAAGTCCTGCTGTTTAAAATGCCTTGATTATTCACTAGAGGATTCCTTGAAACACCTGAAATTTCTTTATGCCAGCCTCATATGTAATAGCAACTTATGGGAAGTTGATGAACATCTTTCTTTTGTAAAGTGCAAAAACAACAGTAAATTCATTTTTTTCTTCTCTGGAAAATCCATGATGAAAAAGCTAGACATGGAAGTTAAGTTTCTGAAAATTGACTTCCTTAAAAACATCTATGTATGCATATCTCTTGGAAAGTTTTTCCATAGCACCAATCAGATAGATGACTTTCACTGTAGATCATACTGCCTCTGTTTCAGAATCTCCATTCTTATGTTCCCACAGTCTGAGAATTGGATGAACTTGAGCCTTGGTGGTTGTTATAGTCTGAATAAGAGATGTCCTCCAGAAGCTCATGACAATGTAGCAATGTTCACAGGGAAATGATTAGATTAGGGAGCTGTAAACTAATTAATATATTCACCCATTTTGGTGGATAAATAATTTGAAAGGACCACCTTACTAGGTGGCTACTCTAGGCAGTTGGGGCACAGCTGGAGAAAATAGTTCAATAGTATGTGCCTGGAGGGTTATATTTTGGCCCTGGCTCCTCACTTGTTCTTTCTCTCTCTTTCCTGGCTGCCATGAGCTGACCATTTCTTCTTTGCCATACCTTTCCACCATGATGTTCTGCCTCTCCTCAGGCCAGGAGAGGAATGCAGTTAGTGAAACTGGGCCAAAATAAACTTTTCCTCCTCTAAGTTGTTATTGTCAGATATTTTGGTCACAGTGACGGAAAGCTAACATGTGGTCCTGGATTTTTCTCTCTCTCTAGCTGGTGTCTACTTTAAACTTCCACTTCTACCCTACACATTGAATAGTAATCTTGTGACAAGTACTTTGAAATTTTGATGTGAAAGATAATACTTATGAAGTAAGTACACAGTGAATGGATGAAGCAGAGGCTTAATAAACAAGTTAAATAACACAATCTGCATAAATAAATCTACACAAGCCCTCCTCAGAATTTTCACGTATAAAAACACACATGTGAAGTTCTTAAAGTTTGTATAAGTCTTATGAGTTCTGTTAAGTTTCTAGGATTCTGTAGACATTTCTAGTTATGGCTATGTTTTCAAGTAACAGAAATCACACTTTGTTTTATTTCTCTTTCCCTTTTTCTTTTTTATTTATTTATTTATTTACTTATCAAGGCCATCTGTTCTTGAGCTTCCTAATTATCAGAGAGAGAGAGAGAGAGAGAGAGAGAGAGAGCTGGGTGCAGTGGTGCAGGCTATAGTCCTAATAATTTGGGAGGCTGAGACAGGAGGATCACAAGTTTGAGGCCAACCTCAGCAGTTTAACAAGGCTCTAAGCAATTTAGTGAGACTCTGCCTCTAAATTAACATTTCAGAAAAGGACTGGAGAGGCTGGGGTTGTGGCTCAGAGGATGAAGTAGAGAGTGCTCCCCTAGCATGTGTGAGGCACTGGGTTCGATCTTCAGCACCACATAAAATAAATAAATAAAACAAAGTTATTGAGTCCATCTACACTAAAAATAAATAAATAAATAAATAAATAACAGGATTGGGGATGTGGGTTCAATTCCCAGTATCAAAGGGGAAAAAAAAGAGATTTTTAGTCTATTCACTAAGATAATGGATAAATAAAAATTATCTCAATTTTAAAAGAACTTTTATCTTCCTTAGGAGCAGAATATATTAGATACATTGTGTATGTGTGTGTGTGTGTGTGATTTTTTATTTTTATTTTTTATTTTTGCTCCTTTATAAATGAGAAGTTGAGTTTATATTCTGTGAGTAGAAGACAGCTATTAAAGCATGGCATGTAATGTTTATACTATTCTATTCATCTTCTCTGTCTTCATGTCTGTGTCCTCTCTTTCTCTTATTTTCTGCATGCCTGTGTATACGAAAATGTGAATCCTTGCACATAGACTAGAGTATAGAAATTGTTATGTCATACTTTCTGCCAATTTGAAACTAATTCTGACCCTTTTTCTAAATATAATGCATCACCTCATCTGTTTCATACATACTTATTGTGTAGATACTGAACTCAAAATGTGTGATATTCGACCACAGTAGCATTGAGTAGTTGTCTTGCATAATAACTGCAAACCACCTTCTTTCCACCCCTAGGATCTGACTTGAATTAGAATTAAGTTTGCTTTTATTAAAATGGCTTTATAAGAAGGTTAATTAAGCTTTGACCCTCTTGAACCCTCATTCTAGGAAAAATCTGTGAACTATTCAGTTTATGAGCAGCTGGTTAGCACATCAATAGCACTTATTGAGCATATTTATGAGCAGAATGCTAGGTACTATAGGTAACTGTGAAAGAAGAATACAATCCCTTTTCTTAACAAAGTTACTATGTAATGAGAAAGAAGAGTTTTGATTTAGATGTCTCCCACTTACATAACCATAACCATAGGTGGCCATATACAGAAAGCCAAAATTATCAGAAATTAAGAAGACCTGAAATTTAAAAAACAACCTGGGTGCAGTGATGCACACCTGTAATCCCAGCAACTCAAGACACTGAGGCAGGAAGATCACAAGTTTGAGGCCAGCCTCAGAAGCTTAGCAAGACCCTTTCAAAATACTTTTTTTAAAAAAATTAATTAAATTTAAAAAAAATTAAAAGGGCTGGGGATGAAGCTCTGTAGTAAAATGCCCAATACACCCCCCCCCAAAAAAAAAAAAAAAACTAGAAATTTAAAGGACAAAAAAAAAAGAGTATAGGATTTTTATCCACACAGGGCAATTAAAGTTGTGTACTCTCTCCTTCATTAAATATGGTTTGTTGGTTTGGTGTACTGGAAATCAAAAGAATCTAATTATAATCAATGAAGCACTTTGGCAAGTACCTATTTTATACTCTGGCTTTTAAGAAACATCTAACCAAAATTATCCCCCAAGTTAGGAATAGAACTGTTTAAGATTTCTATGTAAAAGCAAATATTTTTCATCAAGTTCAGGATATTTCTCAAGTCATCATTGTAAAGCTGTTCATAATGGAATTCAATTAAAAACAATTATATTAAGAATTAATGGATTAAATATATGTGCATATACATAGATGTGTGTGTGTGTGTGTGTGTGTATATATATATATATATATATATATATATATATATATCCCCTGCAACACTGTTACCACATACTCTCATTCTTAGCATCACAGTTACCCACATCCTTGGGTCTTATTTATTTAAATTCTTGGAGTTCATTTTAACCTTTTACTGTAGCCCAATTATCTAATTTCCATATTCATTACTCAGTAAGAAGTCTGATCACATTAGATGTTATACAACCCTCTTGAGCATGGAAAAAATAACTTTTTGTGTCATGACGCCTACTTAAACTTAACTTGAAAACACTGTGGGAGATGCTTACTCAATAAGCATCCACTTATTTGAATGGAGGAAGGAGGAGACTAGAGCTGTATCTAGAGGCAAAAATGCATATTCATCACTTTCCCAAATTTGGATATACAGATGAATTTCTCAGCAGTTAATTGCTCAGTGAAGCCTTCCCCAAGAATCCTGTGGAGTCTAAATGCTAAAAAGAGAATTAAAGTACTCCTCGAGGTGGTGAGCTTCCCTCAGCTGGTCCTTCACTTTTGTCCAAACTCTCTTACACTAAGAAGACCCTCTTAGAACAAAGTAGAAGTGCAGGAGAAATATGGATGAATGCTTGGAGCAGCATGGCCCTCGTTTGCATAATCTTAAAGTATGCATATGAGACATCTTGCCAGAAACACCTTCCAATAAAGTCACTCCTGTGAATGACCCATTAATAAGTCTTGTGGTACATTAGCAGATTCTGATTGGTATTTTGAGAAAATGAAGGAGAATACAATATTATATTTCATCATTAACAAAGTCATATTCAATATTAACTATGTAATACTTTGCTATATTTTTAAGTGTAAGAATTGTGTCCTAAGACTAATTTCAGATACACACATGTACTTACTATGTCACAATGTAAAATATATTTCTTACTCTGAGTAGAGATGCTTACAACTTAAAACACCTCATTAGGATAAAATATTGTATCTCTGGAATTTCCTCGAGAAAAATAAATATGCTGCTTAATCTTAAACTAAGAAAATTGATTATGGAGAACTTCCTTCTTACAGAGATTGAGGCTGGTGCTGTACTATGGAACTTTATCTGGTGACCTGAGACGTGAATTTGTAACAGAGGGGTGGAAAAGCTGGCAAAGTCAACCACTGCCTAGGTAATCATTTCATTTGGGCCCAAACCTGGAAAGATGACACAAAGTTGTTGCTCAATAAATCTTTGAATGAATGAATGTGCATAACCGTGGAAAGCTTTCTTTTGCCCCAAATCTCTAGTGTTACCTCAAACAACACACAACTAAAAGAGGAAAAAAAAATACAACCCTAAGTGACAATTACAATATGACAAACCTAATCACCTGGATGGTGAGACAAATTGCCCTAGCGTTCCGCATTTTGAAATGTCTAATCTTTACCAGTTACACAGGGAGGACTGGCAATACTCACCAATAAAAAATAATTTCTAGAAATGGAGTTTGGAAAATAAACACAAATTATTTTAAGTGGCTTTTCAAAAGTAATAAATGCATTCAATCCAATGAATTAATGAAGTATACAAAGAGAAATGAAAATTAAAAAGAAAATATGGCATTTTAATTGTTTAAAATTTTTAAGATTTGGACTGTCATTGCCATAATTTCACTGCTCTATACAAAGCTAATATATTTTTGTGCTTTATATTGCAATCTTAAATGAAAAATTCACTATAATTAGCATTGGAACATTTAAAAGAACTTGATTCTTAAGTTATTTATATACCAAATGTATTCAAGAGTAACCTAAATACAATTCAATGTAAGTCAGACATTTTATTATTAGTTAATAGCTCATATTGACCTGTAAACATAAGAGATTGGAAAAATGAAGACGTAAGCCTTTATTCATCAGGAATTGAAATTTTGTCCTAATTCTTTAAGGAATAAAAAAAAATGAGGCAAAATGAAATAAAAATTCACCTTCTAAATATTTCCACTTTCTCTTCTGTCCAACAACCTCCATTTTCTGTTTCAATGACCTTTATAAATCTTTTTTTCTTTCTTTCTTTCAATTAATCAATGGGCATTTCAATCAATGCACAAAATTACTGCAGTAGAGATTGGGGAGAATAGACAGAGAAAAAATATAAATGAAACTTGAGACAGTTGGATGGAGTATAAGCAGTGACCATACCAGGTCTGTAGGCATTCAGAGGTGGGGACAGAGTCTTGAAGCACCCCAGAAAGGGAAGGGGAACCAGATGCAAAGATGGTTTAAACCAGTAGTTTCTAGAGTGTACCACCAGGAGGCACTTACCGCTGTTCCTCTATCAAGCCCCTTGACCTCAGGAAACTATTAAAACTCCCCCAACAAGAAGATGAAATAGAAAGAGTAATTACCTTTCAGTTGATGTAAGAATTGAATGAAATAAAATACAGAAAGTGCTTATATCACAATGCCAAGAACTGCTACACAATATTAACTGCTACTACTACCAGGCCATTACATCCCAGTACTGCTTATCCTACCTTAAGTAGGGTTCTTATGTTTGTAAAATTATTTCTTCCCTTGAAGAAAACTTTGTTTGCTTGCTCATTGGTATATTTTTTGAGCTGGTTTGAGCAGTTCTATTTTCCTAGCAACCAGATACTTCCTGATCTGAATAACTTTTTTAAAAATAAACAAAAACAAACAAACAAAAAAAAAGACTTGGGTCAGACAAGAAAGACCATGC
Organism: Marmota marmota marmota; assembly: GCF_001458135.2. Taxonomy (NCBI): domain Eukaryota; kingdom Metazoa; phylum Chordata; class Mammalia; order Rodentia; family Sciuridae; genus Marmota; species Marmota marmota. The sequence goes on from NW_026000068.1 coordinate 27,990,376, forward strand.
TAGTTAGACAAATACTTTTAGAATCAGTGCATTGAAATTTCCTTCTTCTAGAATTTTTTCCCTCAATGAACTGTTTACCAGATTTCACATTAGTGCACCAAATCTGCTACTTGACAAAAACTTCTGTTAGAGGAAGAGCTGGAAATTTTCTGATTTGGTGAAGTATAGTAAAATAGAGAAAGTTTACTTTAAAAATCAGTGATTCTTTGCACATTTTGCTCTCCAAGAATGCAGTTTGAATGGGGGGGTTGGGAGTATTAATATTAATATTAAGGATAAATGCCGACTATTCAAGAAACTTTTATTTCTAAACAAGTTTAAGAAACCCAAGTTTTCCGAAGTAGTTTTCTCTGAGGTCTGGGCAGTCCTCGGTGAGCTATAGCAATGTGTTATTTCTCACATGATCTATTGCATGTAGGTGTCCAGATGGGACCTAAGGAGTGTTTTAGGGCTTTGTCATTCAATTTTAAATTGTTTTTATGAAAACAACCAGTTTTCACTTGCTACAAAAGATATTCCACTTTAAGTAAGTAGGCTTGTGGTTAATTTTGGAGGGGAAATTTTTCAAGACTAAATTATTATTGATATCTATCTCAGATTTTCATATGATTTATATTCAGAAAAGCAAACAGTGACCTGTACATGACCATCTGTAACCATTTGTGGTAAAAACTGAAGTCTGCAAAGTTGATTACTCTTGAAGTGTAAACAATATAAAGCAGCCCTATTTCTAGCATTACAGCTTGATCTAAATATGATAATCCTAATTTGAATTTCTCCTATTCATATTTGAAATCAAGAACAATTTTAGTAAAACACCTTAAATATATTCCCTAATACAAATAATACAGAGAATTCTTGTTTCAAAACAAGAAATCATATAAATAAAAATTGTCTGCTCTGTTTTTAATCCAAGCTGACTATAAATTAGTAAACTAACATTAATTCTTTTCAAATCCAATGTTTTTAACTTAATTTTAAAATCAATTTAGATTTATAGAAAAGCAGTGAAGATAGAGTTCCTGTGTATCTTTCACCAGGCTTTCTTAATCATCTTAGATAACCAATGGTACATTTTTTTTAAAACTAAGAATTAACAGTGGGGCTGGGCATGGTAGTACAAGCCTGTAATCCCAGAAGTTTGGGAGGCTAAGGCAGGAGGATCACAAGTTCAAAGCCATCCTCAGCAAAATCAAGGCACTAAGCAATTCAGTGTGACCTTATCTCTAAATAAAATACAAAATAGGACTGGGGATGTGGCTTACTGGTTGAGTTCCCAGGAGTTCAATCCTTGGCACCCCCCAAAAAAGAATTAACAGTGGTCCAATACTAATAAATGAGGTAGAGATTTGATCTAGACTTCACCAAGGGTTCCACTAATGTCTTTTTCTGTTGATTGATTGAACCAGTTTGCCTTATTGTATTTAGTCATCATGTCTCCTTAGCTATCTCAACTCAGTGACAGTTTCTTGTTTTTTTTTTGTTTTTGTTTTTGTTTTTGTTTTTTTTTTTTGTCGTTTTTCATAATCATGACACTTTTGAAGAGTACTGGTCAGATATTTTGTAGAAGGTCTTTCTGTTTAGGTTTATTTGATGATCTCTTGTGATTAAACTTTTGAGAACACTGTCCCATATCATAATGAGAATGATTAAATGTGACTTCTGGTGAGTCTCACGTTTGTCACTTGGTTAAACTATGTCCACCATATTTTTCTATTATTTTGTCCTTCCTATGCTCTCTATTCTTTGGAAGCAAGTCACTAAGTCTAGCCCATACTCAGAGAAAGAGGAATTAAATTTCTTCTTCTGTGGGAAGAAATGTCAAATAATTTGTACTAATACTTTTAGGTTTGCAAATATCCTAATTCTCCTTAAAGTTTTATCTACTAACTTTAGTGTTCATTGGTAATTTGCCTGCAGGAATTATAAAATTATGGCTGTGATTTTCTATCTTCCACATTCCTTGTACATCCATTACTTGGAATTCTTCTGTGTAGAACACGTAATCCTTCTTCACCGTTATTTTTTATGTTATCATTTATTTACCTCAGTATGGATTTATGAATATTCAATTTTATTCTTGTGTTTAAACCTGTCTTTGTTTGCTGCTATAACAAAATAGTTTAGACTGAGTAATTTATAAAGAACAGAAATTTATTTTCTCAACATTCTGAAAGCTGGGAAGTCCAATATCTGGGTGCCCGCAAACTCAGATGTCTGGTGAGGGCTGTTTTCTATTGCTAAAATGGTGGCCATTGCTACCCTCTCTATAAGCAAGGGGCTATGTGCTCATAGGGTAGAAGGTGGAAAACAAAGGTGGCCAAACACTGCATGAAGCTTTTATAAATGTCTTAATTTCATCCACAAGGGAGGAACCTTCATGGCTTAATTGCTACTTAAAGGCTCACCTCTTCATACTGTCCTGTTGACCATTATGTCTCAACACCTGAATTTTGTAGGCAACATATTCAAACTGTAGCATTATTCAGTATTATCATTATTCATTTGTTGCTCAACATCTTGTTGCTTTGGGGCTTCCTTGATATTAACCTATACTTTTTTCCTTTTCTTTCTCTCTTCCTTCTCCCCTCTCCCATCCCCATCCCC
>NW_026000068.1:27993820-27997478 GCF_001458135.2 Marmota marmota marmota
TCCTCCTCCTCCTCCTCCTCCTCCTCCTCCTCCTCCTCCTCCTCCTCCTCCTCCTCTTCCTCCTCCTCCTCATCTTCTTCTTCTCTCCCCCACTCTCTCGTTTTGTTTTTCATTTCTTTCCTCTGCATTTCCTAATTGACTTAAGCTCATTTTGGAAAATTTCTGTCTCTGCCCCCAGAATAGTCATTACTCTAAGATATCTTGTCCCCAAGATCTGGGTGCTAGGTCTGCTTATTACTAGTAGGGTGTCACTACTTCAAGTGTACCTCACAGGACAAAGCTAGGAAATAATCACCTATCTGTTATTTCTATATCTATCTGTCTGCATATATTTAAAATAAACATGAGATCAAGCCATTATCTCTAATTCTGACAAAATTTCCAGATATAAATTTTAAGGCAGCATAGATTTTGTTCAAACAACTAAACATTTGGAGGGTGAAATATTTTTTAAAGCACCCTCTGTGTTTTCAGAGAGTTACAATAAGATGCATTGTTGTCAAATATTCTAAGCTTTCTATTACATTGAGCTTTTTTGAAACATGATAGATGTTACATAGTAACAAGAGAATGACATTAACTATATCCTTATTCCAAGCATTTACTGAGCACCACTTAAGCACTGAGACAAGCAGCAATAGAAAGACTTGCAAGACCCCTTTGATCTTAGTCTTCATTTAGAAAACAATGTGCCTTATTTGTATTATTTTAATTACCTATAATTTATTAAATTCTATTTGGAGACAAATGTGTCTCCAAATTTCTTGCTATCAGAAAGGTGGTGCTTCAAAGGGGCAACATAAAGATTTTACAAAATTCTGCCTTCATGGCTTGAACATATCAGCATAAAACTCAGTTTTCATCATCCCAGTTCTCCTTTTAAAAAGCTTCTTTTCTAGTTTTATTTTCCACTTTTCTTAATAAGTTCTCAGTAATCGATCAAATTTTGAAATGTTTATTAGAATAAGTACTTAACATCATTTGTGCCTTGAAACGCTGATCAAAACTGTCACAGCAGCTTATATGATATCAAGACAAACAGACTTTTCAGCAGCCTCTGTTGGAAACGAAGCCCTGATACCTATATTTGTTGTATACACTTGGCCTCTTGGCTGCCAAACCTATGCCCATCTGTGGAGATGGCAGGTTGCCTGCTCATAAATTGGCTGGTCTCTTATACTATGACATGAGTTCCAGCCAATGGCAGCTAACAAAATGTTTCCAGAGGCAGCTCTTCTTACAGGAGGTCCTTCCTCATGCCAGAGTTAGAGAAGCAGTTGGCATCATGCATCCACTTAAACTTTGTTACACCTGTTGACACTTTCATGCCAAAAGCAGACAATACAACAAATGAACACCAGAAATCACAAAGAATTTAATGAAGCTTAAAAGTAACCCTTCTCAGTGTCTTACAAATAGATAATCAATTTTACTGGCAATTACTTTCTCAGTTGAAATTTAATTAATAGTGCATGAAGAATTGCTAGAAACTGGCCAGAAAAGAATTTGCAATAAGGTGTCCTATATTTCCAGTGTTTGTGGTCTGAACACTTCATATTGTGTAATAAGTGAAAGTCAATAATTACACTAAATATATCTTTTGTCTATCTTTTTTTTTAACAATGCTGGCACATGTCAATCAAAGTAGGTCCCTTTTAAGATAGCTTTCTCTTAATGGAGAATTAAGGTAATTATTCCAATGATTGAGACTCCCAAAAGCATTGAATTACTTAGATTGTCTCTTTCCTAGAATAGTTAAAAGGAACTATGTGGGGGTTGGGGGCACCCATTATAACACTATTCCACAATTCTATTTTAACTAAACATCATTTAGCCATCAAATCTGTTTTTAATAGAAATTTATGTCTAAATATGACAATAGAATATGTTTTTGATTATATGATAAATACATTATTTCACTATATTGTCTGTGATTGATAGGCTTATACTCTGATTTACGACAAACATATCCCTAAAATGCATCTCTGCACTTAAATGTAACTGTTTTCATAAAAGTGCTGTAATTAAGATAGTGCACTTCCATCCACTCCTCCTACCACCTCCACTCATCCCTGAAAAAACACAAGACCAACACACCAATTTATATTCAATATTATGCAGATGATTCTGGAAAACAGGAAAGGTATTCATTTGTAATAATAATACTAGAAAATAATTGAACTAACAACAAGTATCTCAAAGGTTTTCTGGAGTGAATGGGGTGTCTAGTTCTCTGATAAGCCCTAAATGAATCAAAATTCTTTCTCCCCTCCTTTTCTCACAAATCGAACAAAAGCAACTAGGTTTTACTACATACTATTATCAGACTCTAGGCTAAATTCCCTAAATCTATACTTTATTGAATATTAAAAACACTGAGTGAGATACTATTTCCACTCCACAGATAAATAAACTGAAGCACAGAGAGATTAAATAACTTGTCCCAGTACAATAACTTGTGTGAAGCTGCAAAAATCAAGCCCTCTGTTATTTAAGGGCCTAACTCTAACTGCTGTATAACTTCATCTCTTCTTTCTCTACTGTTTTAGTCAGTGTTTTCACTGCTATGACCAAAAGACCTGACAAGAAAAATTTTAGAGGAAGAGAAGTTTATTTGGGGGTTCATGTTTCAGAGGTCTCAGTCCATAGACAGCCAGCTCCATTTCTTGGGGCTTGAGGTAAGGCAGGACATCATTGCAGAAGAATGTGATGAATGAAAGCTGCTCAAGACATTGTACTAGGAAGAGAGTTCAACAAGGACAAAATATATACCCCAAAGGTGCGCCCTTCAGGGATCCCCCCTCAGCCACACCCTTTCTGTCTACAGTTACCACCAAGTTAATATCAATGAGAGGATTAATTCACTGTTTACATTCAACTTCTTATAACCCAATCATTTCATTTCTAAACCTTCTTGTATTTCTCACACATAAGCTTTTAGGGGATACCTAACATCTAAACCCTGAAAATTACTTTTATTTTATATTCTGCAGGCAGTATATAATGAACTTTTAAAAATTCTTCCAAAATACCATTCTCATTTAAACCCACTTTTTCTGCCTGATCTAATTTCCCTCCTTTCTCCCATTCACTTCTCAGGGATAGTCATGTGACTCTCTTTCTTGCTTGACTATCACTACCCTCCTTGATCCTTCAAATTTAGGTTCAATGTTTCTTCTACATGTTCCCATTCTACATTTCTTTTTTTTTTTTTTTTAATTTTTTATTGTGGGTTGTTCAAAACATTACAAATTTCTTGACATATCATATTCGACACTTTGATTCAAGTGGGTTATGAACTCCCACCTTCACCCCATACATAGATTGCAGAATCACATCAGTTACACATCCATTGATTTACAAATTGCCATACTAGTGTCTGTTGTGCTCCGCTGCCTTTCCCATCCTCCACCCCACTTCCCTATTCTAAACTAGGTCTTAGCCCAGTTGCCCACTTAGGGGCCTAGAATGGAGCACCTCCTTATAGAGTGAGTAGAGGAAGACGATGGTTTGAATGGTCTTGCCCAGCCCCATCTCATCAGCCAGAATTGTGTCGGTGCCCTGGGCCCATGAAAAACGTAGCCAATTCAGCCCTTCCAGCTGGTACATGTGCAGTGTTCCTCCAGTAGCTGTGATAAACCGTGGCTGAGTCTCATAT
>NW_026000068.1:28001852-28052100 GCF_001458135.2 Marmota marmota marmota
CCCCGCGGGCTCAGTTCCGGGAGCCGGAATTCGGCTGCTTAGTGCTTGGTGTATGCTCTGATAGGGGCAGGGTCCAAGAAGCAGCCTCTGCAGGCTCTGCAGCCCTGGGCCAGGGCGGTTCCAGTACGGTTCCGGGAGCCGGAACTCGGCCGCCCCGCGCTCGGTGTTCTCTCCAATAAGATCAGGTTCTAAGAAGCACCCAGGCGCTGAACCCTAGCAATCTGTCTGCAAGCCGCAGGCGAATTGCAGCCTGAAATTACCTGATCTATGGCTGAATGAGCTGCGGTCAGTCGAAAACAGGGGAGGTGACGTCAGTTTACCAACATGGTGGCTGCTGGCCTCCTCTGTGTTCTGACCGGTGTGGAGAACCGAGATGGACCGCTTCCTTCCCCCGTCTCAAACCCAGAATTCAGCCCTGAGTACGGTGCTTGCGTGGCTGGCAGAAACTGCAGCGCTGTAACCCTGCGTCTCTATCCCAGCGCGCGCTGCAGACTCTAGCCGCGGGGCGATTTGCTGAATAAGCAGTGTTACCCTCCGTGCGACAAACCTCTCGCGTTTGAGTCCCCGTAGCCGATCCTCGTGCGATGGAAATCCTTCCTCCAGGTTCCGGAGCACCCCACTATTGCTGGAAATTCCTAACAAGATATCCTTTAGCCGTCCTGACTTGTCATACTCCCACACAGTGAAGCAGCACACGGGGGCAATGCACTCCCCTCGCCGCCATCTTCCTTCTCCCCCATTCTACATTTCTAATGATAGTTTTCGTGTTGTATAGTAATTGCGTGAACTCACAATGTTTCTCTTCCAACGTAGGGCAGAAATATTTTCAAACAGAAGACTCACCTGTCTTTCCCACTTTCTACCAGGAAGTATCCAACAGAATGAATGACATCTAAGTGTCTACTCATTCCTTTACTCATTCAACACCTACTATATAACCGTCAGTGTTCTGGGGCCTGAGGGGGCAACAGTGAACATGACATAATATGCAGTCCCCACAGAGTTTATGTTCTCATTGAAGATTAGGCTAAGTGATAAGTCAACTATGCAGTTGGTGTTGATAGGGAAAATCATGAGACAGTGAAGTAGGACAGAGATTTGCAGGAAGGGGATTCCTTGTTAAGGAATACTTCAGAGGAAGGCAACATTGGAGAAACCATTCAAGGGAGTAAGAGGTAAACAGTGATGATATGTGGAGGCCAAAGCAGGAAGAAGAGTTGAAAGGAAAGTTCCTATGGCAGAAGCATGAAATCTGACTTGTAGATTTAGCAATATGGCCGTCATTGGTCATCTTGATGAGAGCAATTGTGGTGATCAACAGGAGCACCTTGACTGAAGTGGATTCCCAGAGCAGAGACAGCAAAGAGTTTATCAATAAAGACAATTAGAGAAATGGTACTTAGAAGAGGAAGGTGTTTCATGAAATATTATTTTTAAGTAGGAATAAAAGCATGGTTATATCATGATGGGGAAATTCCAGTAGAGAATAAATACTTGATGATACAGAAGAGAGGAGAAGATTACTAGAGCTACATGCTTGAAAAAATGGGAAATAGGAAGTTACTTTAGATAAAAGACTCCAATTAGCAGCTACTTTTATGAAGACAGAAATCCATTTGTCTTCCGTGTAACAATCATGGTCAAAGCAGATCAGACCAGTGATGCTGGGACCACAGGGTCAAGATCTCATACTCCTTGTTGGCTCATCTTGTTCCACTTTGTACAAAATGGGTTATAATCACATTCTAGCAATGGAAATGAAGGAAGGGGTGTAAGTGTGTGTACTCTCTCTCTTTAAGCCGAGAACCCTAAAGTAGCATACATCCATCACACATAAAATGATCCTATTATCATCTATGTGACTACAAAAAAAAATGTGATTTTTTTTCCAGCAGAAGGGGCCTAGGGATTTGGTAGGATTTGAGATGGGTCAACTACTAGTCTTTGCTTCGGGAAAGAAAAAGGCAGTTAGCATATCCAGTGCAAGAAGACCTTTCCAAGTCTGGGGACCTAGGGATCTAATGTGGAGAAGATACCAGGTCTGCATAAGCCCCAAACTAATACACCTATGATTTTAGTCAAAATATGGTTAGCTTTCATCCACATGAAAATACAATTAGACAAATTATTTTGGTTGTGAGGTAGGATAGTTGGGTACTAAAGCTTGGGACAACTAAAGCATGGGCAGAGATGCAGGTAGGAACCCCATCTCCTGCAGTTTTTATTTTTGTGACCTTGAGCAAGTTGCCCATTGATTTAAACTCTAGTTCCTTCACATACAAAATAGGGTTAATAACACTGACCTCAATTGGTGTTTAGAAGAAATGAATGTAAATAGTTACATTAGCACCTGGCCATAATAAGTGCACATAAATAATAGCCATTACTGCCTTCACCTGACAACCTTCATGACTGCATTTGAAATCAATATTTTGCTTTTTTGTTTGTTTGAGTATCTAAATAACCAATGAAAATACTTAGTCTATTGTGTGTTTCTGATTCCAAGATTATTATGAAGATGGTATAAGTCATGAGAAAAATCTGAGATGACAGCAGTAAAAGTTGCCCTGTAATTCTTCCTGAATAAATACTTGAGGTGTTTTTACACCAGCAATTATTAATTACATGGTGATTGTCTATTTGGATGTATTTTCCCATTGGAAACAAAGCTATAGTCTTTTTAAAAAGTAACAAAAAGGAGGATTTGTAAAGAGAGAGAGAAAGAAAAAGAATAAAAGAAAAGAAAGTGAGAGAGATGGTATAAATCTATAGAATTGTATAAAATAAAGTTTGTATTCTGGCTGTATTTAGATTTTTGACTAAATGGCTCACTCTGAGTCTCATTTTACCCATTTGAAAAATGGGAATGTGGTTACTGTCTCATAAGTTTGTTATAGTTAAGTGAAATTGCAAATAACAACTTTTTTATTCAAAAAAAAATTTTTTTTGTACCATGGAATTGAACTCAGGGGCAATCTACCACTGAGCCACATCCCCAGTCCTATTTTGTTTATTATTTAGAGACAGTCTCACTGAGTTGCTCAATGACTCACCATTGCTGAAGTTGTCTTTGAACTCGCAATGCTCCTGCCTCAGCCTCCCCAGCAACAGGGATTACAGGTGTGAGCCACTGCAGCTGGCTCTTCATTCAAACCTTAACACTTACATCAGGTATCCTTTTAGAGCAAAGGGATTTCGACTCACTGCTCTGTTCTCAGGGCAAAGTACCTGGAATGCCAGGTGCCTAATAAGTATCTGTGAATGAACACACTATTCTTCTCTTGACCACCTGGCAACTTTTCTAAGTAGCCTTGAAACAAGGGACATAACTAATGGTGTTATTCCTTTTTATAATTCTGTTATTAGGTAGTTCTGCCAATATGGAGGCCCTTCACTTTGTTATTTTTAGCTCATATCTTTGTTTACTGTGTGTCAGGCTGACCTAACACGTTTTCTTTTCAGGCACTATATACCAGCTTCCCAGGACTTGAAGGTGTGCTGTGCAGTATCTTTGTGTTTCATCTGCCTTTATGTTCAGATAGCCCAACAATGATTCACAGTCCACAATAGCTATCACAGTCATTCTATTTTAATCTGAATTTAGTGCATATTATTCTAAATAGGTAACCTGGTCAAGCACTACCTTCTTCATGCAGGAAAACTCTCATGGCTAAGTAGAAAGATAAGGGATGCTAATGAAAATATCAGACAGACAGAAGTCTATGCCTGTAACTCCACCAACAGACCAACAGTATTAAAGGATGTACTACAGTTCAGTGGACTAGTTACTAGATTTTTAAAAAATGTTCTATTAAGGAATATGAAATGAATTATCTTATATTTAGCTTCTATTCCCTTTGCCTTAATCAGAATATTGCAGTCCATTTTATGAAACAATATTTGTTCAGCAGTATTTCTAAAGTGATATGAGGTATTAATCCAGTGGACTGTGAAGGTTAAAATTTTTCTTACAAATACTTATAAATTTGTCTTCCATTGCAAATCCTTATCTCTACTTTTTTTTTTAACTCCCTCTACTTGAAAATTAATACTGATTTTAAATGGTATCACAAATAAGTATATTTTACCTCCAAAAGGGAAAAAAATATTATGAAATAATTTTCAGAGAATCTTGCAGAGAAAGAATTTCAAATTAATTTTTTTTATTCCCAGCAGTTATAAATTACCAATACTGCATCATAGTTTTGTCTGCTTTAAAAGAAAGGAGGGAACAATAGAACTTGTATATAAGCTATGATTTATGCTTGGGCGAGGAGAGACTCTATATTTTAAAAGTGAGAGTATTGCACACATTTCACTTTCCCTCCACCCTTCTCTCCCTTCGTGCATCAGGATAAATCTCACATTTACCCTGAAGGAAAGCTTTACATGCCACAAAAAGAAGCAGCCAGCTGAAAACAAGTGTTCTCTACAACAACAAAGGCGACCATATATCTGAGGGGTTTTACTTTTTGCAATGACTTTTTGACTAAGAAGGGAAAATTTACTGTCTGGGCAGAGGTTTTGTAGGTATTTTTTAGTCCATATTTGTTACACTTTTATTAGCCTCAAAAATAGTTACCATGGTAATAGCTCCATTTATATCTAATCTTAGAGCTGAATTATAGAAAACCTTCCCACGGGGTTGCATACAATGCCACTCGACCATTTCATCTAGCCTATTATTTAAAGTGGGAATTATTTTAAATACTATCAAATTGTTACATTCTATTCAGGACTTTTCTTTTGTAGCACTCAAGTTAGTGAAATCCTTTGGTGCAGAATTTTGGAAGAAATGTGTTGAATTTCAATAGGCATTCTTTAATAATTTTTTCTTAGTGCTTTTCCTTTTATGAATGCTTTATATGCTTAGACATAGATGATAGTTTATTTTCTTTTATATCTTAGTGCCCAAAAGAACTATCAAAAAACAATTATTTTAACATAAAATCTGTAGTAAATCATAATATTAGCAACTTCTAAGAACCCTTCCATAGATGAAAATCACTTTCCTCTAAAAGGCACTCATAACTTATAAAAGAAAGTCATAAATAAATGAGACATGACCATAGATCCACAGACTTTAAAAGAACTTGGATAAGCCATCCTGTTTATTCTCCAAATCCAGTCTTAACAGAAACAAAATTATCCCATATGGCAGTTTTCTCGAGAATATTCTTTAGTGATGGTTCCTCTACCCTCCATAATATATTTCAAAGTCTTACAAGGCTCATTTTTCTGAAACCCTTCCCAATATCTAAACAAGGGGTATCCTGCCACAGTTTAATTATACTTTCTCTGGGTCTGTACCATATTTGCTCATTGACACCCACAAGATACTTTTCAACTGTGGAAAGAACTCAGGAAGCTTCTAATACACTTTAAATTAAAATATTTTAACAACAGCACCCTGCATGTGCAGAAATGTATTGGCAATGGGAGAGGAATAAGATGGCGAAGATAACTCTACCACAAGACAGCCATTAGAAATGTTGGTTTAAAAGACTAATTACCAATGTTCAAAAGTCTCATATGCATAGTTAAGATCAAAACTGTAACACAGCATTATTACATGTCCAAAAATATTTGACCTTAAAGGCTTGTACAATAATAAAATATAAAAAAACAGCCAGGCATAGTGGCACAGGCCTGTAATCTCAGCAACAATTTGGAAGGCTGAGGCAGGAGGATGGCAAGTTCAAGGCCAGCTTCAGCAACTTAGCAAGGCTCCAAGCAACTTATTGAGACCCTGTATCAAAATTTAAAAAATAAATAGGACTGGGGATGTATTTTAGTGGTAAAGTGCCCCTAGTTACATCCCCAGTATAAATAGATATATATACTCAAAATGACAATGATTGTGCTATGATATTCAAATGTGAATTTTTTAATATTTCACATTAGCTGATTTTTTAACAATGTCTTATTATTTTTTAATTTTTTAAAAGAAGGAAAAATAAAATGTATGTGGCCAACAGTATGTGAAGCTAACTGAACATCCCTTTGCAACTTTTCCACTAGTATTTGCCTTGACTTTAGAAATTGAAGAAATTCAACACAGCCAAGTCCTTCCCTCTAGCCTCTAAGCAGGGAACAATGACCATGCTATACCTTTTTGGGTAATGAGACATAACCATAAGTCTGCTGGAATTTATCTGAGGAAAACATTCGTTCTTGATTTAAAAAGACAACTGTATTTTGTTTCATCTGCTGTTTGCCCACCCAAATCCAGCCTTGAATGGAGAATCTATGCCTAAACTAGAGCCCATGAACTAACTATGGAGACAACTATGAAAGAGAGAGTCTCATGGTGATCCTCATATCAGCTGTTCAACTAACACCAAAAATTTCAACATTTTTATAGTGAAAGGAAAGTAAATCTTCATTTGTTTCAGCCACAACTGCCTAGAAAATCTTTGTTTTACAGCCAAAACTGTTTCTTTTTATCCAATATGACATATACAATCTTAATGTCATTGTGAATCTGTTATCTTTGAGTCTCTGGTATAAAAATCTTTAAACAAATTTAATTTCAGTTACCAAATTCTTGGATTACAGAGCAATTTAATCACTTTTGTCTTTAAATTTATTAGGAATATGTCATTTTTTTTATTATTGCCTTAATAAAATCACAGGAGAAAGTAAAAATTTTCAACTGAAAAATATCTGTGCTGTCATTAGACAGGATGAGCTCTCATAAAGATTTTGATGGTGAAAGAACAAATAAATCTCAAGGCAATGATTATTTCCCTTACAAACTACTTAGTTTTACATATTTAAAAAAGTAGGCTTGGCAGTATGGAGATTTCTTGGAAAATTGGGAATGGAATCACCATTTGACCCAGCTATCCCTCTCCTTGGTCTATACCCAAAGGACTTAAAAACAGCATATTACAGGGACACATCCACATCAATGCTTCTAGCAGCACAATTCACAATAGCTAAACTGTGGAACCAACCTAGATGCCCTTCAATAGATGAATGGATTAAAAAAGGTGGCATATATACACAATAGAATATTACTCAGCAATAAAAGAGAATAAAATCATGGCATTTGCAGGTAAATGGATGGCTTTGGAGAAGATAAGGCTAAGTGAAGTTAGCCAATCCCAAAAGCCAAAATGCCAAATGTTTTCTCTGATATAAGGAGGCTGATTCATAGTGGAATAGGGAGAGGGAGCATGGGAGGAATAGATGAACTCTAGATAGGGCAGAGGGGTGGGAGGGGAAGATGGGGGCAGGGCCTTAGTAATGATGGTAGAATATGATGGACATCATTATCCAAAGTACATGTATGAAGACACAAATTGATGTAAATATACTTTGTATACAACCAGAGATAGGAAAAATTGTGCTCTATATGTGTAATAAGAATTGTAATATATTCTGCTTTTACATATAATATTTTTTTAAATAAATAAATGAATAGACTTGGCAAAATAGCCCATTGTGGTATACAAACAAAGTCACTTGTATTTATAGATTTAGGCTAATTTTTAATAAGTTTCCCAATCTGAAATCAACAGCAAGCATGCTTTCTTAAAAGAAATTTAGTAACTAATAAGCCATCATTACTAGCATTTACACTAAAAATATTGTTCCAGGTTATATGTGTGTATGTGGGTTTTTTTTTTCCTTTCGATTAAAGTTAGTTAAGCTAACTTCAAGGATAAGATAATCAAGAGATTTTGTGACATCATAGATGGATCAAAAGCAGAAAAAGAATGTAAGCCAAAGAAATGTCCTGATTTTTACACAGTCTTTTTGAACCTTTTTAAAATTTAGAATTGCTATTTTTATTTTAACAAATTAAGGGAGATGCTGTCAGAATGGAGATAAGAGTAGGATCCTATATCAAATGATGGATTTCTGACTCCTATTTCCTTTCCATCTATTCTGGGGGAGAAGCAGCCAAGACCCCACCCACATTGCTGACTTACTGTTATTATTTAAAGTCATTCAGGCAAAGGGTTTCCAGTGGGATTCTCTCTAATATGAATCTGTCTACAACCATGTTTTCCTTGGTGAAATCAGGGTTTTGCTTCTTCATTAGAAAATGTTCACTTTTTCAATTTTGTGCATCATGAAAGCAACATTTTAGTCTCCTTTTGCATGTAACACCCATGAGAAGGCTGAAATCCATGATCTCCAGAAATATTCATAAGTTCATATCAGAAATTCTTTTTTAAAAATCCGAATTTAAAAGCCTGTTGTTTCAGAGTGCATTTTCTCTACTACTTTGTGGAAAACTATTTTGTACGTCTCCAAAGTTTTTTTGATTTTGTTTTATTTTTTTCTTCTCGCTGAATGAATGATCCTCAAGGACCATTTATCAGTGGTAGAAGTTTAAACCGAAAAATGGTTTCTTAGGATGAAAAAAATTAAAATTAAAAAAATAGAAGAAAATAGAGGTTTTGAGTGCATATTGAATTTATAATTATGATTACACTATGAAGAATTACTTTAATCAGCTTTTTCACTGCTGTGAACAAAAATCTGACAAGAATGATTCTAGAGGAGGAAAAGTTTATTTTAGGGCTCATGGTTTCAGAGGTCTCAGTCCATAGATAGCCATCTCCATTGCTCTGGATATAAGTGTGACAGAAAATCATGGCAGAACAGTGTGGTGGATGGAAATGGCTCAGGATATAATGATCAAAAAGCATAAAAAGAGTTCCTCTTATAGACAAAATATGAAGCCCAAAAGCACACCCTCAGGGACCCACCTTCTCCAGCCACACCCAGCCTTCCTATAGTCACAAAATTAACCCCATCAGGGGATTAATTCACCAAGTGGTTTAAGGCTGTTTATAACTCAATCATTTTACCTCTAAACCTTCTTGCATTGTCTCACACATGAGCTTTTGGGGGATTCCTAATATCTAAACTGTAACAAGTGTTTAAAATATTTCATCATTGAAAACATAAGCTTTTAAAAATATTATTTTACAAGCTCAAGTGTAATCTTGTTTTTGTTAAAATAAATTTCAGTTTATCTGCCAAGATACGTGAAAATCATCTTAGACTTAACTACCATTTGCAACATTCCTCTTGAAGACCAAACTAGCACAGGCGTGCGTACACACACAGCACTGTTCAATGGCAACAAAAGCAAAAATAGACAAATGGGATAATTTGAAGCTAAAAAGCTTTTGCCCTGCAAAGGAAACAATCAACACAGTAAAAATCTATGAAATGAGATTAAATATTTATAAACTCTATACCCGATAAGGGTTAATATTCAAAATATATAAGGAGCTGAAACAACTCAATAGCGGGTTAAAAAAAATGACCCAATTAAAAATGGTATTATCAAAATATGCTCAAATATGTATGTATTTCTGTAGATATTAGTAAGCTAAACTGATTATCACTATAAAACAGTGTCCAATTCTTTTAGGAACAATTGGATGAGAAAATGCAGTCCTTTGCCATGCAATGACATTTCAGTCAGTGGAATCCACATTGGATGGTCCCCTAAGATGACAATGCAGCTGAAATTTTTCTCTTGCCTGGTGACACAGCAGTGGTCCTGATGTGGTAGCATAATGCTTCCTAGAGTGTTTATGGTGAGGTCAGTGTAAACAAACCTACTGGCAAGTCATACAAAAGTATACAACTATTTGCTGTATATAATAATTGATAATAATAATAAACTACTATGGAAGGGAAATCGAGGAATGAGAGATGGGTAAGTGAGAAATGAAAGACAGAGACCAGGCAGAGATACACACGAGAGTGAGTTTGTCAGAGCTGACAAATGGCAAAACAGGCTTGAGTTCCAGGATTTTTATGGGGCGGGCTCAGGAATCAGAGCTGAGCAGGTCCTAATGCAGGCGGTTAGGGGTTG
Source organism: Marmota marmota marmota (assembly GCF_001458135.2). Classification (NCBI taxonomy): domain Eukaryota; kingdom Metazoa; phylum Chordata; class Mammalia; order Rodentia; family Sciuridae; genus Marmota; species Marmota marmota. The sequence goes on from NW_026000068.1 coordinate 28,011,703, forward strand.
AGTTGGTATGAGTGGTGAGCCTTTCTCAGAAACACCCATGGGTTGGAAAGGGAAACTTTTTCCCTAAAATGGCAGCTGTCACTTAAGATGGCCATCCAGATGCTAAGCAAGGACCTTATATTCCCCCCTTTTGTTTTTTATTGGGCCCCCTTAAGGAACAGGGGCGTAGGTTAATCTTCTGTATCTACTTCCTGCTCAGAAGGGGCAGCCTTTGTGTCCCTCATTAGGGATACGGGATGTTATTGGAATGATGATGGAAGTTGAATGGTGGTGGAATGCTGTCCCCAGTGGCCCAATTTTGGTGAGGAATTGGTGTTCCTGTAACAAAAGATGGTTTATAGTTTGGTTAGAGAGTTTTTTGGATTTTCTCTTGAACAAATTTAATGACTCAGGGGGCAAGCATTCAAGTAGCCTTGCTATATGTGGTAGGGATGTGGAAGAAGCTCCTCTAGAGTTTGCATGAATGGGTAAGAGGAAAAGAAGTGAAAGAGTCATGAGCAGTGGGGAGGAAAGTAGCAGAGTTTAAAGGTGAGCACATGTGGAAAGTAAGACTGAGATCTTCCACCAGAGAAACCTGTAGAGATATAAGGTGACAAGGGGGAAACGAATGTAAGCCCTTGTAGGTGAGGAACTCCTTTAAGTGATGGGGAGCCAGGATAATAAGTGAGGTCCCAAAGGTGAGTTTTTTTTTTTTTTTTTTTTTTTTTGATTGGTTAATGAGTAGAGAGGCTGCAGCCAATATTTGTAGGCAAGAGGCCATCCCCAAACAGTAGGGTCAAGACTCTTCAATAGATAAGCCACAGAGAAAAGGTTGGCCACAGCATATGTTCGAGGACCCCTAGAGCAAATCCCTCTTTTTCAGCCCCGTAAATGTGAATGGGCATGTGAGATCAGGGAGATGCAGAGCAGGTGACTAGAGGACCTTCTGGAGCCTGGAGAAGGGCTTTGTAACAGATTGCAATAGGGGTTCAAAGAGTGGGCCCCGGGCTGCATCATATAGAGGCTTTGCCAATATAAAGTAGTTAGGAATCCAAGCTCTGAGGAATCCTGCCATACCTAGAAAGGAGAGAAATTCTTCCTTAGTAGAGGATGTTGGTATATTCGTAATAGAACTTTTCCATTAACCGTAATGGCTTTATGTGTAGGGGTTAGGAGGAGGTCTAGGTATGTTACCATTGCCAAGGAAAGCTGTACCTTGGATGAAGAAACCCTATAGCCACAGGCAGAAAGGAAGCTAAGAAGTTTACAGGTTTCCTGAAGACTGACCTCCAAGGAGGGACTGCAAAGAAGGAGGTCATCAACACACTGTAGCACCATAGACTGAGTGATATAAATGGATGCTAAGTCCTTAGCCAAGGCCTGTCCAAAGATGAGAGATGTCTTGGAACCCTTAGGGGAGAAGTTTCCATGTCATCTGAGTGGAGTTATATGACTCAGGATCTGTTCATAGAAAGGCAAAAATGTTCTTAAGACTCAGAAGGGAGGGGAATAGAGAAAAAGTTGTCTTTCAGGTCTAGCACTGAGAAGTAACATGTCCCAGAAGGAATGGTGGAGAGAAGGGGTATAAGGAGTGGTTACCATGGGATGGATTGGGACAACCGCAGAATTGATGAACCTTTGGGCTTTTTTTTTACTGCCAAGATGGGAATGTTATAAGGGGAATGGGTAGGTCTAAGGAATCCCTTTCACAAGTGGTCTTGAATGATAGGCTGTAAGCCAAGGAGTTTTTGTCAGGAGAGTAGGTATTGTGATTGGGCCAGAAAATGGAGGGGGTTTGAGAAGGATGTGAATGGGCTTGTGGTGTGAGGCAACAGAAGGACTTGAAACATCCCAGATAGTAGGGTCCACGTCGGAAGGGGGTAATGGGAAGGTACTGGCAGACGGAATAGGGAATGGTCCTAAGGTAAGAGGAGCAGCAGGTGAGTCTGGATGGAAGCATATGTGAGGGAAGAAGGAAAGCATTATAGCTTGCTCCCAAACTTGCCTGTGCTCCTCTGGCAGGAGGGTGTTAGACAAGATTATATGGATATCATGGAAGTTGTGGCAGGAGGAGAGAAGGGCAGAGGGGCCAAAGGGAGGAGTTGCTGTAGCAGCTTCATCAGAAAGGGTATTGTGGTATGGCGGGGGCTCATCTGCTGGGCTGAAGGAGGAGGAATCCTGGGTAGGATCCTCTGTCCCTTTGGAAGCAGGCATAGGGAAGGTGAGAGCTAAGAAGACGTGTGTGGGAGAGCAAGAGTTGCAGAGAAAGGGCTTAGAATGTAGAGAGGAGAAAGTCTGAACATATGATCTCTTTCCATTTTCCCAAATGCTCACAGTAGTTGAAAAGATCCCTGATAATATTAGGATCTAGAGTGCCGTTTAGAGTTGTTATCCAAAAGATATTGAGGCCAGATCTGATTGCACGAGCAGATAAGTTTTGGGGGGTTTAGGTCTGGGGTAAAAGAGAGAAACCTAGGTTAGCCTAAGGGACTGTGAGAGGGAATGAACGAGGAGCCACTCATGGTGAGCCGTAGGAGGTGAGTTTAGAGGTGGTATGTCCCCCAGTCTCTAGCATCACTTAGTCAAAAGGACAGTTATGCTCAGGGGGTCATCAGCACCGCTCATAAGTGTCAGGGCCAGAGTCGGTAGAGGCACTTGGGCTCTGGGCCAGGACTAAGTAGTAGGGGCAGAAGCCCATAGAGATTAACCCAAGGCTGAGAGGTAGTCTCACCAGGAACAACTCCTAATCACCCTTGATGGTTTCTTCTCAAAACCCAGGACCCAAATAAAAGACCCCCTGTAGACTCAGTCTACAGTAGGGATCAGCCATAGCTATGAAAGCTGTGGCTGGGGGTGCCCCCAACCACATGGTAACCCTGGGAGTGCCTTATGATCAACGGTGATTTTCCGGGACCTGTAGGTCATTTAGGTGGACCTGAGACAGGGGTCTTACTTGGAATGTTCAGCGGTGGATGCAGAGAGGACGTTCGACAGAATGGAGGGCCTGGTCCCATTATGGAATCCAGATCAGGGTCCAGGGACACTCAGTAACCCTTGAAGAGGGGAGCAGGTACACCAGGGAAACTGATTCTGGGTTTTGACACCCAAATGAAGGGAAAGCGAGGAATGAGAGATGGGTAAGCGAGAAATTAAACACAGAGACCAGACAGAGATACACATGGGAGTGTATTTGTCAGAGCTGACAAATAAAGGCCATCTCTCTGTAGATGAAAGAGGCAAAACAGGCTTGGGTTCCAGGACTTTTATGGGGCAGGCTCAGGAATCAGAGCCAGGCAGGTCCTAATGCAGGCAGTAGGGGCTGGATTGGTATGAGGGAGTGGTGAGCCTTTCTCAGAAACACCCTTGGGTGGGAAAGTGAAACTTTTTCCTTAAAATGATGGCTGTCACTTAAGATGGCCATCCAGATGCTAAGCAAGGACCAGTTAACTATGTTAACTGATTGATTAGGAATTCACTATATTGTGGTTTTTATCATTTTAGAGTTTATTCAATCTACTTTAAAAAATACATTTATTATAAAACAATATGCCTCATTGTTATGCTCGAATTTGGGACCCCCAAAAGACCACCAGAGACCAAGATCGATGTAAACAGCAAAGAGGTGTTTATTGCGAGCTAGCTCGGTCCTCTGTGCACGCACACAGCAACTGGTGATGCTGAGAGGCCCCGAGCCCAGGGTTTGCAGCAGTTTTATACATTCTTTGGAGAAGGCAGGGACTTCACATACATGATAGCATCTCTTAGCAAATCATCACACACCGCGGGAAAATCAAATAACAACTCTAAAACATGATTAGCACATTCACTGGTGGGAACAAGTTGAGTAAGGGTGATTGGTCAGTACAAAAGGGGTATTCATTTGAACTGATTGGTTTAAGCCAAGAAGGGTGTACATGCTGAACTACATGGTTTCCCAACACGTTATCAACCACCATAAACTACTGGGAGGGTCATCTGGCATCCCAGGTATTTCCCTGTCTCATGTTGATTGGTGGCTGCTAGGGGGTTGCTATGGATCCCCACCTAGCCTGACTGAGTCAGGGACACATGGCGCAGCAGATCTCTCCTGTTATTTGTAGATAAACAACTTAGCAGGGTGGGAATGTGCCTAGGAGTGGTCTGTGGGTTTTTCCAAGGACAAAGGTGATGTCCCTTCCTTGGACAGCTTTGTTCTGAGGTAGAGGCTGGTTTTTCATCATTATGCTGGCAGCAGCCTCTTACCTCTCATGTTTACCAGTCTCTTGATTGCATCAAAAAGCCATGTGGTGTGGTTGACCTGTGCCATCTAGGAGTGCATGAGTGCGCACCCTGATATCTGCACAACAATGAAATTGCATGATGTTATATTTCAGAATGTGTTCTGTTCTTAAAAGCAATGCATGACTTCATTTGATAAATTTTGTACGAGTAATTCCACACCAATAAGAAAATTAAATTTTTTATGTTTTGTGAGCAGATAGTTGGTAATAGTCCCAAGAAACAAATTAAATAATTTTTTACAAATACTATTAATATTTCTCCTAGAAAAGTATGCATGAAGTAAAAATAATGTCCTCTTATTTTTATCCCTATAGGAGGGATAAAAATTTAGATGACTTTAAGTAAAAACAACAAAAAAAATTTTAATGTTTGTGTCAAATCTGGCCTTTTCCTTCACACTAGTCATTGGGAAAAACTGGCGAACAGAATGAGGTGGAGGGAAAAAGCAATTAAGTATACATAAATTTAAACTATCCTGATTAGAAAGATTACAGAATTGAAATAAGTCTGAAAACTCTGAGTCAGTGTTGACCCGTATTTAATGTTTCAGAAATGAAACGGCATCAGGTGAAACGGACTTTGCTATGTTTGCAAACTTTATTAGAAATGGACTGTTTCTAGGGAGCCAAAGCATTTTAACTGGTGCCAAGAGTGCAGAAGGGAAGGGTCTTTGTATTTTGAAAGAATAATGAAACCAAAGGGTTGCAGCCAAATTTTGAAGAGGAGTCCAAATGCTGTTTGGGGAAAAGATGACTGAATTACCAGTGGCTGTTTGTCACCTCCCAAAGCTCTGCTGCAGAAAGACAGTGCTGAATAGCTTTCATAATCTTTTTTTTTTTTTTTCCTTAGTCTTTTCTTTCAAATCAAGTCAAGCAGAATATAGTTAAAGGGTGAAGGCTTAATTTTCACTGAACTCCTCTTTGTGAAATTAGACCTTCGGAATCCAAAATTTCCCAGCCGTCTTTTTTAAAATTTTTTTTTAAACAGTAAGTAATCAGTGTTTAATTACTTGACTTTTTACATAATACAACCTTTGAGACTGCACTTTCTTACTGAGGCTTTGAGGTGTATTGTTCAGAATGTTTCATGACCCTGAATGTCTTTTAACACTAAAAATACTAAGACTAGACATGGAGAAAGTGGACATGCTCTTGGGGTATTACACTGCACACACTTCTATAAAAGCCTTGGGTTAGGTGATCTTTTAGATGATTAGACACAGCTAGGAATGGAAACAGAGTTCTATGCCTACATTTTACTTAAGATTGCAGTTTCATTACTTCTAGAACTTGAGGCCTTCAGATTAAAGGCATTGTTTTATGACTAGACAACAGAAGAGTTAACAGAAGTTCTTTTACTCTGTGAGAACTATATTATTCAGAGCTAAAACTGTTCTTTAGCAATTAGTTTATTTATAACCTATATGTGTATAAACAATAGTGAATAGCTTTTATAATCTTTTATTCTTGGCCTCCTCTTTCACATCCAGTCAAGCAGAATATAGTGAATAGCTAAAACCTCATTTTCATTGAAATTTTCAGAGAATGTTCATAGTATATTCTCTCTTTAAAATTTTGCATATATAAGATATAAGAGAAAAACGTTAAACTGGTCCAAATTAACACTCATACTACTTTTTATTTTTATTTTTATTTTTTACAGGTTCTACCTATGTAGGAAATCACAAAAGTAATTAATTTTTTTATTGAACTACCAAGGCATCAATTAAACAAATATATGGAATAAAATTATAGAGGGCTCTACCTAGACCATCAAAGAATCAAAAATGTTAGTGTCATTCAGGAGAAAATGAATATATATATAATGTATTTTCTACCCTACCCACTCCAAAGATAAGAAGAAGAGGAAAAGAAGGAGGAAGAAAAAGAAAAGAAGAATTAAGATTCATTGTTGCCTTATCTGTGCTGCTAAAAGAAATTAGCCTAGACTGGGTAATTTCTTGGTAACAGAAGTTTACTTCTCACAGCTCTGAAAGATGGGAAGTGAAGAGTAATATGCCAGCAGTTTTGGTGTGTAATGAAGACCTGAGATTTGTAGATGGTACCATTTAGTTGTTTTCACATGGTGAGGGACAGAGTGCAAAAGGGATGAATCCTATGTCTTCACATGGCAGAAGAGCAAGTGAGAGCAAAGGCACCCTCTCAAACCTTTTTTATAAAGTTCTTAATCCCATCCACGAGGGCTCTGGCCTCATCACTTATCTCTTGAAGGGTATCACCTCTGAACATCATCACACTGGCAAATAAGTGCAACAAGTGAATTTGGGGAGAAACATTCAGGCCGTAGCAATTGCACAAACATAGGCACATGTGCATAATAAAAGATTAAATCAAAACCCCAAAATCTAAATACCCCAGAAATGATTATTTTGACTTGGCAAGTGCTTTGCAAATACGAAATTATTGATTGCTTATTTTAATCTTTTTTTTTTTTTTTTTTTTTTTTTTTTTTATTATACTATGACCTGTTCCTGTTGTTTAAAAAAAAAAATTTTTTTTGACCTCTAGTGGAACATGGTAGCAGCACATCCTACCATTTTAAGCATCTCTCCTTACTCACACAGACAGAAATTCAATAAATAATATTTTAAGAATGCTCCTCTAAATATCTGTATTTGTATGTCTTAAATAAAATCTTTCTACAATATGTCCACTAAGAAAACTACCTTGACATTTCCTGTATTTGGCAGTTTCGACTAGTCTGTGAACTCTGAGTTGGTAAACCATGTTCTCTTGTTCTCAGTTCCATCCTCAACAACTGGGACAGTACTTAGCAGAGCATAAGTGCTCCTTGCATATACATTGAATAAAATAATAGTGACTTAATAGAGATTAACCACATTCATTGTAAGTGGACAATGCTGACACTTTCCTTTGTGAGATAAACTGCTCATTTTCTTCCTATCCTTCATCCATACCTACAAAGTCAAAGAAAATAAATATGCATTAGTTATACCTAGTTGTTTTCATGCTTTTATTTTATTTTTTACTTATTTTTTAATTGAACGCAATGACTATGCATTGCTTTATCAACAAAAAAGGCAATAAACATGATCAATATTACAGTTAAAACCATTTAAATAGGAAAAAAATTCCAGAGAAAATATGTTCATTTTGACACACATTAAGGGAGGTCTATATGGATGAGAAATTGTTTTTTTAAAAAGGTACAAATCAGGCATTTATGCTTACCTAAACACAAAGGTTTGGCCATTTACATTCCAGTTTTTAGTATTCTTTTGGCAGGACAAAAATTACTATCATAATGGCTATTTCAGAGTGTAGCTGTGAGGTGACTGGATCTAGCACAGAGCTTGATGAGATTAAGATGGCAAAGGGGGGCGGGGAGGGGGAGAGACAAAGGAAAAGGGGATTAGCCTCTGGAAAGAAAAGGGAAGGGGAGGAGGAGGAGGAGGCTATCCAGACATGCCCAGGCTCATTCTAAGCCTTCCTTTCCATTGCAGCTGTAAATTGTGTGAATATCTGAATTATCTCCACAGTTAAGTTTTTTGTTGTTTGGTTTTGTTTACTTTTTAAATACTACTGCTGATGCTTTTTATAGATGTCAAGTTAGCTCTTTTCCATCTTATTTAATATTATATATGCCCTATGAAAAGGATATTTCCTCCATTTTGAAGATAAGGAAGCTGAGATTTGCAAGTTACCTGATTTCCCCAAATTCACAAAAAGCTAGAGGAGACTCATAATTTAAGCTCTAATATGTTTATGTATATATGACTCTTAAAATCTTGAAACAGTTTATATCTTCACTTGAAAAACTCCTTACTGGCTGAGCATGGTGCCACATGCCTATAATCCCAGCCGCTCTGGAGACTGAGGCAGGAGAAGGGCAATTTTGAGGATAGCAATTTAGCAAGGCACTAAACAATTTAAAGAGACACTTCTCAAAATAATGAAAAGGGCTGGGGATGTGGCTTAGTGGCTAAGGACCTGTGGGCTAAATTCCTGGTACAGGAAGGAAGAAGAAGTAGCAGTCTTTGTTATTCAAAAGGATAAGGTCAAATTTTCAAAAACACATATTTGAGAAGATAATATGAATCATAGCAAAACACTTAGTTTCAAACCATAGTTTTATCAAGTTATAGTATAGAGAATTAGTTTCAGTACAAGAAATTAATCTTGTTGGTAATAATTTCAACTAAATAAGAAACAATATTTTTTAGCTTCATTTATTTCAAATGTGGCAATTCTCTTTTCAATAAAAAATTTCTTTTAATTCCTATCAAGAAGAAACTCTAGATTATTTTATCATTGTTGATTCTGAAACAAAATCAGGAAATAATGAGAAATACAATCTTTTTTTAATTTAAAGTTTATCAGTTTTATTAAATTCATATTAAATGTTTTATTTTTCATTTACATTGGTAAAATGTCTTATTTTCTGTGCCTCCTGCTTTCCATACTCAAAAGAATATTTTTGGCTGCCTAGTTTATCTGTACCCGATGGATAGAAACAGAAAAATATATTCTAATTTGCTGTTAAACAAAGTCATCAGTAAAATACCATTTGGCCAATGAAATATTTTAAATTATTATTGCATTAAACTTATTTTCATTTAAATATCATCACATTTAAACTAGTTTAAATTATTCTCTCAATAACAATATAAATTTATGGTCTTCTATGATCTGCAATGATTTTGTAGCTATCTCATTTGGTAGATCACAAATTTGGAAAATTGCCATTTTCTCTGGAACAAATTCCTAGGGTTGGTTTGTTTGTTTCTTTGTTGTTGTTGTTGTATTTGTTTTCATTTTTCAAACCAGCAAATGCAAAGGCCTGATATATTTTCTTGGTTTTGTCTAGGTTGAAGCTTGAAGTAACTTGGAAGTAAACAAGTGACCTAATTAGTACACAGTAGAGATATTTAACAAACGGTGTACAAAGTCTGTCTTGCTTGACTATAAGAATCCCTCAGCTGTGTTGTCATGCTCATGTAGAAGCCATTGTGGTGACAGCATATTACATTAACTGTCTGTCTAGTAGTAATAGATCCTTACATCACCAACGGTCAGATTTGGTGACAGGGGTTACCCAATGTGGAAAGGAAATTAAGGCATTCAGAAACTCTCCTTAATTTGCATTTTTTTTTCTTTCTTGAGAATACATAGATTTGGGCCTCTTTTTTTTTTTTTTGGACTGTTTAGTTTGGGGCTTTTGTTCTTTTGCAGGGTGTATGAGATTTCTCCTAGGGATGGGAAGAGAGTGCCTGGGGAGACAGCAAAAGAAGGTATATATTTACATTAGGACAAGAAAAGGGAATAATCTTTTCTTTCAAAGCTAGAATAGAGGAATAGATATGTATCAATGACTTGAGGTGCCCCACCTGAATGACCAGAAATAAAAGTTACCTGTATCTTTGGGCTGCCAGGCTATGATAAACTATAAAAGGTTTCTGTTCAAAGATGATTTAATACTGTTAGGAGGGAAAGAAGTCAGCAGGGCACATGCTTTGGAGACTAATATTCTTCATATCTAAAATGCAGCTTTGGTTAAGGACGCCAAAAGAGACTTTTAGAGATTGGGAACCTGCATGTTTTTGCAAAGGAATTTGACAAGCATGGCATTTCTTGCATTTCAAGCATGCCAGGTAGCATTCATCAGAGAATCCTGGTTGCTTGTGGTTTTCACTAAATTATGCTGTTTTGGAAATGCACACTGTTTTCAAGTTTTCCTTTGGAATATATTTTGAAGTGTGTGTGTGTGTGTGAGTGTTTGTATATACACACATATGTTGAGGAAAAGGGCAGAAAGCAGTAAAACCGTCCTCTTTTTTCCCCAACCCAGCTTTTAAAAATTCTTAAAATGTCCTTAAATACTCACATACTACTACTAAGTTCTGAAAATATGTCACATAAATGAACGTTTTTTTTGCTCCTCAGTATAAACTTCCTAATTTTTTTCCTGAAGAATATTATTTTGAACTTCCAAATTTCCTTCTGCCTGGGTTAGACATTTGAACTCAAAACAGATCAGTTTTAATAGTAGCTATTGATATTCATTTTAATCTAGACTTCTAGTATTATTAAAACCTCATGCTCAATGTATGTATGTATGTGTGTATGCAATTCCAAACTTAATGTTGAAAATAGCTTTTCCTAATTATATAAAGAAAGGAAGTAATATATTTTATTTAAAAAAAATTATTTTGGGGCGATAAAAGATAGAGATGTATTCTATCAAAGAGATCTTCTTAAATAAGTTCTCTAGGTAGAATAAAAACATTAATTTGGTTTCAATTGGATACATGTAAAGATAAAATCCTTTCTTCTACAATTACTACAAATGCAGATATAGCTATCTTCTAAAATATTGAAATAAAATAATTATTTTATGCCTTAATAATACAATGGTACAATGTGCTAGAAGGTGATGATATAAAGATGAATGTGAAAACTGAACAACAACAACAAAAAAAAATCTTTTCCCTAAAAAACTGGTGATCTGCAAGGACAAATTTTTTTCAAATACAAATGTGAATAAATGGTGTTAAAGGCAATTTTTAAGAAGCCTTTCTTGGTCAAATATTTTTATATTTTTGCCTTTTTTTCATAAATGAAATATATATATATGCATATATATATGTATGTGTATATATATATATATATATATATATATATATTTACTGAACATACATAAGATAAAATGCTCTGCTGAAATATCTATTAACAATTATCTTCAGCTATTTATCTATTTATATTACCTATATGGAAGAAAAAAAAAGTATTTTGTCTTAAAACTCTCTTGGCCATAGATAAAAATTATGTGACTACTCAGAAACAATTTAACACAACATTATATTGGTGCTATCATGTTCAAACTTGAAACAATGACATTCAAATTAAAGGACATTTTGTCTTTCATAAAGTATGTCATGTGCTTTAGGCCAGCTTTCTTAGTTGGTCACCCTTCTGTATATAGGCTTACAGCATTGGCTCTGTGTGCATCAAACGATCAGCCTTCACCCCTGAGTCTTTTGCTTCTATTGTGAGTAAAGTAGAAAGTCTTTAGCCTGTTAGAAAGGTACCCAACCTCCCTTAACTTTAGTAACCCCACGAACTTCCTCAGAGAGATTTTTGATATGAATTAAATAAGTGAATCTGTAATGAGTTAGATTTTCTAGATTTAGAAAACACTGAAAATATTGACTATTTTATTAGAAGGTATTGGTCTTTACAAGTTGTAAATATCAACCTCTGAATTAAGTTTGTTTTTGAAAATTCCTATTATTTAGGAAACACTGTAGTTGAAACACAATTAGTTACATCCCGTGTGCCTTATTTGATATGGCTATTCTACATGTACATAGAATCAAAAGAAATACATTCTTGGCAATTATGTATAATATGTACATTAATGAATTATAAGAAAAGGTTTAAGTGTTAAAGTCCTCCCTAATTTTTTGTACCATTCCCCATTCATCTCTCCTGCTCATTTTTTTTCTCTTTAACTTTGGAAAGAAGAGTCAATTGTTTTAGCATCTCTCTCTCTCTGTCCATCTATTATTTATCAGTCCATATCTGGAGTGCCAATTGCACTGATATTCTATCTAATGCACATTGCAAACTTCAGAGAAGCAGACCTGAAGAGTGAGCTAGCAGAAGGTCTTGGTTTAGCAGATCCAAAGGGAAAGAATTTTCAGGCATGAGGGGCTTTGTTGTCTAGTGAGATAACAGAACAAAGGAAACACAGGTGAGCCGGGAGAGTTCTGAGAAATAGAAAGTAAATAAGTTATTTAAGTAGTGTTGTCAAATATCTGAAAATAGAAAAAAAAATTGTCACTTCTACAAACCAGGTAGTTTCCCAAAGAAGTTGCTCCTAATCAAATCTGTATGTGCTTTAAAGTCTTCTTTCAAAGAAATGTTCTACCTTAGAAGAGAAATTTTAAACTATGTATTTATTTGGAAAGCACATATTTTGGAAGTCTCACATTTGAGAAATTTTTTAATTAAATATTGTCCCTAGGTAGATATAGGTACATTGGATTAATGGAAGTATTTTAAGACAAAAATGTAACCCTCATAAAATTAGCTTTAATAAATATTTTACTACTTGTTGATTAAATCATTGACAAAAATTTTGTATGTTAGTTACCATAAATAATGAGTGAATGAACTCCAGGTATCTGAGGTTCATGGAACTGCGATAACTGGACAGAGGGTCATTGTTAAACTTTGTACCAGAAGCAAGATTCAAGTGCAGATCTTGGGAGATAAGCAAAGAACGCATTACAGTGAAACTACAAGGGTGTGTGTGTGTACAAGGTGGAGAGAGAGGGAGGTCAAGGAAGATCCAAACAGGCAGACAGACATGACCTGGTAAGGAGGAAGGTGGTGAACTTTTGAACCCAGCTGGTATACAGAGGATACAATAATACCAACCCTCTGTACTCCCCAGGTAATATAATCACAGTTCTCAGGGTAAATAGAGTCTAATCCCACCAATGTGTACTTCAAATAAGAACTTTGTTTCATTGGTATTAGCTTTTTATTTTTTCAGTTGTTTCTAAGTTGTTTAAATATTTGTTACCATCAGTATTGCTCTGGGCTTTTATGTTCTGGAAGATAAAAGACCAATAGTTTAATTTTGCAATGAAAAACACCTAGTAATAAGCCAAGAGTATAGTGTTGCCTAATGTATGTATTTTAATTACAATGGTATTTTCTGCTTCTATTTTTAAATTTTAAATAAATGCTTAATTATTTATTTTAGTGGTAATTAAATAATTTTGTATGATATAAAAATTAAATAAAATAAGTCATTTCAGAGATTTTAAAAAATTACTTTGTATACCCTTTGCTTCATAGGACATAGCTAAGAGAAGAGAAAAGCAAACTTATGATTTTGTCCTTCTAACAGACTTTCTATCTAGAAGTAATTGTATGTTTATTATATTCTATCATTTTTGGACTCTTTAGTACCACTCTAATTTGGCAATTTGTACCAAAAAGTAAATGGTGACTTTCAAAGAAACTGGGTTAAATAAAATCTATTTTTCACGTTCTTGTTTTTGTCCCAAACATTACTAAGGTGGGAAAAAAATCACATATAAGAAACTATGACAAGTAAAAAACAAGTAAACAGTTTGGAAGTGGGAATAAGACCAGCTAAAAATATCAATGTTTACCAACTTCTTCCTACTAACCAGCTTTTGCTGTAGGTTATTCAATTTTTCCACCTTATATCTCTTCCCATTTTATAAATGAGAAAAAAATAGAGGCAAAAAGAAGTCTTTTGTTCACAATGACACATCTAGTAATTTCCAGAGATACAAGCTTCATTTTAGGCGGGTGACTCCACAGCCTTTGATTCCTTTGTGGTTTAAGCAAAATAAAAATTATACATCCTACTCAGTATTCTTGGTTTTCTGCTTCAATCATTTGAATATAAAAAATAATGTATGAAACTGTGATGAAATAAATTCAAAGATTTCTCTATAATGATTGGCATTCCTTTTTGTCACACAATGACAGATTTACATATATTTATATAATTTCATTGAAAACACAGTGTACATGACAAAGTTGAAAATGGTTACTTAGAGATGAAACAAAGATGAGTTGTGGTGGAAGATATTAGGCTCTATATAGCTCAAAACTATTAAAATTTAATGCACTGCTAACCCCATAATGAAAAAAAAATTGTATTATACTTTAAAATATTGAGAAATCACATTTGAACAATATTATAAAACATATTCATGCTTCTGGAATGCTTGAGTGTATTAGCTATGAAGCATACACACCAGTTGAAGCAATTTGTAAGAGCATTGTAGTCATATTTCTGGAAAGTATAAAGCCATACACACACACACACACACACACACACCCCTATTATTTCATATTACATAATATATAGTACTATTTATAATGAAAATAAATGTATGGATATTTTGTGTAATCATATTTTATTATTGCATAGTATTTGTATATTTTAAATATAAAATAAATGAAAATAATATGATACATAGTACATTTTGTTATATTATATATTGCTTTATTCCTTTTTCATGTATATGTTATAAATACATACATGTGTCATAAGTCGATGTTACATATAATGGATGTAACAAATTTTATTATGTCTTGTTTGTTTTTATTGAAATAAATAGGTGTCCTGTTTAGCATTTTTACTAGCAGTATTTGTTATATTCAGATATCTGAAGAAGATTTTAAAATATTCTAAAAACCAATCAAATGCATTTAGTATTATCTTCTATTTGGTAAACAAAGAGAACAATTTCATAATACTACAAAGTTATTCAGTTTATATCTAATCATCAAAAAAGTTTCAATTCCTTTTGATTCCTACTTCTTAATTTAGTGATTTCAATGGTGAATTACAAAGATTGGGCTAATCATAAGCAAAGTTTTTTATTTCAAATTCTACTAAGCACAATATATAGTTTTCTCATTTTGAATAAATAAAATAAAAAAATAAAAGTTGAGTAAAACATATTTTTATTGTAAAATCAAATGTGGTATAAAAAATTTATTGTATAAACCTTTATCCTTACATCCTAGTATCTAGCACAGTGCCTCATTTATAGTAAAACTATGATACATATGTTATGAATAAATAATTGGATGTGAATATTAATTGTAGCAGATGCAAAGAAAAATCTATAGACTATCACTTTTTCTTCTAATGTAATTCTAACATGGTTTGAAACGGCAAAATTTTAAAAGTGAATCAAGCAAAAAACCAAAAGTTTAATAATAAGCTTCACCTTTAAAATCTTCTAAAATAATAATGAAGAGTTTACAAAAGAATGTTAAATGTTTCAAGAAGTTCATACCCTTTGTAGCTAAGCTTAAACCAAAGTACTTCCCATGAAAGATATCAAAGAATAATTCCCAAGCCAGTCTCTACCCAGGAAAGGAAAAAATCATAATTGAGTATTATATTCTATTATCACACATGCTTTTTTTCTTTTCTTAACCATAAAATATTCACTAATATTTTATTGTGTATAATATTTTCTCCAAAAAATGCCACAAGTCAAGTTTGCATCTCTAGAAATTCTTCTCTCATTCAATACTAAAACTCAATATGTATTTTGAGTCAATGTAACCCTGGAGTCAAGTTTCTGCCACCATCAGGCATTTGTAACCTGAATGTCTACACTAGTACATATCCCGTTGCCACATAGGACATTCTTTTTTCAATTGCAAGAAGACATAAAAGCCAGCAGTAATTATCTAGGTTTCTCGTTAAGCCTTTGACTTAATCCAGACATTATGTACTATTGAAAAGTGGTTGGTGTTTTGAATCAGGAAAATTAATATATTTAAATAGAATTCTGTTAGTACAGTATTACAGAGTTTATTCCCCTCAGTTTATTTTTTCTTTGCAAATGTATTCTCTTTGTATATTTTAGAATAAATTTTAGCATTTTCTATATAACAAATCGTATATTTAAATTTTGCCCATCTCATATTTTACAATGAGGAGTTAGATTCCATCTATAAATTTCAAATTAAAACCCCATAAATTACCATAAGAAATATCAGTTGCTAATTAATGCATAAATTAAAAGTTCTTTTCTAAACAGTAGGCACTGGTTTTGCCTCCGGTCTCTTTTCTTGTACTGTTTCTCAAAAATAATATTTTATGTTATTTCTTGAGTGTCTTAGAAAACATAATCTTGTATTCAGACAATATATTTTACCGATTTTAAAAATCCAAAATTTGATACCTCATGAATTTTCTCAAGTTTGATAAATAACTCTTATGTAGCACTTTTTATATGGCTTCACACTACACTGCAAAAGTAAACATAATGGTAATTTCATGTTATGATTATTAAACTGTATGCTACTTCTTCCAAGAGAAGCAAAATATCAAAAATACTCTAACATCTTATTTAAAATCACCCACTCTACTATAGCAGTGGCATATTGTCCTTGACATTTGATGGGTGATTTATGTTTTTAAATGAAAGAGCTATCCAATCAACATAAAGAACATTACTTTTCAGAAGAAAAAGTAAACCAAGGTGATCCTTTTACAGTCACATCTCTGCAATCATAAGGTATTTATGAATCTAAATATCTATGCTTCTATCTGTCCCACTACTGAATAGGTGTCATTCAGATCTTATTACTGAATAGGATTTCTTATTGCAAAATACATAAAGTTGTGAAAGATTACTAAATTTTCATGTTTAGTCTTTAATTTAATCCAGATATTAGATTAATGAAGGGTTGTTTTTTTTTTAATGCGCTTACCTTTGTAATAAACACGAAAATCAACACTTTTCTATGTCATTATCTTTTAGAAATTATTAAGATTATTTTCTGAAATATTTTGTACTGCTGAATATCAAAAATCTTAGAGAAAAAGAGTGCATGCAAATCTACCTTTCTAATTATTCAATAGATCTTAGGAGTTTGAGTTTATACAAGATATAAACTGAAACAATCTGAGACACTGAAGGGCTACACATCGTAAGTATTGTTTATTACGTTAACATTCCTTTTATCTTGTTCTTTTACCCTAATTTTATTTATAGTTATTTATGCCAGTCATTGCTGCATTGATTCTTCCATTTCTTCTGATTTATTTTAAAAATCTATAAACCAAAATCTACAAAAGCGTTTAATCAACAAGGCAATGAAAATCATTCTAAGCATGGCTTAAAAGCTCCAGCTTTATGAGTGGTCCTTTATAGCCCCATTCCTTAAAGTTATCAAAAGTATTCACACGCCCAGAGACGTAGAATTCGTGCACTGTCTTCCTCTGGGATGCAGTTGTCTCTATAGAAGACTGTTCCAGAATGCTGGCTTCCAAATGGTTTACATGGCCTTTCACAAACGTCCCAGTTGTCATTCGTGCCACCTTAATACTTCAACAAACCTTTCTGAGATATGACTTTAAAATGTCCTGATGCTACTACTAAATTAAATTTAAAATGTTGACTTAAAAGTGAGCATTTGGGAAAACCAGTTTTTATGACTTCTCCAGCCTTCCCATAATGTGTCCTGAACTTCTTGTATCAGGCTTTCCAGAGTCTCTTAGATTTTGTTTTACAAGAGCATTGATTTTAACTCTTTGAAAATGCAGTTATTCTAAGAACACATCACCTGCATAACATACAATCTTTTACTAACTTTGTTCTTAGACAAGGCAAGGTATTTTCACAATTAAAGCTTAATAGCATGACCTGGAAGTACTTATTAGTTTAGATTTTTGCTTCAGACTCATTTCTCAGACTCCATCTGGAACTATACTCTGCTCATGTCTATGAGGGTGGCAGGTGCCTCCTGGCCTTCTGTGTTTGTTTCCTCTGCTTGAGACTGGAATAGCTTCTCCCACTGCTCACTCCAGCATGCTCAGCTTATACTGATAAAATACTTCCCCACAAGGATGTCACTGACCTTAAAACAAATGGGCTTATTTCCCTCTAGAACAAAAATAGAGAGCAATATAGACTTCCACGTAACCACAACTAGATCTCCAGCTATCTAGTGCCACTGTTCATAACATAGCTTGCCCTCTAATTATATTGTCTATAAATTGTCTCTACTACCCCTGCACCCTTAATTTCAATATTCTGTGTAAGAAAGTCATCCTAATTCACTATCTATGCCAATGGCCTAGCCATCAGAATTCTTTATGGTTTATGAAGAACCTTACATTCAGAGCCTTACATTCTCAATGGAAACAGCTTATAAAATATATTGTTGATATAATTACTATTGAGATGGGAGGTAAGTTGTCTTAAGAAATGTGTGTTTTGTTTTGTTTTGAGAAGGATACCAGAAATTAAACCCAGGGAGCTTCATCACTGAGCCACATCCCCAGCCTTTTTTATTTTTTTATTTTGAGACAGGGTCTCACTACATTAATTCAGGCCTCACTAAGTATCAGAGCCTGGTTTTGAACTCGTGATTCTCCTGCCTCAGGCTCCTGAATCGCTTGGTGATTTTTAAGATTGATTATTAAATACATATCTAAAATAACTGGATTTCTCTACTGAGGATGGGGATCCATCCTTAAAATTGCAGCAACTCTGGAGGCTGAGGTAAGAGGATTGAAAGTTCGAGTTCAGCCTCAGCAGTTTAGTGAGGCCCTAAGCAACTTAGCGAGACCTTGTCAAAAAAAAAACAGAAAGGACTGGGGATGTGGCTCAGTGGTAGAGTGCCCCTGGATTAAATCCATAGTAGCAGAATAATAATAAAATAACTGGAGTTCGTGAATCAGGAAAGATAGCAGTATGCAAAGGATGTTCTAATATAGATGCCTTGAATGACTTCAAAAATTAGCTCTGAGCTTCTTGAAAACCACAGAATGATATATAATATAACCACATGGTATATAATTCTGATTGTTAGAAAGGAAGATTTCAGTGCTTCAAGAAAGACAACTTGAAAAGGGTCCTAAACTATAAATGTGATTTAGCTTACAGACTTTATAGAGCCTGTAAGCTATATTATTATTAGCAATATTTTCAAAAAATATGTAATGCTTTATTACCTACCAATAAATGTCAATCATTTATTTGAAGTATACCATATATATCTGTATAACCATAGTATAAGCATTGTCTTTTGTAATAAAAATACTGGAGAGATGCATTAAACGTAGATTATAATTTTTTTAAAAAATTAAGGTATATATATTTATTTAAGAACATAGGCTGTTCTATGTGATTTCTAATAGTATTGGAAAGTTCCATAAGCCACATAGCTTAGCTTTTGATCTCTCTGATTTACTTGTCTCTAAGAGTCACTCTAATTACCTAAGACTGATAATTGGCATTCAAAAAGGTAGCAGAATGCACCTGCCACTCTGACCATGGCCGACCCTCACCATGAATTAACTAAAAGTCCATGTCAGGCAGCTAATTGAATGAAGCCGTACACTTGTAAGTGGTAATGGTTATGATTAGTGTGTAACATACCACATAACAATAATGATGTAATCTGGGTCTCAGTAGACCTCAAATTGAAGTCTAAAGAGTCATAAGGAGAATAAATGACAATATGAAAACTTTAAAAGGACAGACAGAGCTCCCTTGCTTCTGTCTCCAAACGGAGAAAATATTCAACTGGATTTGAAAGGTTGGTATGTGATATGCTGCACCCTTGTACTTGATAGACTTGATAGCTCGTTAAGGTAGGCCTGTCAGCGCTCCTTTCATTTAGGTCTGAGGAGTTATTCTTCATTTGTAGCCGGGAGTGAGGAGTCAAATTGGAACTGCTGACTGCTGCGTTTCTTAGCAGCTGGGGCTCTCCAGTTTCAATGAGGTGCATGCTGAGCATGGCATGCCTATGTGGAGTGGCTTACCAGTTACTTTTTTGTTATATGTTTTCAGAGCCATTACAGTAATGAGATTAGTGATGCACAAGCTGATCATGCTTTCTTTACACATTACACTTTGTATACAAGTGACAGATATGAAGTGAGCGGCCAGAAAATGTCATTTGGTGAGAAAACATGATGTGTGGGTGTTCTGGCTAAGCACACACTGTGTGCAGGATGGAAGAGCCTTTGTGGATGAGATGAATCCTGCTGGGCTCTCAGCCCCCGGACTCTGGGATAATAAAGCAAACTTGTCCTGTGTGAAATGTGCTCCTGACTCCAGAGCTTATCCCATGCTTGTTAGATATGACATCTTGTAAATATCCTCAGCAGGACATGTTGCTGAACTTGTAAATGAGAAAAATGAAGCCTTTCATAGCAAATGTATCAGCCCAGTGACCAGCTTACTCATGAACAGAAACTGAACATGTGTCCAGAAATGCAAAGTGAGATTTCAGAATGTGCTGTCAGTCCGGGATATTCTAAATGTGGCTGGTGCTCCTGTGATTCAACAGTATCCTGTGGTGTGTAAACAGGTTACACTTCTGGTGTTCCTTTCCACAGATTCATATATTTACCGTGTAAATGATACTTGAAGTTAATGGTGACTAAGAAACTACTTAATGGAACTCAAGAGCAAATCTGAGAAATGGCATTGGTCTACCAACAGAGCTATTAGGATGGTCACAGATTTGCATCACAGATGCTACATTAACCTTGCAAGTGCATCAACTCATTCCATAAAGCCTGGCGTGTTTATACTGTACCCTGTCAGTAGGTTTGCAAGCTGTCTGCAATAAAACCAAAGTCATGGTATGAGACTATTGAGGGCACAGCATATGTCTACTATGTGTAACCAGCATGAAAGGTAGATGGAATGTTCTATTTCTTTGGTAGATACAATAGTTAGAAACAGAAATATGTTTTCAATATAAGTAGTGATATTGATGAACAAGGAAATTCAAGATTCTAAATTACAAGATTTGGAATGTGAATAATAAGCAAAACCTAAAAGAGAACATTATGATTAAGGAAAATACTGTGTGGTCAATGGTAATCTCATTAACTGACAATGCTGAACTTTGTTTTCAATATACAAGTTTGAATTCATATTAAATGATTTTGAATTTAATAACTGGCAGCCAATTCCAACAATAGATTAATCTAGTATCTGGAGTGTTGTTTTTTTTTAAAAAAAAAAAAAAAGGAAAGAAAAGGTCATGGCCTGAAAGTCATTTTAAAAATATTGTTTGAAAATGGCTTCCTGGAATTTTTACTTGGTATTGTAATTATTGATTCCAACCCAATGAACTAAGCAGCTTTTAAAATAAGAGCATCTCTGTTTCCTTAAGTAAGATATTAGGGTGAGGTTTACACTGAAAATTTTGTATATACAAAATTTCTTTTCAAAAATAAAGTTTTTTAAAAAATTATCCTTTACAAATTTGATCAAAAATAGAGAAAGAAAAAAAAGGAAATATTTTAATCAGTACTTTACATACTAAAAATTTTCAAATTTTAGAAACTTTTTAAAATCAGAATTTATTTGTAGTAGTATGCTCAAATATTGTTTACACTGATTTCACTTCATTATATTTTCTTTTGTTCTAAATTTACTTAACATCTCTATATTCTAGAATATGCATGAGTGTGTGTGTGTGTGTGTATATATATATATATATATATATATATATATATATATATATATATAATGTTGTTGGTCTTTAAAAATAAATTTGTAGGCAATAAATGCAAACCAAAATTCAAGTATTGCAATCATACTTTCAAAAACTGTTAGCTTTTACAGCAGACATTAGTCATCATTACCAAACAGACCATGGAGAGTCAATCTGGTTATCTTGACTCATTAGAAGTTATTTAAAGCTTTAAAATATATGTAATGTTACAGATTAATATGAAATAGACTAACCTAGATGTTTGGCCAGAAAATATCTTGTTAACCATCTGTAACTAACTCTTTCATATTGCCTTTCAAACTCATGAGCCACAAATGCAGTTTTAAAAAATTGCCAAAATATATTCACTCTTGCATTTGACGGACAGATGAAATTTAACATCCTTTTAAGCTCCAACTATCATAAAGCACCTGCAGAAAGCCAATATATATTAAACCTGAAATTTAATTTAATTTTTAACTCTGCTTTACTTAAGGATTTCAGAAACCTACATATGCATCCTTGGATAATATTCATGCTCATTGAACTGCAGTGTATCTTGTACAGAATGGTGCATTAAGAATGAATGAATTGCCTGCTATACATCCTAATTTGCTTATTTCTCAGTACTTTGTTACATTCTTAAGAGTTTTGATGAAGGAAGGAGAGGAATGCTTCTACAAAAGCTCACAAGAAAGGATTTTTAAGATAAATAGGGTAGGGGTAGGAAGTATTAAAAATCCAAAAGAATTTTTTAAAACAAAGCATGGTATTATGAAGTTGCTACAACTTTAAGTCACCTAAGTTAAAGAAGAAAGAAATCCAATTTTTTAAAGGCACTGTTAGGGTCAGTATCAAATCTAATAGGGTAAGAAAACAGTAAATACCACAAAATTTGAAAACCTCCCTATTCAAATCCACTTATCTTCTTATACCAACTCTATTTCCCTCAGTGAATTAATTCAAATTTAAGATCCATCAAGAGAGTAAGTTTCATATTTAAGTTTAAGAAAGAAGAGCAAAGCCTTCTCTTCTAGAAAGATTGCTTCCAGGAAAATATTGTATTTCTGAAAAAAAATTGACAGAACTAACTGGTATATTGTTATAAATAATATTCCATCACATTAGGAATGATTTTTAAAGTCTTATCGGGGCTTTAGCAATATACTGCCATAACTTGGATAGAAATCATTTTTAAAATCCCCCATCATCTTTAGGTTTGAAAGCTTTTTAGAAAGTTAAGTGGGTAAAAAATAATTTGGATCTTAATTAGCAAAAGTTTTGTGTATTTACAGGTGCTTGTATTAGTAATTTAATTTTGCTAGTATTCCAGACATTAGCATCAGACTTTTTTCATAACACATTAATTTAAAACATTAAAAAACATAAGGAAGCCACAGAAAAAATCCACTTAAGTTATCACATGTACCTTATCAAAAGAACAAGGGACCACAGTCACACCATATGGGCCAGTCGGATCATAGTCATCTTCATGGGGAGGAGAGTGTCACTGATGCACAATAGGAAACGAATAATCAGATGAAATAAATTTGGCCTATTTATTTGTTTCCATTTCAGATTACTCAAGACAAAGGCAATGAGACCAGCATAAGACTGACTGTAAACCAGCTTAGTATCCACCACTGCATCATTCCTTCAATGTTATAATCAGGTTAAATAATTTGCATGCATAAATTTGATAGAAATATGTCATTAGGAATGAAAAACAAAACAAAATACAAAAAATAACCAAAAAAGTAAAGTATAAGAGCTCTAATGTGTGTAGGTATTAACTTTGAAGAAAATCTGACAGTCAAATTTTGCACTTTAAATTTTTAATTTGAAGGAACTGGAAATTTTGTGGGAAACGTGATTAATTTAATATCTTTCGACTTATCAAGTATCTTCATAATTTTAGAAATTAGTCTGTGTCTACTTGGAATCAAAGAAACTGTTTATTTGGCAAAGAAGCTAGACCAATTGATAAACTAGGTGATTTAAAAAATGCTTTCATTTCATTATTCAAAATTAGAGAACAATAGACCTTCTTGATGTTGACCTTACATAAAAATAGAAATAGTATACAGGCAGTTGCCCATATTTTGGAAATAACCTAAGTTTCTGAGACGAAGAATTTGTTCTTATTTCTAAAGATAATGTTGTTATCAAAAAATATACTAGGGGTTATGTTTTTCCAGATTTTGTGAAGTTAAAATCTGGTTACACTAAAGAATTTGGGGGGAGAGGAGCCCCTATATTTTCTGTCATTTTTATGGCAATTTGGTTTTTAAAATTTCTCTTTTTGAATTTTTCTTCCATTTCAAATGACTTAGTTAGGACTTTTGTTGATTAAGGTAATTTTAAACTGCCTTGAATTGAAGCTTTTGTTTTTCCTATATTTTCATTTAACCTATTTACATTCTTCTCTCTTTCTGAGAATATATACTATGTTGTGGATAACAGGTTCAAGGAAAAAATATTAGTTATTGCAATTAGAGTATACGTGTTTAAAGTTCAATATATAACTTTAAAAAAGGAGGATCATTCTGATTTTATTTCCTCCCAAGTATAGAGTTGTTATATATTGTTAATCTAAACTATTAAATTTAGACTAAAGAGTCATAAGGAGAAAATATATTCACCTAATTTGATGTCTTATTTTTAATTGTCATCGTGAGCCCATAAATCCATCTTTACAATTTTTTTTTCTCTGTAAATTTCATGCGTTACGTATCACATGAAGTCTTTTCACTAAAACTGACAAAGCTTTTCTTTTTTTTTTTAATACAAGTATATATGCTATCATTCAATTCACAAATTCAGAAAAAAAAATCTATTTTTATATATTTGATTAAATATAAAAGTCCCAAAATATTATCCTCAACTCTTTGGGTTTGGGTCAAAGATTGCTAAGTACTTTTTTTCACAGTCAACTTCTAAAATAGATATCACTTCATGCCTACCTTCTTATCCCCCTGCTTATATCTTCATCCTGCCACTGAAGTAAATACAATGTATTATTCTTAAATACTTATGTGGATGTTAACAAAAATGAAATAGGCATTGCTCCAAAAAGAGAGGAGGGGAGGGAAAGAGAAAGAACCTTCTGTATAATGCTGCTAGCAAGGCTTTATCTTTATGACACTAACGATAATCCCCTGTGTAATTAACTGTGGAGTGGTTATGCATGCCGCATGCAGCCCATGACAAGCCTCATAGAAAATACATCAGTATTAGCCACAGGTGAATTCGTTTAGAAAGATTAATGACTGCACCTGAATTTTAATGTCTGAAAAGGGATGGAACACTGAATCCTTAATTAAAAAGTTGAATGACTGGCATGGTTTGTTTAACATCACAAATTTCAACAGGAGGGTTTTGTATTCAAATACAGTATGCAAAAGGAAACTTTCCTTAGA
The DNA here is from genome assembly GCF_001458135.2 of Marmota marmota marmota. Lineage (NCBI taxonomy): Eukaryota > Metazoa > Chordata > Mammalia > Rodentia > Sciuridae > Marmota > Marmota marmota. The sequence continues at coordinate 28,036,406 of NW_026000068.1, forward strand.
AAGTGGTGAAGTAGGGGTGAAAAGCAAAAATGTTTTATATGCTTTACTTTATGTAAATCGATCCATGGATCAGTTGCTTTGATATGGATCAAATGTGGCGTAATTATGGCTCTTTTCTGTTTACAGTGAATGTGAAGAGGAGAATTCTTACAGAATATGAGCTGGCATTACCCTGGAACCAAGAGAAAGAGTAGGAGAGCAGTAAAACCTGCCAGTAAACTTACTCTTTCTTTAATGGGAAGCAGTTTCTTCTTCATTATTATTTTACAAAGTTTTTTAATGAACAGAAAGTAACCTTGAAAAACAACTTGGTGATACCGTTCCCAATAGAATTTCAACTCTGCTTTGCAAACTCTTTTGCTGAGCATGTTAAAGCTTGTCACAGACAGAAGATTTTTCAATGACAATTTTAATCTCCTCTTTTTTAGGACTTAGATAGGGGGCAAGGAGAAAGATGACTTAGGCATGCTTCTATCTAGAAGAGGAAACAACTCAGATCAATCATTTGTCCTCAGGGTAAGAATAGCTAAAAGCAGATGTCTTAAGCAAGAATGACCTAAAAAAAATATTACTTTGACCACTGCATTTACTACCTTTAAAATAGGGCTTTGTGGGTTTTTTGTTTGTTTGTTTGTTTTCCTGTTAACCATAAAAAACAGTTTGTATGTTCTGAAGCTTTAACAAATCCTGATTTTGTAGGGAAAAATAAATAAGAAAAAAAGAAGAAAGAAAATGATATACCAGAAAAGACTGACATCATTGATCTATCCAGAGATAACTGGCACATTCAGTGTAAATTCATATTCAACTTTTTTCTTTTTTATTGTCATAATGTAAGGTTTTTTGTTTTTGTTTTCTAAGAATGAAAACAAAAATATATCTGATAGTTTTGTTCTAACTGCAATTTAATTGTCTGCATTTTCTGTTTGTTCTTTTCTTCAAAACAGTAATTCTACTGAAATTTTAGTTCAGAAGAAAGCAAAGCATGTGTAAAATTCCTTTGCCTTTTTATTTTCTAGGTCAGAATGCTGCTCACATCCATGGCAAAGTAGATTTTGATGCTCCTTAACTTCACACATAGCTTGGTGTACCACTTTTTCTGCCAAGTAAAAGCATGGCTTTTAGTTCTGTCCGCTTTCCAAGGGAACACATTTTTAATGAAATGTCATTTAGGAGTATTTGTTACTTCCTGTAAAAGCTTCTTTCATGGTTGTGTGTGTGTGTGTGTGTGTGTGTGTGTGTAGAAAGAAAAATTCAGTCTCTTAAAATGTTGTAGTTATAACTGTTTTCCCAGTACTCAGAACACTAGTGAGTGGAAAAGAATATCCTCCAGTTCTCACAGATGTATCAGATGTTTTTTATCATGAATTGAGGATATGTGTGCTCCGTGTACTTCTAGCATCTCCGAGATAGATTATTAAGCAAGTGTATCACTGCATAGTTATAATTACCTGTATCACAGTTTGAGATAAAGTTATTGGCACATGAACTATAAATACTTTTCAGAGACTGGGTTTAGTTTTAAAATAAACATTGACATCCTAGTAGTAAGCCAAAACTGAAATGTAAAGAAATGCTAATGCTTTGGCAGCTCTTCTCTGCAGAATTCAGTTAATCCATTAGAAGTCAATCTGTAGGATAAGGTTTGAGGGGGCTTAAGGATTGGTATTGTTAATGCCAGTTAAAATAATTTACAAAGGTGTCCATTAAAGCTGTCAGCAAAGTGTTGATGGACAAGAATAGGTTGAGTCTGGATCTACCCAGAGCTATTCACCTTAAGGGTCAGTTAATGATTTCTGTTATAACTTTAGTAAATAAATGTCAGAAACTTCAATATTGAAGCTTTCTCCCAGTTAGTACCCAAATCTCTTTCTAAACTTATTTAAATCCTCATCACTAAAAGATAAGCATGTTTTCAACGGGTTCATAAGCATTGCTGGAAAAGGCCTTATCATTTTCCAAAATTCCAGGGGATCAAGTTCACTCCCACACCGATTAAATCAGAATAAGAGCATTTCAAACTTAAAAAAAAAAATCGAAGATTAGAACCAAAAAAAAAAAAAAAAGAGTATTAAGGTACCTCTTACATATTGCATTGGCAATAATTTAAAACAATCACTCACTCACAGTGATGGTTAAAGGAAAAATAATTTAATGAAAACCTGACATTATTCACTGAAAAAATATTTAGACCCAAATATGAGATAGAACTAAAAGTTACATCCATAAGTAGGCCTTTGTAACTATGGGTATAAATATAGTTAGGTGCAGAAAAAATTCAGCAGGTTCTGATTATTATGAAAGATACTTATCTTTCATGATGAATAGTAGATTCTTAGCATATTGTCCTGTTGATAAATGTTTTACATGTAGTAAGTAGAATTTGAACCACTTTTCTTGTGGAATGAAAGAATAAGATGCTTGCCCTGACTTTCTCTCCCTCTCTCACTTCAAAGTGCAACATTAATTTTTGACACTGCATCCTAATACATACACTACTTTTTAATACAGTTTAGAGCTCTTGCAATATTTATAATTGTAAGGTATATCTATTTTTTGATAAATTTAAACATATGTATATATATCCACATATATATATATATCTATATATATATATGTATATATATATATATATAGATAGATAGATAGATAGATATCTCACATATCATTATCTGTTTTTTAGAAAAACAATGTGAGGATCTGGGGATGTGGCTCAAGTGGTAGCTCGCTCACCTGGCATGCGTGCTGCCTGGGTTCGATCCTCAGCACCACATACAAACAAAGATGTTGTGTCCGCCGAAAACTAAAAAATAAATATTAAAAAAATTCTCTCTCTCTCTCAAAAAAAAAAAGAAAAGAAAGAAAAACAATGTGAGTACAGTAAGTTGTCACCCAAACTGAAAAAAAAAAAAAAATTCAGGACAATAGCAAATAGGAAGCCAGTAGTGATATTTATTATTAATTACATGCCAATCCCTATTATTAGAGACTTTTAGTCCATTACTTCATTTAGACCAGAAAATTTGCTCTTGATAAGTATATGCTAGACCCATTTATAGAAAAGAAAACTGAGGATTAAGGACCATTTTGTTTGTAAAATACTGTACAGGAACTGGGGTCAGAGGTAGAGCACACACTTAGCATGCAGGAGGCTCTGGGTTCAATCTTCCACATCAAAAAATAAAATAAAGTGTTGTGTTCAACACATTGTCAAAGGCTTAAAAAAAAGTTATTTCTCTCCCCACTTGAAATCATGGTCTATCTTTGGTTAAATTAAGAACTATTAAGTCTTCACTCTAGAAGTCTAGGATGCTTATTCAGGAGTTTGTTTGGAAGTTTGCTATGTAATTTGAAGGCAATCCTGTGGCAGCCAATTCTTAAACAAGCAATTATTCTATAAATTAAACTGTAACTGCTTTCTGTCCCTGATAGTGATAGAATTGGATGTAAAGTTTGCAGCACTTACAAGGCACCTCTTCTGGGCTGACCCTGGAAGATAGCAATAGCTGTTGGCAACATTCATATGAAAAAAAAAATACATAGACAGAAAATTAATCAGTAAACTCCTATTTTATTTAAGAATGGATTATAAAGTTTGTGTGCTTGGTATGGTTTTAGGCTGCTTTAAGCAGACAGGAGAGAGAATTCACTTTGGCATCCCTTCTGTTTCACTTCAAGCTTCTGCTTTACTCCAAGTCTCTATAGTCTTCAGAGTACTAGGAAAAAATATAAATAGCAATTTTCTTCTTTAGGAAGAATTTCTTTTCATCACATATTTCAAGTGTCTGTAAATGAAAGTCATTTAAAGATTGAGGAATAAGAGACATTTTTTTCAAAAAAAAAATTCATGCTTAAAAAACTGAAGATATGATACCATAAAATTTAATGGTAGAATCTCAGAAAGAGGTATGTGTTTACAATATTTTCAACTTTTCTGTATGTTTGATATTTATCGTATTGGGTAAGGGAGCTTGAAGTATGGTCTAGAAATTGCACACTATACTACTAATAATATTTATTCCTGAAAAGAGTAGGAATTAATAAGGAAATATTAATTCCTCTGAATTGCATATATTTTTATGCAAAAAGTTGTGTTAACTGATAGGAAAAGTTATGCTCATTTTATATGTAAAATGAGATTTGTAGAAAATGGATCACTGACTGCTTAGATTTACAAATCCTTTTGACACAGAGTGAAAAGGGAAATAATGTACTCATATTGGAGAGGTTCTTTTCCCCTGGTTTGTGCTAGAGAAATTACCTTTTAAATTTTATTAATAGAAATAAATAATAGAAAACTCAAAGAATTATCACAAACCCAGTATGTAGGTATTCTATTATAGAGAGTATATCATTGAAAATAAAGGCAAAACTTTTTCCTAGCTTCAAATTGCAGATGATCTAGTTAGAAAAACAAAACTAACATAATGGAAATAAAAACCATTTAAAGCAAACTCTCATTAAACAGAAATTAGAGAAGGAGATTTGAAGTGCAGTGATCAAGCAAAATTAACATATCTAAGGAAAACTACAGGGGAAATTCTGGGAATTAAAAATTCCTTAAAAAGATTTAAACATTTGGACTAGTCATAACCAATGTTAAGATATATTTCTATAGTTTTTTCATATATGTATTTTTTAAATTTCAGGATCATACCACATAAGTGACTTTGAATACCTATTTTATAAATATAACATGATAATGGGCTCATATCATTCATTAATTATACTTTAAGGCTTTTAATAGCTGCCTGAAATTCTATCATGTAGACATAGTTTATTTCCTCAACTCTTATTTTGTCAACCATCATGTTTGGTGAGCACTGAACTAGTGTTCTAAATAAAATTGAATATTTTTGTTGTGATAAGTTTACATAGTCAACTGTATCCCTTCTTTCCCTAACTGTTGGCTTTTCTTTTACTTTTATCTTTGAGATCTGGAATGACAGATGATTTTTGTAACATGCATGAGGGCTAGCAACAGGTGCTCCAATTTAAGGAAAAGTCACATATGAAAATCAATTTCTACAAAAGAGAAAACTATGAACAAATTCTTCATTTTATACAATCACTTTCGCACAAAGTCTGAAAATACAGATGTTTTTGAAGTATACTTTTATTTTTAACATTTTGATGTCTATGCCACAGTGCATAAAATTGTGTTGATATATGTATACTGAGTTTATCTCACTATAAATTTAGATATATTTTCTAAAAGTAAATCTAGTTAACACAAATACTGTAAACTTGACTCTTAAGTTTTTTAAATTAATATCATAAGCTGCAATGTAATTGCACATCAACATTATGCTGAAAATTATTTTAACATATTCCACAAGCCAGACTATTTGTATCCAACAGATCAGAAATTCAGATGTTAAGAGTTTATTGGAAAATAAATTATTATTATAAATTCAGAGATTAAGTGAGTATTTCCAAGATAAAAATATTGTAATGCTACCACGCTTTCTTAGGTAGGGTATGTGTTCCGTTTCCTTTAAAGATTTCATATTTTTCCAAATGTAGCCGTATGAAAAAGCTGAAGTACAGCACTTCCTGCAGAACCATTTGTCATTTACCTACATTTACTGTGTTTACTGTCCTCTGTGTATTGCTAAACTTCACTTTTAATAGGGGAAAATAGGCCTTAAGAGGGAAGCAGTATTTTACTGCTGAGCAAGAAACTATTTGTATTCCTCTTTCAAAGCCTGCCTCAGGAGCATGTAGAATGCTCCTTGACCAAAGGAGATGGTATGAATATTCATGTGTTTTATGAATCACAGAGTTGAGGCCGTATGGTTTTCCCATTTATCAATTACTGGTTTAGGATTATCCAGCCGAAGAGTTGAACTGATTAACAATGCTCTTTTTGTTTGCTCGGTGTTGAGGTGAAGCAGCCCAGTGACAACTGTATTATTTCTTGCCTCTTCAGCTGTCCACACTTGTGCAATAAGCTTAACATCCTGTCAGGTTTCATCATGTATCCTCTTTATTACCACATTGTGAGAATTTGTATAGTTGTAAATCAGAATGACTTTTTAAAGTTTAATTTCTCGTTGCAGTAAAGACCCCGTGGTTACTGTGCCTAACAAGCAGGGCTAATCATGCCCATCATAAGTGGTCTCAGGTATGCTTGGTATCCGACTGGAAAATTAAAGTTTTAAAAGTTAATGCCACAAGCGGTTGACAAAAGCAGCTGCAGTGAGGACCTGACCGTTGTAGGGAAGTTGGAATAAAGCACACAAACTCACCTTGACTGATTCCATGAGCATAATTATTTTGGGTTTGTTTTACATTTGTCAATGTTTTACTTTTTTTTCACCGCCTCTCACTGCACATGTTAATAATTCCTGTTTAAAATATCACCAGGAAATTTCTTTTGGAAAGACTTCTGCTGTTATTAAAATTAAACATGCAATTCTTTTGCAGCTCAAGAACTCTGCTGAAATTCTGAAGTCTAAACTCTCTTTTAAAAAGGGGAAAATAATATAGTAACAAAAGATTGATCTCTCATTCCCTCTTTCTTCGTTTTTATCCTTCCACTCCGTCCTTGGGCTCCCCCATCTCCCCTTCCCTCGTGTTTACTTTCATTAGTATGCAGTGGTACATTTAATGGAACAGTGTGAAAATGGGCAAAGCCTGAAGGGCCTTTCTTAAGTATAATTTTCACTTAAAATGCTGAAGTAGTGATTCCTTTTTAGAGAGAACAATGAACTTGCTCATCTGCTATTTAGCAGCTTAAATTCAGATCCAAACTTTTCTTTTTTGCAGTGTTACATATTGATTCCCCCTTTGTCCCTTTTCCTGTTTCTTTGTGGTTTAGTTTGCTGTCTTTGATTGGGGTCATCTATTTCAGTTTGTGTGCATATAAACATCCGCATTCTTTGTTCTCTTCTTTGGTGACCGACAGCCAAGTTCAAATACATAGAAGACTCCCTTTTTTATATTTTGCATTATTTCTATATTTTTATTTTATTGTGAATATGAAGGGTATTAAGCCACCCCCTACAATCTACTGAATATCCCAGTGCAGTCTGAATTAGCTGTCATTTAGTTCTTTCTTCACTGTATCCAACTTTTACTACTAACCTATTTGGAAAGGAGCCAGAGAAGAGAGAAAAAGAGACTGCCTTGAACTTCAGTTGTATAGAACTAATACCTCTGCCCTAGTGTGGGAGAATCTAATTTTCTCTCTGAATCTGGGACTACACAAGAGGCAAGTTAGCACCTTCTAACAAGAATCCCTTAAAATGCTTTTTCTGACAAAGTCTCTGAGTGATCAATCATTTGCCCTACCAAAAAAAAAAAAAAAAGAAGAAGAAGAAGAAAAAAGAGGAAAAGAGAGCAAAGAAAACTACATATTTCAAGTGCTCTAAAAGAAGTCTATATTTTGGGAAAACAAATTAAACTTTTTTGGGGAAAAAAAATCCATTTGCTTCATAGGACTGTCTCACATCAAGGCAGACTGTGTCAGTGCTGTTGAATTTCTTCTCTCAGATCCAAGCATATCATTCTGCATTGAGTACGAAGCTGTGACTGCCTGAGATTCTGAAAATTCTGTTTGTGAAGCAATGAACAGTGTCAAGTTCTTTGTTCAACATTCTGAACACCAAGTCTCACATTGTGAATTCTGTTTTTCTGGTTTCTAAATCCTGAGTGGTTGCATGCAATATGCATGTGGGATAGAGATTAGAAAGATTCTGCCCGCGGAATTTCTTACTCTTTCTAAAGCATGTGCTTTTTTCAGTGGCTATGACTCTAGTATATCTATGCTCATTTTTTTTTCTGACAAGTTTGATCGTTTCCTTTACATTTTATTAAATATACTTTCAACATTACACATACTCTAACAAACACTGCATGTCGTTTCTGATTATATTTGGAGTATGACTATATGGCCGAAAAAGATTATGTATTCATTACTAAACTAAAGTGAATAAAACACAGGAATAGATATGAACCTGTAAGAGAGAGAGAAATAACTAAGTGGTTTTTAATGTTGAGAATTTTGTTAGATGAGGTTGGTCTCTTATTTATTCTATTGTCTTCCTTTTTTCATAAAATTTCCATTCATTTCTTTTCCATATTACAGTTTATACAAAAAAATCAACAGTAAAAAATTCCTTATTTCTGTATCGTTATCTTTATAATTCAACATTTTATCAAGTGCACTCACTAATTAAACAGCTTAGACTGAAAAATAATGTCTGAAGGCCTTACATTTTTCTGCATGATGATTGCAACTTCAAAGAGAGCTTCATCCAGCAAATAGCAATGGGAAAAGTCAGTTTAAGTTTTTAAAATTCACTAAATAATAAGTGAACAACCTGAAACAGAAAAACAATAGTAAATACAAAGTCAACCTGAAGCACAAAACCAGGTCTCTTAAAAAAAAAAAATTGCACCTTGATGTATCTGTATACATGGAATTTTTACTTCCCCCATTCTTTTAAATGTTTTAGTTTTTTGGAGTAATTTCAGCAAAATTGAGGAGTAAATACAGCAATTATAGCAGAAAATACAGCAAAATTGAGCAGAAAATATGGAGAGGTTCTATATGCCCTCTCCCCACAACACACAGAACCTTCCCCACTATCAACATCCTATAGTAGAGTGGGATCTCTGTTACAATGTTCTTTCTTTTTTTGTTTTTGTTCCTGAAAAGAGGCAAATTTCTGGTGTTGAATTCTTTTACACTATGGGTTCAAAAATCCCATTTTTAGCTCAGTTTCAAGCCTTGCTGCGGTACATTATTCCCAAACACAAATTTTTCTTTGAATGCTGCTAAATTTATAATTCTAAATGAGTTATTGAGGACATACTGTGTTCAGTGTATAACACAGCAGGGATGCTAAAAGTAACAACTTGGAAAAGGTGTCAATAGTAGCACTAGTTGGTTTGTAGATGTAAATTGGCAAATACCTTGGCAGAGATTAACACTGGGGATACAGCACAGCCTTCATTGTGACTTCTCCTTCTGCTATTGGCAATAGCTTCTACCTGTGGGTGGACAAAATTCCAGATGTAATCATTCAGCACTCAAGTCCTGCTTCCTCAATATGCTTCCTGGGAGATTATTAAAATTGAAGCTCTACAGAGAAATTAAAATAGAACTTGTCATATCGTCTTAGAAATAAACTAAGTTTTAAGCCAAACAAATCCCAGGGTACTAGAACAACAACAACCAAAAAAAAAAAACAAAAAAAAAAACAGAAACAGAAACAGAAACTTAAAAGCAGACAGAACTATCTGAAAGAGGTGACAGATATGCTAGATATGTTAATTATTCCAAAGTGATCCCTATACAATGTATTGGAACATCACACTGTGCCCTATAATTACATACATATTATAAATTAAATAAATTATAAATAAAAAATAAAGAGATGCTCATTGGAAATAATACGCACTTGGATAGTCTGGGCTTGTTCAGGCTATCATAAGATGATAAACATGCTTAGTGCCTAAAGTCAAATGGTGGACCTTTCCTATAGCAATTCCAGTATGAATACTCAATTCTGAGTGTGAATATAGTGTGCTGCAGGCACTTGCTAAGCCCCTGAACCAGAAAGATATTCATCCTGTTTGGCCACCCAGGTCTTGAATATTAAATAGAAAAGCCTTAGAAAACTGGGTTCCATAAGCTTTCATTAGATTGGAGACAGATGTAATTTTTAATGAATCCGGACTATGGGTATTGATTCTATCAAAGAGTTCTGGGAACATTAACAGAAAAGAGATTCTCATGACATCATGTCCCTCAACATAATGTGTACGTATAATCCATGTGGGTCATGTATATTTAATAAAATTATTGATGAGAAAGGGATCCCTTTAAGCCTTTACTCATTAAATGATGTTTCTCTCCCAACCTCTTATCTTGTTGCTCTGAGGCTTTCCTAAGTGGTTGCTCCTTTGTGTGTCCACTCAGCAATTTTCAGAAGCATCTCCTCTGCTTCAAGTATTGTCCTGAAAATAGTTCGTACTGCAATTGCCCCTGTGCTTTTGCCTCTATACCCCCTCCCCTCCTACCCCATCCCACAAACCATTTACAGAGAATTGATATTTCAGGGTCAATTAAGTATTCACAGTGCTCCCGTTATGCAGGAAAATTGGCAGTACAATGCAAGAGCTGATGGCATCATCAAATTATCATAACACTTCTGAAGTTTTCTATTTCAAGGCCAACAAGAGCCCAAAATAAATTGCTGGGTATTTTTTTTTTAATTTCTTCAAAAGACCTTATCATTGCTCAATATTTATTGAGATGTCAATGGTAAGTCATTTCTTAATACACTTTATTTCTATTCATTTTTATCTTAATATTTTTTTTAATCTTTGGGTAAACAAGATCATTTATCCATCATCCCTGACATGTAAAAAAAAAATCTACAAATATATGTTGTATGTGCAAACAAGGAAAGGTTTCCGTTAAGCATTTGTGGTTTTCTTTTCACAAAGTATCTAATGAAATAAGTGTGGAGCAGTCTTGCCACATCCATAGGCATGCATGCCACAACATACTTAGGTGTTGCTATTTCTCTAACCGTTAGATATATTATTTTTTCCTCCAGTGTTTACAAGACAGAACAGGTCTTTTATCTTGGCATAATGCTGTCACAAAATAAATAAATAAAAGACTGTGGATAAGAAAGCGGGGAGTGGGGGGGACGTCTTTCTTCATAGTGAAGATCTGATAGAAGAAAAGGCTCCGTGGTTTTGGTCTGGGCTTCTCCACTGAAGACAGACAGTTACTTAGAGCTCATTACGTGTGGTTTGAACGGCTAAGAATAGATATGTTCAAAGCGTAGATATCAATGTCTTAAAAGCCACTCGTGGGATAGACAACAGCTTCTTCTTTAAGCCACTTAATTTTTTTGTCTCGAAATTAATATTTTATTATTCCTTGGAGCACTGGACATGGTCTTTATGGTTTGAAGATGTATACCAACCACCATGCACACTAATATGAAGCTGCATCTTCAAACCCCGTAGAGAGAAGGTGCTGGAACTAAATGCTTTAGCACATTGCTGCAGTAATTAACTGGGGTAGACAGATTTAATGCTATCATCATTTATTTTAACCAAGGACAAAGGTAGGAAAGGAAGGGTCAGGAAAAGGAATGGATACAGTAGGAAAGTAAAAAAATAAATAAATAAATGTAGGCATTGCCCACATCGGGAGCAGTGGCTCCCTGCTACTTTGTGAACCATCGTGTTCAAAGCTGTTGATTTAGACTCCTGCTGGTAAACATGCTTTTTTATAACTTTAACTCATCCATATTTCACACAGGAGATTTCATAAAAGAGACAGATTTATAATTTTCTGTCACTGAATTCAAGATTACCAATTATTTCTTTATTGAACTTTTTGCATCCTTTACTAGAATAGGTATTCATAACTTTATAGACCTTTTCTTTTTCCACAGTCACTCAATTTAGATTTATGAAGCCTAAGAGTTGTCTCCTATAGCAACTCACAAAAACATCTACTTCAAATACACAGTAACTCAATCAATGTAATTATTTCCAGGAACAAGCCACAAGTTTTAGGCTTTAATGAGTCTATATTCTTGGATGGTGCAATGATTTCCAATGAATGGAAAATAAGGATTTTTGAGCACAGAATATATGGGAACATTTAAAGATTTCTTTGTAGATTAATTGTGTATTCATAAAGTTTTAACTTTACTCTGTGTACAATCCAATATTTAAAACTTTCCAAACCATATCAATAGTGTACTTTCAGAACATTAATTATGTTGAGGTTCACAGAAATACCGGAGAATTTCAAACCAAATATTATATAGTAAAACTGCAAAAAGTGATCTCTTGGAACTGAGAGCTTAAAGCCAGTGACTACAAAAGAAGGATGATATGCCATATATCTTCTACAGGTGCTATACACGCCATCTGGTTGACCTAATCTAGTGGTATATTATAACTACTCTCTGATGTAGTTCTAATATAATAGGATTTGTAGAAAGAGTATAAAAATATTGATCAGGCAAATTGCACATATAGTAGTCTGAGAAATGGTCAGGATCTAGAGAAAAGCTATCCAAAATAGATCTTGAAGAAGCAGGCATTTTCTAGACAGCTAAGAATGATCCTATTCAACCAACAGAGATGAATTGGAATTCAAAAGTTATCCAATACTTGTGCTTTTTGAAGACTGAAAAAGGAACCCTCTAATTCCTAGGAGATGCAGCACTTCACCTCGCCAAGACAGAAGGTCTCAAGAGCAGAGGCTAGACTTTATCTCTCCAGCCACGAGGCACTTTGTGCTGACACCCTTTGCACAGCCATATCTTGCAGTCCCTGACCAGATCCTCAGAAGTTCAATAGCAAAACCAGGTACAAGACGTGATCACATGCATCCTTGTATAGACACACCACCTCATTTTTTTCCCTGCACATTCCTTAACTGTAAGGAATTCCTTAACTGTAAGAATCAAATGGGATTCTTCAGCAAATGGTTGCTGAAAAAATAAACAAAATAGAAGTAGGTGTCTATCAAGCTGAGTAGTCACTCTCTAAGAAAGAAGGACTATTCAGATCTAATAATGCATGGAGCTAAATACTGCTTCTATATATTACATAGAACTTTAATAGTTTATCTCTGATAAACAGAAACACAAATACTGCTTCCATATATTACATAGCATGTTCATAATTAATGCAATGATTGCACATTGGAGTTTCACTTTCAGATGTTTAATTTTGATCCTCATAACATCCCAGCAAGATAGATATTTTTATCTTAATTCTGATAGTAGAGTAGAGCAGTTAACAGAGAGGTTAAGAAGCTTGCCTTCAATGGCACAGCTGGTTGTATATTACCACAAGTAGAACATACCTTCTGACTGCAAAAACAGAGATAAGTAAGTGCTATGGAAATTCATGAGAGAAAAGAGATATTTTGAAATTTGAGAAGATTTTTATGGAGATGGAGTTTTGCTTTTATTTTTGTACTTTTGTTTAATATTGATGGATAATGAAATCTATAGAAATTATGAAGAGGTCTTGCACAGTTCTGTGAGTAGTCTCTGTGTTTTTGTTTTGTTTTTGTATTTGTTTGTTTTGGATTTACTACTTTTATTTATCTTTTGAACATTTTCAAGGTATTCAAGAACTCACATTAGTTTGCCACATTTTTCAATTTATGCTGTTTAACTGTGAAGTGTGTCATGTGTAAGGGTGTGTGTACTATTTGATATTGCTTGCAGGAATAGCTACTATCCTTAAAGGAAGTCCAAAAATAGGATACAAGGATAAATATTTAAAGAGGCATATTTTTTTTTATAAAAGTTGTTAGTAAAGATTATGGTAAGAAAATTTAAAGATAATATACAGAATTATTTCTATAATTTTTATTACTAGGTAAGAATTCATAGAGCACTCATCTAAAAATCAATAAAGTTTCCCATGGAAATGACTCCACGGCATGTTAGTCAGCTTTCTATCATGTGACAAAATGTCTGAGATAAACAACTTATAAAGAGGAAATGTTTATTTTGACTCCCAGTTTTAGAGGTCACAGTTCATGGTCACTTGGCCCTGTTGGCTTTGGGTCTGTGGTCTCACAGTATATCAGGGCAGGAGCACCAGCCACTGGACAGCTGCTCTCCTCCTGATAGGTAGAAAGTAGAAAAGAGATAGGAAGGAGCTGGGCCTCCAAAGCCCCCTTCAAAGGCACACCCACAATGACCTAGCTTTCTCCTACTAGGCCTCACCTCCCAATGTTCCACCACCTTCCCAGAGCACCCCAGGATGGTGACCAAACCTTCAACTCATGGACCTTTGGAATATACTTAAGATCCAAATGAGGATCTTAGCAGCAAGTTAGATTATTCATTTCTGTTGTCTTTGTCCAAAATTTAAAAAAAAAAAGTCTAATTACATGTAACTTAGCCTAGTTTAGGTTAGATGACCATTAAAGTTATATATTACTAAGCTATATTTTACTAAGATGTCATGAAATGCAAATGCTAGAATTTTAAGATTTTATAGATAGTACAGTAATTGTAAATATTCTATTTTACAAATGATATAAGAGGACTATAGGTTGGACAAATCAAATTTCAAAGAAGTTGAAATAGTATAATTCTGTGTTTTTATCTTCATGGGTATAGTGTTTTATATTTTTAAAATGTAAGTATAACAAAATTCAATATCAGAGACCATTTATAAGTCAAATTTAGTGTTGCAAACTCCAAGGTGCTATGTTTTTTATAAAAAAAAGTATAACTTGAAGATAACAAGACAAATAATCAAGGCAAGAAAAAAGAAGTGCATTTTATGTAGATGATTTTTGATCTACAGAATCCCAAAGAGGATAAAATAAATGCTGGACTACAACCTTCATATATTAATGTTTATAAACTAATGCCAAGATCTGAGAGTCACAAAACCCCCCTGGGTATCTTTATTTTTCATCAGTGTTTTTACTTTGCTCCATCATCTAAACATCTCAACATCATCTAAACAAGTGGCATTTTTAGAGTTTATTTTGAAAGAAATAAAATCAAGTCAACTCACTTGTATTTTCTTTTTTTATTCCATATTTTTATTGGTGCATTATAATTACACATAATGGTGGGATCTGTTGTTACATATTGTACCTGCACACAATCTAACAATATAATTTGGCCAATATCATTCCCCAGTATTTCACCTTTCCCTCTCCTCCTGCCTTCCCCTGGTCCCTTTCCTCTATGTATTTTGTAATAGTGAACCACATCATATTGTATTCTAGCTTCTCTCAATGCATTGATTTTTATCCCTTGTTAGTATAGGATCCCTGTGAAAAAAACAATTTTGAAACTACTTTTAAAGTATAGAAATCTTTACATCTCAATTTTCATCTGTTTTTGTGGCCTAAGAATACTCAGCAATTTTTAAGTTCTGTTGAAATGAAGCACATAATAAAGTAAAATGAACAATGAAAAAGAAATCTGAGTAATAAGAGTTTAAATGTCAATAGATTAAGCACTCCTTGGTTCCCAATGCTACATTTTCAAAATCTTTTTGAAGAAAAATCTCCTTTTACTTTATTTCTATCCCACTCCCCACCTTTTTTCATAAGATTTAAGAAATCCTCCAAAGATTTTGCAAGCTTCTTTTGGGGGCTTTCCACAATGACAGCTTCAGGCTGTTGGGTCAGGTGACTGTGAAATCTCCTTCACAAGAAGTCAGTTGAAATTATGCTGGTAGTAATCATACTGAATTTAGCCTGAGAATAGATAGAGGAAATAAATATGTATAGGATCAGTTTTTACATTCAATTAAATATTTGCATGTTTCACAAATAATTAACAAGGATGAAAATTATCTTAGGCAGCACATTATACACATTTATGTAGCATCTATTACTTTACTAGGGCTAAAATATTGCCAGTATGCCTGATAGGCACATGTGGAAGCAAATCCCAGGAATGAAGCATTTATAGTAAACATCCATATGTTTTAGTAAACACAATTGCAGGCTTTCCAGAGTAAGTACATGTGTGAATTTTTTAAATGATACTGGAGAATTAAAATAACCACTCTTCTTATGTGCCTAAAAGGAAAAAACAATAACACTAAGTCACATGAATTGATGTTGTAACAAAATAATAATGATGAAAATAGTAATATATATATATATATATATATATATATATATATATATATATATATATATATATATATAT
>NW_026000068.1:28052120-28068835 GCF_001458135.2 Marmota marmota marmota
GTAATATATATATATATATATATATATATATATATATATATATATATTCCTCATATTTTACAAAAGTCTGACCTGACCTTAGATAAGGAGGCAGTTTAGTAATGTTCAGCTGATAACTGATCTGGTAGAATTTAAGACCTAATCTTAAAGCACTAGTTGTTTATAGTAACAACTAACAGTGATTACTATGTTGAAGCACTGTGTCCTTTTCTAAGTACTTTCCTTATGTTAACTCTTACAAGTTATCTTTTATGATCAGTTCCATTATGGGCTTCATTTTACTGATGAGGAAACAGACACAAGGTGATTAAACACAATGCTAAAAGTCACACAGCTAGTAGATGACAGCGGGGATTGGAATACAGACACACTGCCTCTGTTGTTGATCTTAATCATGCTTTGGCTTAAATGCAGCATTCTTTAATGGTTGAGAACTGATTTGGATCATTCTGAAAGCCTTAACTTCTACTTTTCCAACAATGCTCATGTTCCATGCTTGCTTCTGTTTTACCTCCCTCTTTGTAATAGTATTTGGATTTTCAGTGGCAATGAGGGATGGCATCCCTCTCCTCTACCAGATAGGCACTTCGCTGTCTCAGGACCCTTCCCATCTTCACTTCAGGGTTTTGTGATCTGGGGGGCAATGTGCCATGGTGTACACCTGTAATCCCAGCTACATGGGAGTCTGAGGCAGGAACAAGCAACTTAGTAAGACCCTATCTCAAAACAAAAGAAAGACATTTTAAAGGATTGGGGATGAAGATAGTGGCAGAGCAATTGCCTAGCATGTGCAAGGCCTTCAGTCGATCCCTAGTACAAAAAAATAACATTTAAAAAAAATTTTGGTAGCTGCCTCTGGATAAGCAAATACTTTTAAGCCATCTGTTAGGCAACAATCAGGTGGCAATTCAGGAAAACTCTACCAGGGGTCCCAACAAAATGTGACCAGTAGAGAGAGAATGCAGTCCATTGTCCAGCCCTCAACCTGGTAAGGCGTAGGCTTGGTGCGCATCCTGATATCAACCAACATTGACATTGCCACAAGTCTTTACATGAATGTGGCTAGATTTATTACAGCTGTGGGAACAGAAAATCCTAGCTCTTTTGCATCTCTTACCTGAAATAAAGAGTCAAAACAAAATGGCTTTTGTGTATATGTGTGCTGGGAATTTGAACCTAGGGCCTCACACTGTGCTAAGCCCGTGCTCTACCACTGAGATACAGTCAAAACTGGTGTTTTGGGCACAAATAGACAGGTGTATTAAAACTTTCCTTCAGGGCCCAATATCCTTTTCCATGGAATGTGTTGACCTATAACTTCTAGTTTATGATTAAGAAAATACATTTTACAAATAGCCGTACATGGTTTATCCCCAGTTCCTGATATAATCACTTTTCAAAACCCCAAAATGTCTCTTTTACACTGAAATTCTATAATACCTCAAGCAACTTTTAAGTCCAGTAAAACTTTTTAAAATAGTTGTCCAATGTCCACCACCAAAGAATGACATTCCGCTAATATGTGAGTCCCCACCTAACAACATGTCAAACACAACTATTGATAGATTCTCATTTCCTCATGGACACAGTTGAATTACTACTGTGTGTCATATTTTAAAAATCTCATTCACATTGTGGAGAGCTTTCTAGTTAGTAAAAACACTGCCTAGATATAAACAGTGAAATTCCCTGTCTCGATTCCATTACCACCCATACACTGACCTTAGTACTACCACGCCATGGGTGGGGAGTTGGAAGGAGCCAACAAGTATTGCATTTAACAATCCAGGGCATAGAATAGAAAGAAATAATATGAAAAGAAAGTCATGGTCCAATTTCCTTTCCAAGAGGGTTTAGCAGAGCTGTGGGAGTTGGAAGAAAACTGGACCTAGCATTGATAAGAGTCAAGCAATCTGGAATGCTTTTTGCCTGCTTGGACTTCGTCCCTCATGTTTTCCCTCTTGGTCCCACTTCAAAATTCATTGTTATGTTGTAAGTGCCTGATAAAATGTGAAGGTATTGTGAAAATGTTAATAATAATGTCTTTATACATTATGACTTAGGGGGAGACGATCTCTGTTCCTATTCCTTTGTCTTCTTTCCCTTCCTTTTTAGGTGATTTACTAGATAGGCCACCTTCTATCTTTCGTGGGACTTTCTCTCCTTGGCTCTTGAAGTTCTTTCCTGACAATTGTGAATGGTCCTTCTACTCTTGGAGCAAAATTTCATTCCCAGATTATCGTCAAGTCCCCTTAACACTTGGTGCATGGCTTTTTTTCAGACAAGTTCCTAATAATCAAAATTTCTTGCTATTGGGTGGTTTTTGACAAAATAGGCTGGTGGTTATCAGATAATTGCCAGATCTGTCAAAATTAATTTTAGTCTCTTTTGATTAAATAGGGAGAAAATAACCGTTTGAGTCAAGTGTCTGACTGAGACATACTAACAGATTCATTTAGCCTTAACCATTTCATTTATACCTCTAGAAGTGAATGGATTTTACTCCACTTAAAAAGATATATTCTTCCTGCAAAGTTTCATCTTAAACCATGAATACATTCACTCATATGAAAGAAGTCTCTCAAAATGGTCTTAATGCATATAATTGGAATAAACTCTACTTACATTTTTCTATGCCTTATCAATTCTTTACTCTTTCTTTGTATCTAAAATTGATGCTTTTGATTACAGGGTCCAATCTGTCAGTCTCACTACAATTATTCCATTATCAATGACCAGAATGATTTTTTTAATCATTTATTTTTCCAATTATTGTGCCATAAACATTGGCTGATATTATCATCTTCTCATTGATATGTTTGCAAAGCACTTTAAATAGTGTCTGACCTTTTATAAAGTTCATATAATCTGTCACAATTATCACCATCTCATTGAATCCTCACAATAGCCTAATAAATTAGGAAAATTATGATCCCAATTTACAAATTTAAAAAATTAAGACTATGAAGTTAGGTAATTTGTCAATGATTAAATGCTAGCTAGTACTGTAGCAAAAGTTTAATTGCAAGACTGGAACTATGGCTTAGTTGTAGAGTACATGTTTAGCAAGTTCAAGGTCCTGGGTTCAATCGCCAGCACTGTAAATATAAAATAAAGTTGCACATGATTACAATGTGGTTACTGAGGTCTAACTAGCCCCTAGCTCTCAGTTCAAAAGAAAAACAAAAAATTAATTTCAAGGCTGGAGCTATAGCTCAAGTATACAGCACAGGCTGATCATGTGCAATATCCTGGGTTCAATCCCTAATGCACACACAGACACACAACACACAAACACACACTTAAAAATTAAAAACTTGATTTCAGGCCTGGCTGATTCTAACTGAGGTGTATGGAAGATTTCCAAAATTTTTAATGTCTTTTCTATTTACCTGTCTTTGTATATCTAGTAAATTGCAGGAGAAAAAAAATATATAACACTGATCAATAAAGTAACTCCTGACAAAGAGGAAAATTAAAAGAAATGAAGATTTGTGTATATACCAACAGTTGTTTTTTTTTAACAAAAACTACTTGATCATAGTAAAGACTCTAAAGTCTATCCACCCTACTAAATCACCTCTTCCTATGGAAAATGAATTCAGTGTTAAATAAAGTGTCACTGCTCAAGCAAGCTGAGGGATGAGGAGGGAAATTAAGTAGACATCTGTTTTATCAATAGGGGGGTGAATGATTCATATTCAAATTACAGTACATTGGGATTCCGTGCTTTGGGGATATCACAATCTGGAAAATACTATTGGATCAATGTATATGGCCATGCACTGAAAGCTTAGTGCTAACATCCCATAAGAAAAGAAAATGGTAATTATTAAGCTAAACTAAAAACGAATTTATAATGAAAAAGTAAGGATACCAGCTATTAAAAACCCAGGCTAACTCAAGACAACATTTCCAGTTCACTGATAACAAATTACTCTCCCCTAAAACTGGGGGAAGATTGTCAAACACTGTCAACACTTCTGTGTATGAAACTGAATTCCTCTTCAACAAACTCTAACAACTTGATAGTTTAAGTAAATAAATAACAAATGTTAATATCCTAAGTGTCTAGTAAAATAAAGCTAAACAGAAAAAAAAAAGGAGGGGGAAATCCTCTTCGTTCCAGATGTAATAAGATATGTCTATGGAATAAAGGCTAACTTCTCCCTAAAGATAAAAGAGAACACCTGTACATTTCAATGAGCTTGAGACTCAGGTGGTTGCTCAAAGCACAAAACACTTCCTGATATTTATGTTCATCTCAAGGGAGTAAGAAATGTAAATGGCCAACTTCCATTTTATCTCAAATTATACTATTTTTTAAACCAGTAATTGTGTATCAATGTCTCAGAACTGTTCTGGACTTAATGGGGAACATAAGAAGCTAGCACATCTTCTTACTCTGAAAAATTTCCCCCCACATGATTTAGCTTCTCTTTCCCAACTTTGCCTTCCTCACTTGGTAAAATGGCATTTCCATTCACATAGCTATTCATGCAACAATCCTGTCTTCTTTAATAATACCACATTCAGTTCATCCACAGTGTCATCTCTAGCTACAAAAAAATATATATTCCAACTCGCCAATACCCAGTTAGTCCAAGCCTTGACTTCTATTCGGTCCCTGCAAAAACTGCCTGATTGGACACTTGATTTCTTCTTGGACTTTCTTACTCTCCTGCTCTACTCCGAGATAGTTCCAAAATGAAATGCAGTTCCTATCAATTTAATGTTCTGTATTACCCATGGCCTCCTACAACAAGGAAACCCAACATCCTCTCCAGTTTGCTCTCTAAGCACCTCTCAGCCCATCTCCCACCCTCAACTCCTTAGTCAAGATTTTTACACCTGGAATTTTCTCTCCCCAGTAGTGCTTTTTCCAGAGAATACATAAATGGCTTGCATCTTTGCTGCATTTGTATGTTGGTCTTATGTCAATAATTGCTCAGGATCTTTTCCCAAAATGCACACTCTTACTCTTCATTCCCTTACCCTGCTTCATGTTTTTTTTTTTTTTTTGGGGGGGGGCTATCCCTTATCATTATGTAGCATTATATATATATGCAATTAATTAAATATTTACTGGTTGTTTCTCCCACTGTAATATAATTTCTGTGAGGCAGAGAATGTGTTGCTGTATTCCTTACTCTACAAGAGATCCTAGAGGATAGAGCATGTTTTATACACATTTGTTAAGTCCATAATGGTCTTTAAATCTCACTGTTGGAACTAATTTAGATGACCATCTATCTAATGCCACAATTGAGTTATCAATTCTTGGAAAACTTCTCTAGAATTCTTACTGTATTCTAGTATACCTAATGCTTTCATTGTCTCACTGAGATCCAATGACAGTATTTCAGTCTAGGGAAAAGCAGGATAGCAGGGTTGATTCCAGTTTCTCCCATTCACAGCTGGCTGGACATTTTTCATTACATATTTTTCTGTGTTAAAAAAAAGTCATCTTTATACAAATCTTCCCACCCCAGTCCTACTTCGTACGTCTGAACCTCCAACAAAGTGCCCCTATTCATAATTCTGAATGATAACTATTGTAACCACATTCCTCCCCCTAGTTTTATTCTTCCCTGGGAAGAAGAAAATGTTTAAGATCCTGGAACTTTAATGACTCTCTGCCTCTATTTCATATAACACTTTGACTTACTGGCTAGAAGGACTACAAATTGGAACTGAATTGTATTTTAAATGAGCTAAATATATTCCAATAGGGGAAAAATATTTAAAAGATATAGCCTAGTAATACTATTATAAATGGAGGTAATGCTAGAAACTAAGTCAAAGTAATTTTGTGAGGACTAACAGAGCTACTAGGTTTATTGATGTGTCTGTTACCAAATTAGAAGCTAAAAGAATATATTTATTAAATTAAGACACTATTTTTGACCTATTTTAAGTTTAGAGAAAAAGAGCTCAGAAAGAAGAGTTCCCATGTTTCTTGTTCATTCCTCCAGTTTCCACTATTATTAGCATCTCACATCAGCATAGTATATTTTTTAAAATTGATAAACTAATATTGATAGGTGTCTATTAACTAAGTCCATAGTTTATATGAAGGTTCTCAGTTTGTGTTGCATACTTTTGATTTTTTTTTCCCAGTACTGGAGGTTGAATCTAAAGCTACACTCCTAGCCCTTTTTGTTTTTTATTTTGAGACAGTATCTAAGTTGTTGAGTCTGGCCTTGAACGTGTGATCCTCCTGCCTCAGCCTCCTAAGTAGCTGGGATGCATAATGTCATGTATTCAACAATATAGTTTCACACAGAACAGTTTCACTCTCTTAAAAATTCTCTGAGCTTCATCTATTCATCCTTCCTGCAAACTCCTGGCAACCACAGATCGTCTTGCTTTCTCCATAGTTTTTTCTTTCCCAGAATGCATAATTTTTTCTTTTCCAGAATGGCAAGTGGTTGGCATTGCAGAATATGTAGCTTTTTAGACTTGTTTCCTGCCCTAAGCAATATATATTTAAGGCTTCTCCACTTCTTTCCATGGTTTGTTAGCACATTTTTTTTATCACTGATAACATTTCAATGTGTGATCATACTGTACTATATGATATATTCACCTATTGAAGATTACTTCCAGTTTTTTATGATTCTGAGTAAAACTGCTATAAACTTTTCTGTTCAGGGTCTTGTGTAAACATGTTTTCAACCCATTTGGGCAAATATCTAGGAGTGTAATTGTTATCTATATAGGTTTGCAAGAGAGTGCCAAACTGTTTTCCAAAGCGGCTGTATTTCTTTGAATTCTCATCGTCAATAGTTTCTAGCATTACCTCCATTTCAAGAATGGGGAAATGAACTGACTCAAGCCGCGTGACTTTCCCAAACTCACATAGAAATTAACTGGGAGCTGCAGGTGTGGAAGCCATAATGGACCTTCCCCAGAAGCAGCGCTGCCAACCACTATGCCTCATTACACTCCAAAGGCATTAAATGTACAAGGGAAACGTCGCACATAAAGAACAACTAATAAGAAAAACGTCCAGGGTTGAGTGTTTCTTATCATGTATTAAGAGAAGACCAGGGCATTATGATCAGGGTAAATGCCATCTGCATGGAGCAGTGGTGCTGAGAAAAAAATTTTAAAAAAATCTTTATTCACGAATGAAGACTGGCTTATTATTTTTGTTGTTGTCTTTGAAAACAAATGAATCACAATTAACATATATAGTCTTTTGGTGATAAATGTCAACATTTTTGACATCATTGCATAGATCTCAATGTAGACAGGTTCAGAGGTACAGCTCTTCTATTTGGCTTTATCATTCACTTGTGAGGCTAATATATAAGTGTGCTGCAGAGGGAAAGATTGGTTGTCTAATATTTGTAAAGGATATTTAAAAATTTTAAAAAATATATCTAAAGTGGAATGTAGGTAAAATTAAAGAGATGATATGGCAAGTCATTGACTATGAAACAAAATTCCAGTCAACTGATGAGCCCAGGGACATTTTAGGAACATTTTAGGCTTTCTTCCCTAAAACGCTTTCTAGATACTCTGTTATCATGGCAATCCTCTCCAAAGTCTGGATCTTCAAAGTAACCTTTTTCCTGCATGCCCCAAATAGAAATTCCACTCCATCTCTTCCTAGGGCAGAAATAAAGCAACCCTAATATCCAGGGTCTTTCTAGATTATACACTACATAATATGATATCATCTTAACTACTTTCCAAAGCAGAAGATATGTCCAATTAACCTTGAATATTTTATAAGAAACCTTACAATAGAAAATATAATTGCATGGTTGTTAAAACTTACGACTAATAGGTTTGATAGAGTACCATAAAATAATTCTCATCAGAAGATTAACACTAATGAAACATAATCTTTTTTTTTTTTAATTTTTTATTGTTGGCTGTTCAAAACATTACATAATTCTTGATATATCATATTTCACACTTTGATTCAAGTGGGTTATGAGCTCCCATTTTTACCCCAAATACAGATTGCAGAATCACATCAGTTACACATCCATTGATTTACATATTGTCATACTAGTGTCTGTTGTGTTCTGCTGCCTTTCCTATCCTCTACTATCCCCCCTCCCCTCCCCTCCCCTCCCCTCTTCTCTCTCTGCCCCCTCTACTGACATTCATTTGTCCCCCTTGTATTATTTTTCCCTTTCCCCTCACTTCCTCTTGTATCTACTTTTGTATAACTCTGAGGGTCTCCTTCCATTTCCATGCAATTTCCCTTCTCTCTCCCTTTCCCTCCCATCTCTCATCCCTATTTAATGTTAATCTTCTTCTCATGCTCTTCGACCCTACTCTGTTCTTAGTTACTCTCCTTATATCAAAGAAGACATTTGGCATTTGTTTTTTAGGGATTGGCTAGCTTCACTTAGCATAATCTGCTCTAATGCCATCCATTTCCCTGTAAATTCTATGATTTTGTCATTTTTTAATGCAGAGTAATACTCCATTGTGTATAAATGCCACATTTTTTTTATCCATTCGTCTATTGAAGGGCATCTAGGTTGGTTCCACAGTCTTGCTATTGTGAATTGTGCTGCTATGAACATCGATGTAGCAGTGTCCCTGTAGCATGCTCTTTTTAGGTCTTTAGGGAATAGACCGAGAAGGGGAATAGCTGGGTCAAATGGTGGCTCCATTCCCAGCTTTCCATGAAACATAATCTTAAAAATAAATAACAAAAAATTAACTCACTGCCATCAAAATACAACTAAAATGAACTTGGAACTTAGAAGGGTAGAAAAATACCTTAAACACAATTCATACAATTTCTGGATTTAACACAGGAATTTGTCCCACCCTATAGAAATTATTATTTCTAAATTCTTACTAAAGAAAAAAAACAGATGAAAGAAAATGTTTTTCTTGCCCCTTTGTGGTGTCAAAAGATTATTCTATGAATAGGTTTCTAATGTATCCCCTCACTGAAAGTCAAAGTCCTTAAGGTACAGTTCTTAGTATTAAAAAATAAAAATTAAAAATTAAAATAGCAGGGAAAACCTTTCACACAGATAGAAATAGAGAAAATTGCTCAAGAGAGGGAAAAAAGTCCCCTTGACAGATAAGCAATAGCTCTGCTTACACAGTAATTTATGGTAATATCAGAAAGCTTTTGATAAAATTTCACACATATTGCAAGGTAGGACATTGGAGAAGATAAAGGACTCAAAGAGATAGGGAGAAATTAAACCATTTTTAAGGGGGGAAATAAGTATTTTTTAAAAAAAATATATATATATATATACATTTTGACAATTGGTTTTGTCGGTCATAACAATTTATATAATTTATATGTGCATTGAGGAACTGCTATATCAAAAAGTGGCAGCCTAACATTTCCTCCATTGCTACAAAAAGTCACTTTTGAGAACCATAAATATGGGAAGATTTAAAATGCGCGCGCACACACACACACACACACACACATACCATACACTTACATATAATACATATGGGTGCATGTATGCACATCCTGTAATGTTTGTGAACTAAACTGTTATCATTTGACTAGTTTAGCACTTTTAAACTCTTATCTTCATTTTATTTGATAGCAAATCAATTTTCCAATAAAATAATTTTGCCTTTGGGGTATTATAATGAAAAACCAATTTAAAATATATTTCTATAAATACCAAAAAGTACTTTCACACTAGACATGCAGTAAATAAATGAAGCAATATCCATACAAGGTGCTCCTTCCTTTCTTGTTATCTGAAAAATAATGAGCCTTGGTTTACATATTTTTCCATCAACCTGAAGTTCTTATTAAGGTTAAAGCTTGAATATATTTGTTACTGTATGGAATTTTGTGTTTTGAATTTCACTTTCTATATTTAAAAACGTATATAAATGGCATCAATAAAGAATTTTAAAATGAGCTTTTTATATAGTTTGATGACCATTTTTTAAATAGTATTGTCCAGCTTTTTTCTCTGAACTTCCACATATATTTGTCATTGTTGTTCTTAGTCATTGATTTCTCAACTCTATTTCTGACAACAACCACTATGGTGTGCTTCCTTTTAGAAAACAGAATTTTTTTTTTCTTTTCTTTTCTTTTTTTTGTCATTCCAAAGGAGGATATTGTAAGAACTCTGTTACTTGTTTTTAAAGATCATTGGCAAGAAAATTTTGAGAAAGAAATGCAGCTCTGTCTCTCTTCTCCCTAGCAAATCTCTCCTGAGGCAGAGCTTTAACGAGTAGCTCTGGAAACTTCTTAAGCAATATGTATCACTGACCTAGATGGCTGACCTTTCAGGCTGATGCTATTCAATAAAGATAATATCAGAATCTGAAGTAACTGGTTTGAGTTTCTAAAGTATTCTGAGGAAATATTTTGTGAGAGTGGGAAGCGTATTTTAGTGCCATTCACATGTTTCCCTGAAAAGGAAAGCTGATCTGCAAGGGTGCTGAAAGCATTACAGGCTAATTTCATTGCAATTGCGGGGACTGAGAGGGTGGCTAGGAGAACCAGGAGTTGGGTGGGGGTTCAAGAGCAGGGAGGTGAATACCGTTGACCCTTTGGAAAATCACAAAGTGCTGGAAACTGCTAGAGAAGGTTCATGTTTTGAGCCTTTATAGCAATTGTGCAGCTCTCTTGAAAATTTACACTGTCATTTTATTTATAGCAGATGTCTCTTAAAGCAAACATTTTTACTTTATTCTACACAAATCTTACGGAAAATTGCAAACATAATGTGGAGTTTTGGTCATGCTGTAGAAATCTACAGTATTTTCTATAATGGATTATGAGCAAGGGGAAAAAACTGATACTGATCTAAGGCTGAAGGATAAAGGGTAATCAAAACAAGGCTTCTGCAGATGCTTTCATGAAACTTGTTTTAAAAGAGAAGGCAAAAGTTGAAACTGTGGATTAAACCAACTAAATTAAATCAACTTGTATTCAAAATACATTCTGCACTTCTGAATAAAATGACCAGACGCCAGCATGAACCAATTCCAGTGTCTGAGATACAAAATAAATAAATAAATGTTTTATTTGGATGTTCCTAAGCAAACATTGTATTTGTGTCATACATCCCGTGGAAAAACAATCTGAATATGCATTTCATTTTTCTTAGCTAGTTCTGAATCGTAGTTTCTTATGATTCAATTTTGAGGCTAGCGACTTAGGTCTGTCCTATGGCTGCTCATCAGTTACTAATTTGTCCAACTGAGAAACTTTAGCATCTGAAATTTAGCTCTTAATATAAAATAGAATGTGCAATTAAAGGAGAAAGTAAATTCTGCCTGGAAACTTATACTGAAAAGTATAAATAAGAGGAAAATAAGAGATAATATGATGTTACATTAAGTGAATTCAGCAACCTTAATTTTCCAAGGACTAGTCAGTCCATTCAGCTACAGATATTTACTCTTATATTCTATATACCTAATTAGCAGAATTCAAAGTGGAATTATTGAATTCTGGAAATTGAAATCCAGATAAGTAAAACCTATATTTCTGAGAATTCACTCTTCATTATTCATAACTTGCAACAATACACATTTCAGAAAGGAAGTCATTAAAATAATGTGGCTGTTATGTTTTCACAGACCTTTCTGAGAATTTAACCAATACGACAGCATAATCTCTCTGGACTCTAAAAACACAAATCCATGACAAGAACATGAGATTGATGGAATTTGTAATCACATATTTCTACTTATGTAATAAATTTACAATTTCAAGGACATTATTCAAAATGACCTGACTGCATTACAATGTGTGCATTCCTTTGCTATTTTGCATTAATGTCTGAAGAAAAAAAATTGTACACTCTTAATAATCTGCTGGTGGTGCTTCAGTGGGTTGCTTACCATTATAATTCTGGTCACAGATGAGGGTTAAAATATCTCTAACCTTTACAAATGTATTATGTGGCACCACTGACATAGCTTTTATTGGAGATAAAATCAATGACAAATTTTCTGTATGACAGAAGAAGAACATGATTTCATATTAAATTCTGGTGATAGAGACATATTTCTCTGCTTGTACTTCTGAAATGTTTTGGATATAGTAACAATGGGCAATCCTTTCTCTTCCATTACATCAATAAAATCTCAAAATCCACTTCATTTTTATAGGTCCAGAGCTTCAGTAAATATTTCTTAAGCGGGACTAAAAAACAGTGTGAAAATGTTCAGAATTCAGCTCACTTCTAACCTGGCTGATCAAAACAGACAAAACATTCTGCTGGTTAGACATAATGAGAAGCAGAAAGAGGAAGCCACAAAAGAGCCTGGAAATTGAATGTTGCCATGAAGGTATGTAAGAGCTTGAGCAAAAGTTTCTCAAATATAAGTGTCAAGATAATGGTAGGTCCCTCTGACAGTCATTTAAAAGAAAGAATAAAGCCTATTATAGAAACTTTTTGGAGTTATAAAAGCACTTGAGTTTTCAGGGAGCCACAGACTTGTAAAATGCTTCTGACATTCCATCAAAAAAATCGGTGTTATGACATTGTCATAATACATAATCATATAGTCAAGGAATGATTGGAAGTAAATCCATAATAGCACTTTTTTTATACAAATTTCACGTTGTATTCCAGACAACTTCTTTCTCTCTTATTCCCTTAGATTAAATGATGAAGAGAAAGAGAAATGCATTGTTTCTCCTGATTCCTTTTCTTGACAATTTCTTAGAAAAAAATCAAAGTTCTAACTGGTCCATATTTCTTTCCGCTTTTGATCATGAAAAACCTAAAAGAAGTCCATATCTAATAGTCCAAACTGTCTAATACTGTCCTGATATCACTTCAAAATTACATACTCAGGACAAAGCACTCCTTTCAATTGCTGGACAACTCCAAGCTATATCAAGGGTTGTGTGAACTTTGTTTAAGATTCTTAAGGATCTGCTGAACTTGACTCTTTTCTAGTGCATATGTCTGCATGACACCAGAGATTTCCCTAGACTAGGTCTTTAATCACAAGTTTACCTGAAATCAGACCCAAGCTTAACATATAGAGTAACCAACAGTCAAAATGCACCCCTTCACTCCCCAAAGAACTAACATGTGGTTTTAATTTTATTTATTTATTCTTTCAATTTATTTTTTTAAAAAAATCCTTCCCTGTTGCCTAAGCCTTTGGGCATATGTGAATAATAAAAACAACACTGCTGAGCATAAATAATGCATATTAACTATGTCTATTAAAATTTTCCAAAAAGGTCCATCAAAATTCCCTATTTTAGAGTCAGGAGTCTCAATTGAAAATCTATTAGCAAAATAATTCTATTAAATTGTCTGATATGTCTAACATCAATTAATTACATTTATATTCAATGCTATAGTATAATGACTTTATAATATTAATTGTGATTTTAATTTAGGAGAAGAACTTATAAGTTTCCCTCAAGTTTCAGTATTTAATGATTTTTCCACATTAGGCTGTATCCACAAATTGAGACTTTTTATTTATTTATTTATTTATTTATTTGTCAAACAAATGGTCAAGTATTATTTTTTATGATTTTTTTCCACTGAGTTTACCAATTTAATTTGTTGTGAAGTAGTAAAGCAATCCAGTAAAACCAACAAATTAAAGGTCAATACAATATATTGGTTCACTTTGGCTATGCACTGTTCATATTTGGCCGTATGACCAGAACTTTATTTTCTTAAATATTGGAATTTAAATGACATAAGACTAAAGCCACAGAAGTCCAATATTGCAATCTGATTGAAAGTAGAATATTATCATATTGACACTAGTCAATAAAACCAATTAAGGTGTCTATACCAGGTCAGCATTAAGACAATTCCTTCTCACAGTCAGACTAGTTTCACATCTGGCCATTTCGGCCAAGAAGATAAACTGACCCTGAGATTACAGGTAGTCTGTGACTGTTTCATGGCTGATAAGACAAAGACTGATGATGAAATGAGGTGGTAAAATGCTTAGAACAGAATCTCCCACAAGTAATCAATAAATGTTTGCTATTCATATTGTCATTCAAGTAAGTACTGTTATTCAAGCTTTTCACTTTCAACAGACTACCCCCCCAGCCCCTTACCTGAAATAGCTCCTCTTTCTCTCTTTGAAAATTCAATATTTCATTCAAGATTCTGTGGAGCACCAGCCCAAGGTTATTTCTTTTCTCTGGACTCACTTATCTTTAACCCAAATCAAAGTTTACAGTGTATTGTTATCTAAGTATGGAATGCTGTTACCTAAGCATTTTTACTTCTGCACACACACAAAAAAACAAGTTGCCTTATGAAAAGGACATCATGCTATCTATCCTGGGTCTCTACTGTGTACCTACCTATACTCCACCATCATAGTCATGCTGCACAGAATCCAAAGAGAGAACTGGACAATATTTTAATGACATTCTTCCTTTGTCATTCCTGGTCAAGCTAAAGAACTACATTTTTTTCAACAAAGGCTCAGATTGTTTTGTAGTTTTGGCTTTGCTATTGTTTTGGGGTAACTTTTGCTTTAAAAAAAATCATGTCCCTTTAAAGGTAACTCCATATCATCTGCCTTTAAATCTGAATTCTTACACACTAAAATTCTCCGGATGGAGTCCAGTGAGATCCAGGATTATATAGTGCTTCCCTTTATAATGCCAAATTTCCACAACAGGTTATATAACTTGATGTTACATTACAAAGTGTTATACAAGAAATATAGATTCTTAGATATGTCTGTGAGACTTTAATTCCTTGAAGACAAAACAGGTATGTCTACTATTATTGAAACAATTAAGGGCTATAGTCATTGGCATGGTGTTTATTTGCACACCATCATGCAATTCTCTTTGTTAACAATGGAAATTCCAAGTATTTAAGATTTATGTGTCTTGGATGAAGGGAAGTTAGTGATCTAAATGAGTGGATGTCCAAAAGATGAGTATTTACTTTTTCAATTGCTTCCTTTTTATTTTAAAAATCTGTGTACATATTAAAATAAAACCCCAAATAATCTGATTTCAGTACTTATTTTGTTTGGCTAGTTTGTTAAAAACAAAGCTCTTACCTAGTTATCATTCTTTTCTCCCCATCATAAACCAGAGACCTTTATCTCTTTCACTGTGTCATAAAAAATTCAATAAATGCTGATTTGCATTTCAAATTCCCCTCTTTTTTTCAGAAGGACATCAGTTTCAATGATAATTACATCACTAATCTCCTTTGTACTAACAGTGGGAAACCAAGGCTGAGCTCCTTCTGATGGAAGCCCTACAGACAGAGGTAATATAATATTCTTCCTTCTCAATAATACTGAGTTTTTATTTTGGTGAAGTCTTCATTTTATTTTGATTAATACATTCTTATTTAAGTCATTTGTTTGTGTTAAGCATTTCATTTTGTCTCCTTTCATTTAAAAAAATGAGCATCTTATTACTTTTGCTACAGAAAGAGGAAATTTTTCAGTGCTGATTGGCCACATTAATTTTTTGTTGTTATTATCAGTATATTTTAGAAACACTACTTGAGGAAATTATTTCTATATAATTTGAGGAAAGTATTTTTCCATCTTGTTGTTTAACCAATGAAATGACAAAAAAAAAATGAACTCATTCATACCTGATTGTGTACAGATACATGTATGTGTATGTATACATGTGTATATAAGAACATACACATATTTTGACACACAGTGCTAGAGACAAACATATAGCTAGCTCTTCAACAAATGTTTTGTGAATTATTTCTTTTCTAAATTCTATACTATATGTTCTATATTTTCAGAGACTTGTCAGAATTTCAAGAAATTGTATACATGCAAAAATTATGTTTTGTAATTTATAAGTTTTGCTCTCTCTGTAAAGAAATAAGCAATATAGAATAAATAAATACTGAAACTATTATAACAGTTTAGAAGGGATTTTAATGAAGTTACTATTAAATATCTTGATATGCACATATCATGAAAAAAAGAAAACTAAAAATAATTTTTCAAAATAACTAATATCAATTTTAAACTATCTTATGGAAGTAAAATAAATTTGTGAAAGAGAGATCTGGATGTATGACATTTCTGTTCATTAGCTTATCAAATCATTTTAAAACATATTTTATCTAAATCTTATTAAATAAATATAAATTGTTTGAGTTATCTATATAACATTTACTAACCAATAACTATTTTAAAATTACTTTCAACAAATAAGACATTTTGCATAAAAAGTTTATCTTAGAAAGTATAGGCTAAGAATAAATGAAGAAATACAACCAGATCACAAAAACAAAAAGTATCAATGCCATTGTTGAATTTAAAAATCAGTCAACAGTTGTGTTTTGACTATACTGAATCTTCAAATTCCCCCAAACAGTTATCATGGACACATAACATTTCAAATAAAAATATGTACTTAATAATACTTGCTAAATTAAGGGAAAAATCCAAAAAGTTATCTAGCTTACTATGAATAAGAAACTCCATTGTTAAAACAGAATAAACTGGTCAATTAAACTAATGAATTTTTTATTTGTTTACCATTTCTTAATTCAAATATAATTGTGTATGTGTGAGAGAGTGTGTAGACAAAAGTAGGAAAAAAATTTAGAAAAGTTAGTGTTAAAAATAAGTCCAAATATAAAACAAAATCCACAATGCAACATGGAAATATTTCTAGTTTGGGGATAAAGCTCAGAGATAAAGTACTTGCCTAGAACATGCAAGGCCCTGGGTTCAATCCCCAGTAGCACCAAATACCAAATTAAAAAAAAAAAAAAAAAAAAAAAAAAAAA
>NW_026000068.1:28068860-28123953 GCF_001458135.2 Marmota marmota marmota
AAATAAAAAAAAAAAAAAAAAAAAAGAAAGAAAGAAAGAAAAGAAATATTTGTAGGTTAATTAAGTACAAAATGCCTTGTCAAGTTAAAGACTATGTAAATAATTGTGTAAGGAAGGAAGAGAAGAAGGGAGGTAAAGAATAAATTTAAAAATTAAGCAGATATGTGAATATTCATTTTTCAAAACAAATGTTTTGATAACAATAATGTTTTAAGTAGTATTTTTGTATCATAAAGTGTTCTTAGAATCAGATCAATAAAAGATAAGTTAAATGTTGCTTTTTTCTTCCCCGGCTCCCAAACTAAATACTTGTTTTTTTAGAAAATAAAATATCAATTGTTCAGTTACTATTTCCATGTTCCACATAACAAAATAATGTTGTGCCTTTCTAAAAACTGAATTGTATGAATTGTCTGTATCATTTTATATGTGTATATAAACACATTTATATAAAGGTTTATTGATTCTGTGACACAGAATAAAAATGAACTTGTGTGATGAAATGAACCCAACATTTTTATTTATTAGAATCTTATTATAGAAAAAGAAAATACAAGCAATGAGCTTACAGTGCATAAATTACTCTTTAGTTGTTAACAACACACACAAAGCTATATCTACTAAAACCAGAATAGCTAAATTTTTTAAAAAATCTGCAACATTTTCTAAATAATACCCATTCATTCTGATTCTAAGAAACAGTTATTTTATATCTCCCAATTAAATAATCCAAATGTTTGGAGTCTTAATGACCAAATAGCCATATAGTGGACTGAATTTTCCAGCCAGATATTTATGCATTATGTACACAAAACCAATGAATTACTGTACTTTTAATAGACCTGGATAAGACCTTGGGAGTTATTATGAACACAAAGATAATGCAGCTGTATATGACCTGGTTGTTATTTCTGAAAATTTTAAGTAAAGGCAAAAAAAAAAAAAAGTAAAGAAGTTTGAAAATTTTTCTAATTTTCAAGGAATAAATATATAAGCACATTTTTGTTCAAAAATTGTCTCCTTTTTAAAGTATATATAGTCACTGAATAGCCCAGAATATGTCTCATATTAGAAAAAATAGACCAATGAGAGGGCATAGTTGGCAAGCCAAAGAAGAGATGGTTGACAGGGCATAAACAGAAAGAATCCCAGAGGCAAGAAATGTGTGGAAAGAGCTAGTCATGGATGAAGGAGTGTGTAGGGAGTACAGGGACTTGGAGAAGACAGAACTGCCCTGAAACCAGACCACATCTAGTTCTCGGTTCTAAAAATCCATACATTCACTTGTCCTGGTGCCCTGAAATTTCAATAGTCTATACATAGCTATTAATATTCTACTTTAAGAAATACAGAAATAAGTATAGTCTGAGTTCCATTCACTGATTTAATTAGACAACTTTTGTCTAAATATCTACCATTAAAGTGTAAGAAAAAACTTTTTTTCAAATGCATGTCCTGGTTGAAACTAAAAGAAAAAAAATGGTTAAGATGCACATTTAAAAAGCTATTTTAATGGAACCCCAGCTACTCACATTGTAATTTTTATACATGTATAGATTTAGACAGGAAAATAAGTAACTGGAGTTAAAGAAACTCATCAGTGTGCCTTTAAGAGAATGTGAGAGATTAGATTTAAAAATAGTTTTGTATAGATGGACTATCTCGGTTAATCCTGTTTTCCAAAATGTGCTGCCATTACACAAGTCACTGTCCACGTTTTCCTCTGTAGAGAGCACTAACAGATGAAAGTTATCTTTTAACAACCAGAGTTGCTGCAAATCCTGCCACCATCAACTTTTACAAAACTAATGCCCCTGGTACTTATCAAAATCTTCCATGTAGATTGTGGACAAAACTTTAATTGTACATAAATAATAAAGAAACACATTGAACACATGATTTAAAATATAATTAGACAAAATTCTATTAGGTTTACAACCCTTAGCAGCTTTTCTTTGAAAGAAAAAATAAACAACTTAAGGCTTTTTTCTTTTTATCTTAAAATCATATCCCTCAACTTACCAACCTAGGGAAATCAGTAGACAATTGAATGCCTTACATAACTCAGGAAGCATAAAGTATGTGGGCTCATGTTCTAGAATGGTACCACAAAAAAATTCTGAGAAGTGTGGCTTATTGTAGTGCTCAATTGTATTAACATAAATAACTTAGTTATAAAAATAATAATAATACTGAACATATTGAACTGATTTTAGTGTAACAGTTTCAAATGTTTTCAGCCAAGGACTCCTGACATTCAACTAAATTTGATAGAATTTTTGTTTCATTTGCCTTTCATACCCCAAGGCCAATGCTTAAAGAAATTCCAGACTGAGGTTCCCTATATCATCCTCATCTGTGTTCCCTAAGACATTTCTTCTATCCTCCCTTCTACCTACATCCCTCATCTACCAAAAGAACTACCCATCTCGTTTTCATTTGCATGACATTTTCAACATGCTATCCTGGAAATCCATTCTAAGGGACCATGTTCTATGTGAAAGTGTTATAATTAGATCCTTCTGGTACATTTGGTAATAAACCCATCTGGATTTGATCCAATATGTACTAGTTTTATACCAAATCTGACCTGTTATGGCTAGAGTTACACTAAGGTTCCATTTCTACATTCTTTCTTATTTAAATTGTGCGCTGTCATCCAAGGATTTTAAACAGCAAACTATGAAAACTAAGTTTACATAAAGGTAACTTAGTTAGAGAGCAACCATCATTATTATTAGGTGTGGCTTTTCAAGGGGACAAGATGACAAAGACAAATAACCAGATTGGGGCTTTCTGCTAATTAGAATAGTAGCTCTCCAACTCTTTGGACCAGTATCCTTTTTTAAACATGACAAGTAACCCTGACACTCACCGGGCCTGTTCCTAATTTCCATTGGCCACTATTACTCCATGATAGCAATGAAATGTAATTCCTTATCAAATTAAATTTGGGAAGAAGGTTAGGGTTAGATATGGATATTCACATCTGATTCACAATATACATCAGAGACTATAGTTAGAATAGAGGACAGAAAATTAGTGGTAAAATTAAGTATTGCAATCCACTATAGAGTTAGATAAACACACAGCAAAGATGAACAATGACAATACTAAATCCGAAAGAACTTTTAAATACAAACCTCTAAGGGTGACAATTGAAAACTATTCCTAAAAGAAAGTATCAAGGCATTCACATAAGCAGCCCTTCTGAGGAGGGAAGTGCCGCTCACATCTCTGAGCTTGCCACACACTCTATGACAGCCAGACTACTCAGTAAAGGAAAACAAAAAAAATCCAGATCCAGGATAATACAAACATTGGCTTATAAACACAAAATCATGGCAACTCTGAGTAAATCACATAATATTTTACTTGGAAGTGGGCTTTAATTGTACACAACAGTGAAATCCTATGGAATTACTTGTCATGCTTCAAAAGAACCAAAAAAAGAATTTGAAATCATTATAACAATTCACAGCCCATCAATGGACAAAGGAACTTAACTTAAAAAAAAAATTTAATTGAGCTCTGAGTGCCTAAAAACTTAAATGTTTTGTATGGTAACCTAAATTTTTGTCAATAATTACATTGAGGATTATGTCAATTACCAAATACTATAATTCACATTTGGCTTCAAATACATACTTGTGTTCAGGATATCACTGGGTCAAGCTGCACCTCCTTGTAATTGTAAGGCTAATGAGAAGCATATTTCATAGACAACTAAAAACAAGTACCTGCTAAGTAAAGGCCAACTAATGTCATTTAAAATCTTGATGACTTCATTTTAGTTTGAATACAGAAAATTCTAGAGAGAACTAAGTCATAACAAGTGGCAAGATAGCTTTGACATTCCAAACTCAAAAGAGGCTGATTGTCATTTAGGTTGTGAGCAGCGATTTAATTTCCTCAAAACAACTTCATCTGTCCATAAAATTAATGATCTTAATTTAAATTTTATTAGTTCTATAGTTTTTATTGACTTCAACTTGTAAAGTGGTCTTTCTTATACATGATTCTATAAAGCTGGTAAGCACACAGAGTTTATACCTATTTTTATGTTTAAACGTGTTTAAGTAATACTATAATAAGAATAATTAAGTCAAAGCTTAGGGTCATTAAGAAACTTTGCTCTTAAAAGGGGCCTACACAATAGTGCCCTAGCTCGGGTGTGGGGAAGCAGCTATTTGGCCTAGCCACAGTTTGTCACAGCTAATCCGATAGAGAACAAAGCCATAAAATGAATGGAACAGGCTGAACCTGGGGAGAAAATGGGCACATCGTGATTGGGAGAGAGATTAAGAGACATTTCTATAGTCAGCTGGGAAGATTATGGTTGGAAACTGCTCCACAAAAAGCTTCCCTATGCCTTTTGAAGTTCTCTAGAATAATACCTCCTGGGAAACTCAGGCGATAGGCACATCCCAGTTCTTGTAAAGAATTCTACAAAGGCCACAAAACTTCTTTCTCAAATTTCCAGAAATACTGCAGTTCATTCATCCTGTCCTCACATCAAATCAAATACCAAGTCCTTTTTATCTGCACACTCTATTGATTTACTCAGAGCCTCCTCACCATTTTTACTATTCCTACCATGGCTGTGAACAAAGACTTCTCCTTTAGGAAACTGAACATAATACTTCCAGTGTTTCTCAAATGCGAACCCTTCCTCCATCTCCATGCATTTTCCTCATTGTTTTATCCTCCTACAGCAAAGTTCAGATCATTTGGTTACCTGGCTCTAAGTGCTGAGAGCCACAGCCAAGTAGGAACATGCATGGCATTTTTGGTTGAAAGGTGACGCCAGCAAGCCATTGAGATGATATGATTATGTTAAGATCTGCATTCAATTGGATATTAGTCCCCTGCTGTCCGCCTCAGCCTTCTACTTTGGAGCTCTAGCAGGACTCTGGGAGAGTTCCCATTGGTTGGGGAAGTACGATGGGAGGGAATTCCAGAGGAGGGATTTCCTGTTGGTGTAGTGTGTCCCGGGAGAGCACCGCGTGTGTGGTTCGGCATATTTCCCTGGAGCGTGCGTGAGTGGCATTGGCAGGAGTTTCAGAAATAAAGTTTGTTTCTGCTTCGGCATCTAAGTCATGAAGCTTCCACACTGTCAACTAAATTAGGTACTCAAGGCAATCATTCTAGTGTTGTTGACCTTCACTCTTTCCAAACTTGCTCCCCAGGGCTTTCTAAGCTTCAACCACAGTAAGTTATTGGGTGTTCACACCTCACTTAATGCCTCTGTGACTTTAAACAAGCTGTTTCCTTACAGGAAATATCCTTTTCTCTTACTCAATGGGTCATAGATTAGGTTTCTTAAGATTCCCAGACTCTAAAATGTACCCCCATGAATTTAATGTGCTCTAGAAATGGCAACTGGGTACCTTAGTCCATTCAAGTTGCAATAACAAAATACCATAATCTGGGTAGTTTATAAAAAATACCCTTTTTTTTTATAGTTCTAGAAGCTGGGAAATCCAAGATCAAGGAGCTAACTGATTCAGTGAAGGGTCCATTTCCTGGCTCGTGGATGGGGCCTTCTAGCTATGCCTTTGCATGGTGCAAGCGGGATCCCTTGTATGAGGATATTGGTCACATTTATTAGGTTTCTGCACTCATGACGTAATCTTCTCCTTAAATATCCTGTTTTTTAATAACATACCCATGAAAGTTGAGATTTCAACATATAAATTCTGAGGGAGATATAAACATTCAAACTATAGCAGAGAATAAATACAAAGAAGCAAGGGAAACAAGATTGTTTGGGCAGAGTTTAAACTTGAACTTGGATAAAACTGGAAAATTTGCAATGATCACGCTGAAAAATCTGAGCTGAGAAGATCTTTAGAGGTGTCCCCAATCCAGGAAAGGCAGCCAGACAGGTCATTGTACGTTATCTCCACTAGAAAATGGGACATAACTTTTGGCAAATCATCTTTCTTCGACTTGAAGTAATATTGAAGGATGTAGTCAGCTATGTATAGTCAGAAGCAACAATAAGGCAAGTTTTAAAAACAGAACTGCACAACTCAGTACAGGCACTTCAGCCCATTTCTTGTGGCACTCAGAACCACTTACTTTATAGAAATAGATTCACTCCCTCTGGGAAAAACTCCAGAATTCCAGTTGATCTATATCCCTGGGGCCATTCAGAATAGGAAGTTAGTGGTACAAAGTATAGCCCAAGACTACAGCTGATATTAATTATTTTTTCTCCACTACCCATTTTATAAAATTCCCTAATCTAACACCTCTGCTGATTCAGGTAGGTTACAATGTAAGGGAAGCCAAACACAATCCTGAAGAGTCTGGTCCCCTGGTCTCTATAAACTTCTCAGACCCTGGCTGCTTCATCAAATTTTGTAGAAGATTGCCAAGAAATACGGGTGCCTGCTCCGTTCTCCTTTGCCTCCTCTACCTCGTCCTGCTTATAAAGTTCAATCAACATACTAGGATGGCTACATTCTCCTTGCCTATTGATCTTTTAGTAAAAAATTCCAATCTGACTAGGTGGGACTCATCATGTAAAGTTTAATGGAATTCACAAGATATTCCCTGGAGCAAGTGTTCCACATCTTAGAACATACAGAGCTTGGAGTTACAGGTTACATCAGATGATTGTGAGGTCACTTCCATCTCTAACCTGGATTATCAGACTCATTTATTCTACCTTTTGGACATATACTACCTTATATCAGTCACTTATTTAATGAATATTGTATTCCAAAAGATGGACCTATACACATAGACTACTTGCAAATTGTCACCTCAGTTGGGCTAGAGAACAAAGTCTGTGCTTTTGACAGACTATTCAGCCAACAACTGTGAGCCAACAACTGGTGCATTATGTGATAGGACCAATGTGTCCCATGATCATATGCCAGCTGTTACATTTCCATTGCTATAAGTTAATTCAAGAAAATGTTAGGTACCATTATATATTGACTGATCAAACACTCTTCAGGTAGTGTATCTGAATGAGGCTTTCTGCAAGCTGAAAGTGAAAACCCATACACATGAATATATCAAGGTTTCAGCCAAAATTAACCACTCTTCTTTCCAGAGTAAAAAGAATCCTGCTAGCGGTTGGTCTCTTCAACAACTGGTGACATGTCAGGGACTTGTCATTGATTTATATCGCTGATGTGTTAGACTTTAAATAGCAACATCAACTAGATAAGTCTTGCTAAGTACTTACAGGTTGGTGCTTCATCCTCTTCACCAAGAATACTCAGATCATGAACTCATTTAGCCAACTCTAGCATAGAAGATGACTTGTTCAAGATGTCAACTGGATGAGTAATGCTATTTATTTGGTTGTTTAGTAGGTTTTTCATAGTGAACGTCTCTGGTAGAAATTAACATGCAGTGCAAGAATTTCTACGTTTTATGCCCACTTCCAAGAATTCCATTAATAATATATGCCTCTTCTTTAGAGGCTATTCTCAATCATGCTTTCTTTCTCCTTTCAAGCCACCTACCCAATGAGTTGAGCCATTTGACCTCTCTACAAACCCATATGTATTCTTAGCATGGGCTACTTATCTTTCCACACAAAGTGTTAGACTAACAAAAACGAACTTTCATAGAAGAATTTGCCCATTGGTGGGTCTCTGGTACACTTGTGTCCACATGTCAGGCAAACTCACAAATGAAACATGTAATGTTTTTATTCATTCATCACCTGGTCATAAGAGGCAAGGAGGCTTCATGTAGCCATAGGTGTGAGCTAAGGAAAAGGTACCAACAAAACAGTGATAGACAGCATGGGGTCATAAGCAAACTCTTCAAGCTTTATAACTTGTAGGCTCTACTCATAGCCTATTTCATTCCAGATAATCCACTTGCATCTTATGATGGTTTGTGACTGGACCTTCAAAACCCCTTTGATTCATAAAGTTTTCTAGATTCTATCTTGCAATGGACCCAGGAACACTTGATGTTTCATTACTATATTATCCATGATTACTAATAATCTGTAGCACAGTAGTGCATGAGGAGTTAATTTGAATGTGTATAATTCCATTCTGCTGATGGCATCACTATTTCCCAATCTCTGCAGCTCTGTGTTGCAAACATTCTCAGCATAAAAAGGGGGTTACCAATCCCCAATACCTATAATATCTTAGAGTATTACATAGTCCACATGGCACAGCTATTTGAATTGCAGTCTGGATTGACAAGAGCATATTCCTTAAAGGTAGCGGGCTTCTGTGTTACCCAGTAAGTATGTTGGAACATTAATCAAAAATGTGGAATAAGATGCCTCCAGTGTTCAAAGTGTGCCAAGCACTATATTTGCCTTCTAATGGTAGTAGAATGAAATACAATATGTGTGATTTACTTTGGAAAGGACGTCCTTGCATTTTCTGGAACTCTAATAATATTGTTGATAATCAGATCTATTAATATTTTGAGGGTTTATCTCCAATCCTTGAAGGACATTAATGTGCTTGCCACTTTTTGTTCATCTTGTCAATTAGCATAATGCTCTCAATATGGTAGTACAATTTTATATTAGGTGACATGTATAAATGTTCTGAGTCTCTTCTAATTAAATTTTGATAGCACCAGATATGGAGCAAGATGATACATATATACTCTTGTCCACCTTTAAGAATTCAATATACTCATGGTTCTCCTTCTTGATGAGATAGAAAAAGAGTATATGCTCAAAGCCAGTGGTACTATACCATGTGCTAGAGGTCATGTTAATATTTCTAACAAAAAGAACATACTTGGCATACCAGCTTCAATTGTTGTTACTTCTTGATCGAGTATACAGAAGTCTACTGTCATCTTCTAAATTGCACCTGTGTTTCCATAGAAACTATGGAGATGAACTAGACAGGAAATATTGTGACAACATTCATACATCTTTGATATTTTAATAGTGTCACTAACATCTGCCCTTTTTCCAGGTTGTGATATTGGTTTTCTTTTACTATCTTGGTAGAGTTTTGAGGAAACAATTCAGAAACTTCTTTTTGACCTTGCTTGTGATAACTCTTATCCCTGGCATTACCAACTACAAAGTTTGTCTCTTCTTAGACCTCATACACTCCCAGTCTAACAGGTAGCCTGAATATCAAGATCAACTGATACTCTATGTACAACAGTCTTCAAAAATATTTGGGCAATACCCCCTTTTCACTGTACAATGACCACAGTTACCTTAGAGGGAAGAACTGTAGTATTTGTTACTGTATTTATTTGCTATATTGTTACAAGTCTTACTTCCTAGGATGTTTTCGTTAGTCAATAATGATTCCAGTTGAAAACAGACTCAATTATAGAAATAGTACAAGGGATATACTTTATTTATGGCTGGTGCCCTTCACCTTCAATTTTGTTTTTTAGAAAATGTATATAAGCAATACCCTACTGGCTCCCCATTTTCCTTGAAGTAACATATCTATTAATAATCTCCAGTGTTCAGAGTTCTGTTCCCCTTTTACCAGGTGCAACACCCTGCCTTATTTATTGTTATGATTTGATCCTATGTAATTGTCTACAGGCAAGTGGGAATGTTAGGGTAAATACAGAAAAATGTTTACTCTATTATGTATACTCTATACATGTATACTCTATTGTGAAGCAGAGATCTCTGAAACATCTTTAAGCAGTAACCTCTAACTGACATGGGTAGGATACTTCTACAGACCCAGAGAATTCATGGAATCTAAGAATTCAAGAATTTGACATATAAACTCGGAAGTCTTTGCCCCATTTCTCACCTTGATATAGAAGGGTTGCAAATATGGAGTATTCAGCTTCCTCAGAAGATTTGCTACTCATACAGTTAAACCCTGGGATGACCTCAGTTGCTCCTGTGTTTAACCAGAGGAGATGGGAGTTTTTTATGTTGCCAGTAGGCTCTCTGGCTTTCACACTTAGCTTATAATTGGTGATAACTCTCCATCTTCCATTGGTTTCATTCAATGTATACATTTCCCCCAACAGACATCCAAGGCCATCACACTTAAAACTCCATTTTTTTTAATTTTAGAATTACAATTTTCTTCAAACCTCTCAAACACCTGAGACATTGCACCCACTAGCAAATTTCCTTCCACCAGTATATGATTGCAAGTTCAATTTACCACTGGCAAAAACTTTAATGACTAACTTGCTACAGCATGGCAAGAGTTATCTATACTCCACTCACCACTAGTGATGGAATCCTTGTAGTCAGATGGCTGGTCCAACTCCAAAATTCCATTTTATGGTCTTCTTCCTAGTACTACTTGCAGGGCCAACTGATTGATGTTGGATTCTCCAAGAAATGGACCCTATGATTTGTATGTAAAAGTTTATCAGGCAGTGTTGTTGGGAGTAACTGTGAAGTAGCAAAAGGAGCAGGACTGGACAAGGAAATGTAGGATTGAAATACAACATAAGTGTGAGAGAAGGGCGGAATAGGGAAAGGTTAGTCAATGGGTAAAAGTTATAGGTAAATAAGAGAAATAATTTTTGGTGTACTATTGCACAACAGGTTGATTATAGAGTATGATCATGTACCATATATTCCAAAAATCAAGAAGAAAACACTTTGATTGTTTTTACCACAAATATTAAATGCTTGAGGAAATAAATATTACACAATATATACATGTATCCAAACAACACATAGTATCCCATAAATATTCATAATTTCAAATATTAATGAAAAAAACACATAAAACCAAAAAGTGGAAATAATCCAAATGTCCATTAACTGATAAATGGATAAATAAAATATGATATATCCATACAATTGGCTAAAAAGTAATGAAATACCCTCAAGTGCTGCCTACCTACCAGTGATGGTCTGTCTGCATGTATGAAAGTAGTCCCATAGATTACAAATTAGCCAAATAAAAAAGGTACATATGACCTTTGTTTATCCCATTGGACACTCCAAAATTGAGATAATGGTTGAGCAATGACCTCAATTAAGGCTCACAGGCCAGATCTTTGTATTGCCACATTACTTAGTCCCTGGGTAAGGGTGATACATAGGAAGAGGCATAAACTGGGCCATGGTATATTCCTTTCAATCAAAAGCAATTACTGAAGCTCTCAGTACCTAATGCTTACAAGACCTCCAAAAATGAATGCCTCACTCATATTCAAAGGGAGTGTCTTAAAAAGAGATTTGGTGGTACAACACAGCATTTGCCACATTGTCTCTTAAAGTCCTTCTTCTAAGCAGTGAATATTCTTATTTTCCTTCTAATGTCCTTCTGAACTTTGCTGTAACATTCTCATAACACATTTTACCTTCTACTATCTTGATATATAACTCTAATCTTTCCTTTTATATTTAAAATTCCTTGGATGCTGATATTGTGTCTGATTTATCTTTGAGTTCCTTTCTAAGTCTATTTCTGTACCTTCTCATTGTGCAATCAATATTTGTTTTATCTTGAAAACTTCTATTCATCTTCAGATCTCAGCTTGCAAATCCTTTAAGAAACCTTCCCTAACCTCCCAGACTCAAGAAGGTTTTGGATGTTCACTACACCTTGTACTTGTCTATTATTACATTAGTTCCAATTATACTTAATTTGTCACCGAAATAGTTTTTAATAGGCTACTGCTGCTAAGAATGAAAATTCATGAAAACAAAACCTAGCTTTCCTTTGCTCAATATTTTATCTACAGAAATTAGCCCAATACCCAGTATATAACTGGTTGTTAAATAAATAGTTGTTGAATGAAAAGATGGATGAATTAATACATGAAGATGAGAATTCACTT
The DNA here is from genome assembly GCF_001458135.2 of Marmota marmota marmota. Taxonomy (NCBI): domain Eukaryota; kingdom Metazoa; phylum Chordata; class Mammalia; order Rodentia; family Sciuridae; genus Marmota; species Marmota marmota. Next base: position 28,080,609 of record NW_026000068.1, read on the forward strand.
CAGAATGAAAATCACTTGGGAACAAATGGAAATTAACAGTCATTCACCCAGGAGCCTGAATTAGTTCAGTAGTTTGCTTTCCTCCTAAGATGTTGCCAGGACCTATAGTGCCAAAGGACAGAATTGATGAGGAAATAGAAGAATCCAAGTATTTCAGGTATCCTGATTGCTGGACAGATCCTAGTGAAAGTCTCTGGAGAGGCTGGCCAACAGGAAGACAACATGAGGACCTTCAACCTCTAGGTTTTAAGGTAAAGAGGCCATTCCCCATGAACGACAAACATAGAAAGTAAAATTTAGTGTTGAAATCAAATTTTTATCATATTTTCTGTTTAACTCAATCCCTCACCAATAATGAGAGACTGTATTTGAGTCATCAAGACCCTTTTAGCTAAGCCACATCACTTTTCTTTCAGAAAACAGGACCAAGAAGGGCAATGGTCCTGCAGGATTTTGTTGTCAAGTTCTGTGATGGAATAGCACTATAGGAAGTAAGGATCACAGTATTCTAATTCCCAGCCTCTTCAGGAATTTTCTTTCAGGGTTGGCTTATTATGGATACATAGGTTTATATATGGATAAATATATGTATTCTATGTGTCAATATAAAATATCTGTTACTTCATTTTATTATTATTTTAACTTCTTGTTGTAGACATTGGGCTGGGTATCAGATTATATATATTCAAAAGCTGTTTAAACCACTTAATGAGCTATCTTGGAGAAATAACATGGCAACCTCAGTTTCCTCATTCTTTGGGGGTGGAGGGTAACCAGGGATTGAATTCAGGGGCACTCGACCACTGAACCACATCCCCAGCCCCATTTTGTATTTTATTTAGAGATAGGATCTCACTGAGTTGCTTAGCAACTTGCCATTGCTGAGGCTGGCTTTGAACTCGCTATCCTCCTGCCTCAGCCTCCTGAGCAACTGGAATTACAGGTGTGCACCATCTTGCCCAACTTCCTCTTGAAAGCAAATCTTTTGATTGTAGGAAAAACTACATCAGAACTATTGTAAGAGACAAAGTAAGAACTCAATACTTTGTGTTTAGTAAATAATCACCTCCATGATTATCTATATTGGTAATAGATTTCCAAATTATATTGGAATAGCTTTTGGATATTTATTAATAGGATTATGCAATTTTGTTGTTAACACTTTATTAGAGGCAAGTGAAAAAATACCATCATTCCCTAAATTATTGCCTTAAGTAATTATTGTGCTTTAGAAGGAAGTACGTAGTATTTGTAGGGTACTGGCACAGGCATTGATCTAGTAACTGCCTACTTGCTGATGGTTGAGATGCATGGAGATTAGGTCAGAAAATTTTGGGGGAAATTTTAATTGTTGTGAAGCCAGGTCATCATTAAATATCACTGCCAGTGCCTCCTTTATTACATTATGCACTGAAATTTAGTAAAATAAATAGCAGGTTTCTCTGGGTCTAACTATCTATTTTGACTGTTGGGACTAAGAAAATAATACCCAAGGTGAAGGTCTTAGTTACAGTCTAAGAAGCAAAGTTTTCCTCTAACTTTCTCCTCCCCTCTATCTCTTTTTCCTCCCTTTCTCCCCTGAGGCAAATCATAGAAACTAGAATTTCTCTACCCAAAAGCAGGACATAGAAACCAGAACTTCTTTTCCCCAAAGCAAGCCATAAACCTAAAAATATTACTCTAATTTTCCCCCACCTTTCTGTGTAGGGATTGGCCATAAAGAAATTAAAACCCTCATTCCACAAAGGTCCTGCCCTACAATCAGGAGGAAAAAGTACTACACCAGAGAGGTCAAGAAGGACCTGAGCAGACAGGCCTTGCTGGGTCCCCCAACTTGGTCACTTCACAGTAGATCAAACCTTCCTTGTTCAATCATGTGACTACACAGCTAACCCCTGATTCAGTGATTCTGAGCATAAACAAAGGTATCATTCCAGATATTTGATCTTCATTCTGAAGTCTCTATGTCATGTAAGACAATGGCCAAATAAATGCATTATATTTTTTTCTTGATAGCTTATCTTTGGTCATAGGTGTGACATCCATGACCCTTTATAATGCATATAAAAGAGATCAGCTGCTTTTCATCCCCTGTGAGACCTCGGTTTAGTTTTTTCATAGTAAGATATAATCTTTATGTTTTACATCCCTTATTAGAAAATTAGGGAATGTTTAGCGTTAGCAAGTCTATTAATTTTCTGCTAAAGGAATCTTCTGTGTAGATTTGCGGCCACACAGAGACTTTGCCTTTCTGTCAAGATGACTGATTCTAAAGTGGAGAAGGGCATCAGAAAATTTCTCTTCTAGCCCCAGCTCTCTGAGTGGCAATATGAGTCTGAGCATGCCACCTGGCAATCTAAGACTGTGTTCTTACTTACAAAATTAGGAATTTCAATTGACATTTCTTTGAGCCCCTACTACAATCAAAAAATTATGCAGGAGACAGAGAGTGGTTCCAGGAAGGCTCTTGATGACAGCATAGAACATCATACCAGCGTGTCATTTCTGGAATATTAGGATACTACTCTCCACTCTCCATCCATTTTCTGTTTCTCCTCCTTCCTTTTATTCCTTATGTGCCAACATGTTTTATCTCCTATTCAAATAAAAACTCCTAGCATCTTAGAGGCTGAATTAAGATGTCTTTATTCTTTGTACCACTTATTGTCACATTTTGTATTTAGGAAAGCAGTTACACATAGTAGGTGCTAGACAAAATGTTATGTATAACAGCATTAATAGCTATTATCAAAGAAGGGATCAGGTAAATGTTATTACAAAAGATTTAAAATTTACTCTAAGTAACTAGTGCTTATTTAGCTTCTAATGTGTTATCTCAGAAGGGAGCCCCATTAGGCAACTAAATATCACCATTTTGAATACAAAAGATTCAGAGTAACTGGAAGCTATGGTTTTAGATATGGTTTCATTAATATATTTGAAGTTTGGTCCTAGTGTGACAGTGTTAAGAAGTAGTGGGACCTGAAGAGCTGGGGTCTAGTGACACATGGTTAGGTTCTTTGTGGGTGCTATCCTCAGAAGTGATTAAGGTAATTGCCATGGGTTCCTGTGATCATTGTCAAGAGACAGTTTTATAAAAAGAGTGGGATGGGTCCCCCCACACACACACACAAACACACACTCAGGCTTCCTCTCTTGCCATGTGAGCTCTCTCTTGCACAAATGCTTCTGCCATCGTACCACTGCCATGATGTGATGAAGCCAATAAGGCCCTCGCTAGAACTGGTGCCACATATACTTTTGTTATTTTAAAAGCATGTATGTCAAATTATGATAACCTCCTCAAAATGCTCCAGAAACTTCCCATTTCATTCAAACCAAAAATCATGACCCTTGCCAGGTATGGTAACACACGCCTTTAATCCCAGCAACTCTGGAAGATGAGACAGGAGGATTGCAAGTTGGAGGCCAGCCTCAATAATTTAGCAAGATCCTGTCTCAAAAGAGCTGAAAAGATAGCTCAGTGATAAAAACACCAGTTCAATCCCCAGCACCAAAAACTAAAATAAAGTAAAATCCACAACCCTTTCCACATGATCCTGGTAGCTGCCACTCGGACCTCAGTCACTGCCTGTCTTTCTCTCTCACTTATCTAATTCCATTCCAACCATACCCTCTCCCTGCTACTTGTTAAAGCCACCAGAATCCAACTTAAGAGCTCCTCTACTGACATTCCATAGGAGTAGGAATTTCTTTTAATCTCTCAATTCATTCTGGTCACAGTTCAAATGTCATCTCAGAAAATTACTTGTTTAGCCATCCTTTCGGAAATAACAGCCTCCTTTACTCTTTATCCAGTTTTTTTTCCCCCCTTATTGCTTGTTTGTAGCCAACATTTAAATAACTATCAAGGTCATCAAAAACAAGGAATATCTGGGAAACAGAGCCAAGAATTGCCTAAGGACACATGACAACTAATTGTAATACCATATCATAGATGGGCTCCTTGGACTGAAAAGGACATTGGGGAAAAAAAATGGGAAAAATGAATGTGAGGAAATTTGGCTAATTCTCAATTTTCTGTAAAAATTTAAAACAAAAAGTTTACTATGTCTGAGTGTGTGTATATATATATATGTGTGTGTGTGTGTATCATTTGATAATCATCCATTTCCCTAGAAACCCTTGCTCACTGTTTTATCAACAGTCTTAAAGCAATGCCTGACACCTAACAGACATTTTATAAATATTTGCCTAATTAATTAATTGTGTCATTTATACTTCTCCAGAACCCTAAATGGATTCCAAAATTTTAAGAAACATTTGCTAGGTTATAGAAAAAGCAGGGATGAGCTGGATGTGTAGTTCAAAGGTAGAGTGCTTGCCTAGCATGCTCAAGTTCCTGGGTTCCATCCCCACTTTTGGAAAAACAAAAAGAAAAAAAATAAATAAAGATAGATCAAGGATATAAACCACAATTCAAACTCAGTTCAATCTATTTCAAGAGTGCATTAAATCACCATTTAAGACCAAAACTAAAAAGGAATTTGGATTTCTGAACTATACTTAGTATACCATACTACCTATAGTACAGTAAGGAATCTTGGTTTTAAGCAAGGATAGTAGTAAAATGGCTATTTAAGTGAAAATGAATTAAGAATGGCAAAGACAGTGATGGAAAGGACAATTTAATAATTATAACAATGATACCAATAAAAAGAAATGAGACCTAAGCAAAGGGGTAATGGGAATGGAAAGAAATAGAAAAAAATAGATGTATATAAAAGATACTTTGGTCTTAGATCATATGAAATTGATCATTGATTCAAGTATTAAGCAAGAAAGAAAAAACAGACTGAACTGAGGTTATGAATCTAGATGACTAAAAGAATATTAATACCATTAATTGAAATGAGGAATAGCAATTTTTCTTTGACCTTTATATATATATATGTGTGTGTGTGTGTGTGTGTGTGTGTGTGTACATATATGTGCATGCTTATTTTATTTGTAAGTGGCAAAGGAAATATAAATATAGAAAATATAAAATCCTTTGAAAAACTTAAAAACATTAGCAGGGTATAAATTATTTTTTAAATGAATTTTATTTACAGTTTTTCCAAGTGAAATATCTGTAACAGAAGGTTATATTTGGCCATCTAAGTTAATGCCTAGCTTTATCTGACAGCATTATCGATGGTCTTTCTTGTTTTTGATGTCTCAGGTACAAAAGCTTAATAATAAAAAATAATAATAATCCCCGTACAAAACATACTGAGACCTCTGCTCTCCATATCAGTCTTGGGGTTATTAAATGATAATTATTACTATGAGTTAATATCCATCCAATACTAACAAACATACAGCCTACAGAACAAATGAAAGGTGTTACCCTGGAGCAAAGTAATTTTTTTATGATCAATAGCCTATCATTAGCATAATGTTTATTTTATGCATTTGCAGGCATTATATCACCTGAATTGTGGTTTATAAATATTAACCTATTGATCTTTGCTGCTCTTCCATACGCTACAGGAGTTTCTGATAAACATCATCTTTCCCTTTTTTGTAGGTGAAGGACAAAACAATTAAGCAAACTTCTAGTTATTTGATGATTGGACATGGTGGTAGAAAGCTCTGAATCCAAGGTTGTTTAACCACATGAATTCCTCAAGCTTTCCTAGAGGTTTACATTCCAGCTTACCCATAAATTCCAAACTGATAATATGGCCTATTTTAAAGTAAAATGTAGAGTGAGTACAATAACATAACATACATATTTTTATCCAGCACTGTGACTTGTGGCTTACAAATGCTTTATAAATTATCGAATACTATGCTGTAAATGGACTTGGTTTATTTCACAAAAATCTACGACCATTTATTTTCTTGTCTATTTTCTTTTTCAAGTTTTAGCTGAAGCAATTTATTAGGCAAGATTTCCTGGATTCTTCTTTGGAAACATATCTTTTTATTCTTTTGGGAGTTCATTACATTGGTTACCAATCTGATTTCATTTAGGTAGTGAAGACCAGCTCTTTGAATGAGCACAATAATATACCCTTAAAAATAATAAGAGAATATACTTAGGGGTGTCCAAGAAATCCATTATTTTTCTTAAACATTTTTTTCACTCCATTTGTATGGATTTCCTGATAGAAAGCTTTATTAAATCCATTATTTCTTCAATTCATTTTGCTAAAGTAAACCTGACACAGGCTGAAGACTAGGACCAGCATTAGAATTATATTTAATGAAAATCTGGAACACAAAAGCACTTCAATTATTCATGTTTCCTGATATGTACTGAAAATGGGTGCACATATGTGTGTTCCTTTGATAGGGTTCAAATTAGCAATGAGCTTTTAAAAACACAATCCCTAGTAGCTTCAACAAATGTCTTTTAACCAGCTTATCTTGAGCAAAACAGAGACTTTAAATCAAACTTCTATTTCATCTATTTCTTTCTTTATTACTGAAACGAATAAAGTAATTTTTCATGGAAACTTAAATGCTTATCAAAATTGGGAAGCAATAAGTACAACAATAAAACCATTTGTTAGAAGCTTCATATATTATTTTATATTATTATGATTGGCGTGACAACATTTGTCTTGTCATAGGGAATTACACGGATTTCTTAAGCTGCAAACTGAAGCATAAGTCATGTGTGTACAAAGTGAAGGACTGAAAATTATGTCTAGTTGAACTCTCTGAAATTTGTTCATGAGAAGAAACTTTAGAACTGGGAACCAATGACCCTCATTTCACCACTTGCAACACAGAAAAGATTCTCAGTAATAAGTTCGACAAATCCACATTCAGTTCCATATGGTCATTTATCCTCCCTACGTCTTTGAAAGTAAAATATTGTAAAGGCAGCATTTGAGTTTTTGGTGACAAATTACTTTTCTCAATGGAATCAAAGGCTGTGGCCATCTGCAATGAAATAGATGAGCCACAGCTGGCTTTCATAATAATCAATCCTGATTGCAGGACTGTGGCACTTCTGGATTGATTGTGAGGACCTGCTGTGACAAACAATACTGACCAATTCAGTCATGTTGACAACAAGTTATTTCTCATGTTTAGATACAGACTCTACCTTGTGTCATTAGAGGGAAGGAAAGTTGGAACTCATCCAAAATACGTGATCAATAGTAGAAAATTTTCTGAAAATTCAGAAAATCCTTAAACTATATTTAGAGAACTAAACTAACCTCCATGGTATGTCAATACCAAAGCTACATCTATAGTGTATCAGTAAAATATATAATCAAATTTGTGAGGGATTTCTATAATTGCCTCTTTTATCTACACATGCACCCTAAAGGAAGCAGGCTTTCCCCAATTTGCACAATGTGATTTGAAGACCTTGACTCCATCTTTTCTCTGTGTCTCCAGGGAGAACTCATTCTACCAGGAATCAATACCTGTTGAAAATGCAGGCAGGCCTTCGCGTGGTAGAGGTTTAGGACTACGGCCCAAGACGACAAAATTTGTCTTTTTGGAATGTAGAATTAGAATCTAAGACACTAAATCAGTTAGCTATGGAAAACTAAGGCTAAAAATTATATAATTCCCATGTCTGGGAGGCTGATAAAGAATAAAAATGAGTGACAGAAAAGAACCAATAATGAAGACTGACATGTTGAATGCTTACTCTAAACCAGCATCATTCGTTATTTATTCATTTATTATTGTTATTTTTTTTTTGGTACTGCAGATTGAAATCAGGGGCACCCAACCACTGAGCCACATCCCAGCCCTATTTTGTATTTTACTTAGAGACAGGGTCTCACTGAGTTGCTAAACTTCTCTCTTTTGCTGTGACTGGCTTTGAACTTGCAATCCTCCTGTCTCAGACTCCTGAGCCCCTGGGATAACAGGCATGCGCCACCGCACCTGGCCACTATTTATTTTAAACCTCACATCACGATTATCATTATCAGGTACTATTATTATCCTTGTATAACTGATGAAAAATCTAAAATTTGAAGAGATAGATTAAGTTATTCCCATCATAGATGTGAAATGGAGACAGAACTCAAGCTCAGTTCTGTTGGACTCCTCTTGACTCCTTAGCTATAGAGCTGGACATCTACATAGAAGGTGCAGAAGAAAAGAGAAGGAAAGAAGTAGATGTGACCTCACCCTATTGCTTTAAGAGTGAACTTTCAACTAACTTCTGAGCTACAATTTCCTTTGGTCTAAATATTTGCCCATCTCAGTCCTGGGATTCTCCTGAACTTCTACCGTGTCTCTAGATGTGTGTATTGGACACAGTAAAAACGGAGCTGTTGAGATAATTTAAGAAAAGTTACTCTTTGTCTTCATTTCTTCAGACAGTTCTTTCAATGTTTGATAATTCACTTTGACTTCAGATTTAACTTCAGTGTTATTGTGATTTTCTGAATAGGTAATGCACCAATACCTAGTGATTGTGAGTAAATATGAAATTTAGGTTCTTTTTTTCAGCGATTTTCTACTTTTCAATTTATAAGGAACACCCAAGACTAAATCAGATAATGTTTATTTATCATTAGTAATGACCATATTTGAATATACATCTACTTCTTTCTTCTAGAATCACTTTCATTAGTGAGATTTTAAATCTGTCTTAAATAACAAGGTCACTAATGCCTTCAGCCCATTATAATGCTTCATTCCCATAAATATCCTGTATTTGTGGACAGCAGAGCTACTAACTAAACGTATTCTAAGAATGAGGCATTGGTGGATTTGTACTCATCCTTCTTCTCTAAGACCCAAATCAAATAGGGAAAGATGAAGACCAAGATGACTCAGATAGCCTCAAATTTCAGAAGAATGCTACTTTCTTATGTAGAAGTGATATTCAAAGGAGAATTTAAATTCTGCATTATTTCATAGGTTATGTTATTTGTGCATTTTGATGCTCTGGATTTTATTGTCCCGGGCTTTGTTTGAGAATGGGAATTCAACATCAGATTTGCACTTCAGCTGAAGCTCCAGTTCTCCAATGGTCCTTCCCCAGTGGCATGTCTCAGTCTGGACAGGGCTCCTATACTGTTTGGGCATTTGTCTGCATTTGTTTGTTCCATGTTTCTCAAGTAGACAGTACAATCAGGGTTTCTTTTTCAGAGAGTTGGCTACTGCTACGTTTGGCAGTAGTTAACTGTTTAAGCAAATCTAGGATACTGGAACAGAAATTTAAAATGTATAATGAGGCACAGAAATAGTTCCTTTTCATTTTCGATTACTTTCATAATGCTTCATCATCATTCTCCTTAAAATTGTTTCTCTTTGTTTTTAAAGGGATGTGGAAAGAAAAGGTTATTTATTGTAAAAATATAAAGACTCATTATTTATTCTCTTTTATGTTGTCACAAATTCTGTGTTATTATACACAAATTGTTGAAAAGATTTGCAGATAATCTTGTCTCAATTGCCTTAAACTTATTCCGCTGTATTTTTCTTTTAGAGTAATGCCCTCACTATAATGGAATTTCAAATATATTAACAGATATTACCATTGATCTTTCTTTATGTTAAATAACTATGAAATCTATATGTTTCATTTTTATAAATAAAATATGTAAATGCCATTTAAATATATATGCATTTATATTTTATGTGATTCTGTTCACTTTTATAGCATATTTTTAAGGATTAATGGATCTATTTTCTATTTCTTCAGATTGTAGAGCTTTTTCCAGTGTAAAAAAAAAAGCTACTTTTCTAATGTTATATAAATCTAATATAAATTATACATTGAATATACATGTAATGTAATGGTAAATATGATATTCTCTTTTTTTTTTTAGAATTTTGTCCACGTTTCCAAAGGTTAAGATCAATAGGCACTAGAACATCTGTGCAGGACATTTTAAAAATTGTTAAAATGTTGTAGTAACTATACCTTGAGGTATATAAGAGTAAGTCAAGAAATTCATAAAAAAGGGATTTTTAAAGGTAGTTTCAGATGGAACCAAATAAAGGAAATTTTTTATGCTATTCTAAATGCCTGACATGAGTTTTCTGGATTTGATAGCAATCTAAAGGAAAGTGCATGGCTTGGTGGAGCTGGCAGAGAACAGCCTTCAGAGAGAGATGGTTGCTCTCCTACCGGAGGTTGAGGTCAGGAGGAGGGTGGTTAGGACAAGAATAAAAGAACTTTCCTCCAGGGCAAGTAGAGATGCCTAGGGCTGCTAATCTTCAATTAATTTAAGGACATAAAGGGAAATCCAGAAAGAAAATGAAGTTGTATCTATACATGCAAAAGCTGATGGGGAATTCTTAGCATTCAGAGCTTAGTAACAGTCCAGCAGACATTCCCCAGATGGAAGATTTCTGAAGATTCCACAAAACTTCCCCATAAGAGAATCATTAATATTTGTACATCTACTATACACAGGGAACACCTCTTGCAATTTAGAATGGCACTTGAAGAGCCCAGGACAAAACAATGAGATGGGGTGGCAGAGATGAGAAATGAAATGTAAGTCAGGAAAAGGGTGAATGAGCCAGCCAGGTCCTCCTCCTTATTGCAGCTCACTCAACTGAGCCAGGCCAGAGAGTGGTTCTGGAAGCTATTTAAATAAAACTGATAATGAAACTCTGATAGTAAACTAAATTAGGTAGAAAGAGATGATGTTATATGAAGAAAATAGCCTGACCTATAAGGAAATATGCAAAAGAATTCATATTAGATCAAGGAAAAACAATTCTTTTAAACAAAGTATGTTTAAAAGAAAATAATAATAAAAGTGTTTATTATTTAAAATCCTACAAAGTCCATTTCCCTCAGTATACACATATGTTGGATTGTCTAATCAGGATTAAACAAAGTTTTTATGCTTATAAAATAATACACACACACATATAAAGAAAATGAGTCTAATGAAGTAATACTGCATATTTGCTTCAAATGTTTTCAGAAATTTTAAAATGTATGGTTGCACTAAATATTATAAAGATACAACAGAATAAGGGGACTAGAGTGACGGAGTGCTATCAGGTACAGCAATCTGTTACAAGCTTCCACTTATAGAGATATCTGTTAAAACTGATGGCATGCATGTTCTATTTAAAGAAAGATTATTTCATGCAGAGGGTGCAACAAGAATAAAGACCTGAGACTGGGATATGATGGTTGTATTCAAGGACCAAAGAGGAAACCAAGGGGCTGGAATGACTGGAAGCAGGAGAAGGTGGAAGAGGTATGCTCAGAGAACAACCTTGCAAGTAGACCTCATGGGCTCTGCAGGAGCTTTGCATTCCACTCTGAGAGAGTAGGGAAGGTATCAGAGGGTTCTAAGCATAGGAGCGTGATCGGATGCACATTCCTAAAGGCTCACTTTCATGTTTTGTTTATTAATTACTGTGTATATTTTTAAGTCGGGCAGGTCATGCCAACACTTTCCTGTTGCCATGGCTCACTCTACTTATTTCATTGTCTAATACCAGGCCTGCTTTACCCATTCACTTTGCCTTCCAAGCCCCTGACAGCACTTGAGTTTGCATCCTCTATTGCAGGCTCTTACAATTCCCACACAACGGGGAAACACTCTTAAATAGAAGCTCAAGTTGCTACCCTTCATGTTTTCTTTTTTCTTTGATCCATCAGGTCTCCTCAGACATGGCTTTGTTCACACTGTGAATTACAAATCCGTTCTAAGACCTCCTGGTCTTCTGGGATTTGCTATGCCATTCAGAAGAGTTTAGACCCAAGAAACTAAGTGCTCCAGAGATCTTGAGCTTGTTGCCAATGAGAAACCACATTTGTCCCAGAGACCCTTTTAATTTCTCTCCTGAAGAGCCAGGCAGTACTGGAAGAAGACTCATGCCTAGGCAAGGTTATCCCTAGAGAATGAGGAACCAGGCCACAATACATCATTAAAGGTACTCCCTGACTCCAAAATGTATTGTTATAGAAATAAAGTCAGTTGAAAATTCATTTTCAAGATAGACTTGAAGAGGAAAAGAAATATCAAAGGAAAAGCTTAAATATGTTTAGAAGTGGAAAGAAAATAGTACCCATTTGCTCTGGTAATGGCATGTGTGAGGGCTGAGTTGGGGCTGGGGGGATGGTGGCGAAGAACTTTAGGTTTCTGTTTCTTACAGTATCCCCTCCTTCATCTGCCTTGTTGAGTCAACCATGGCAGGGGAGTTCTGAACTATCACTACCAAACATAGGACCTACTAGGCACCCCAATTTAACATTCCACAGAACAAGTGTGTCATAACTGGACATTCGGTTTATTCTCATATGAAACTCCCAATCCCTGCTCAACAATATTCCAGATTTGAGTTCATAGAGTCTATAAGGCTTCCCAAACAAATTTAATTCTTATTTTCTCTGTTTAATATGCATTACCAGTTAGATTTATTAAACATGTACTATGTGTCAAGCACTCTGGGCCCTGAGTATTAGGCCTGGGTATCATGAGATTAATAAGAACAATTCTGTCCTTGATGAATGGCATGTTCCAGTAAAGTAAACAGAACTATAAATAGGATAAATGATGATGTAGTCCATTAAGCGTTTTTACTGAGGTAAAAATAAAGTGTAAATGCACAGAGGATACTATCTTGCTGAAGGAGAAAATCATATGCAGAACTGAGCACCTCGTATTTTGCTTATTGCTTCATATTTTAATTCATATTGGAATCCAGAAAGATAATTTCACATATCACTAATTCTATAAGGTAAGGGTAAGATGGTAGAAGGACTTCAATGGCATCTTAAAGACCTCACACTGCATGCTATCGCAGTGAAAAATCCACTGAGGGTGTTTAAGCAAAGAGGTACTCATTCTAATTACATTTCCTCATTTATAGCACTAGGCTAGGCCTCTTCTCTGACCACTTAATTCATATATCCACCAGCTGATGTTATTTACATCTCTACTTAGAAGTATCATGGATCTTGAAAACTTAATACATCCAAAAGTCTTCCTTTCCTTCCAGTCTAGCTCTAGGCCCCAAGTCGTTTCCAACTCTAAAAGGGCCTTGACATCTAGCCACTGCTAAAGCTGAAAATGTAGAAGTCATTCTGGAGTTTTCTTCTTCCCTCATTCTCCATCAGCAAGTCCTTTTCTATTTTTCTACCTCCAAGTTTTATTTTGAATCTGTCTGCTCCAATCTGTTTTCATTCCTGCCACCCTATTTCAAGCCATGTCTGTGCTCCGTCATGTAATGGCAATGGCCTCCTCCCTTTGTTTCCCTATCTCCACTCTGCCTTGCTCCAGGCCAGCTACCACAGCCACCAAGAGTGATCTCAAAGTGGAAACTAGATGAAGCCATTCCATCCTGAAGCAACATCTCAATTCTTCATATTATAAAGGAAAGCCGGAATCCTCACCATGCTGTGTGCCTGGACTGCCCTATTTTCTTACCTCTCCAGTTATACTTCTTGCCACTCTCATCCTCGCTAAGTTCCAGTCTCACCCTCTGTTGGAACCTAAATGTGCCGCGTAGTTTCTATACCAAGACATCATATATGATGCCTCTCCTTCCTTCAGTGTTCTCTATCCTTCATGGGTGACTTTGTCTTTGGGCTTCTGCTTAAATCGTAGATCTCCCTTAACTCCTCTTGGTAACACTCTGGTCCCCCACTCATTTCTATCAGAGTACCTAATTTAAATCCTTAACAACAAGTACTTCAACTTATAATAAAATAGAGGATGATGATAGATAGAAGGCTGCAGTTAACTAGAGGATAATTGAAGACAGACAGCAAGACAGTGAGATGGCTGCTATCTACTTGTTTGATGTCTGCTTCCCCCATCAGATGCTTTAACTGCAACCTCCATGGGGTCTGCTTTGTCCACTGCATCCTAAATATCAAAGTGCTCAATACATGGTTATTGAGTAAAATAAATACACTTCTCTCTCTCTCTCTCTCTCTCTCTCTCTCTCTCTCTCAAACCACTTTACTTTGAAATTAAGTAACTAATTTGCATATATTTCCAATTTATTTTACTTAGATATGTAAAAATTCCCTACACTGACTACCTTCTGCTAGATGCAAAAATATAGCATGCTACCCTGTATTCACTGCAAAGCACTAAAATAATATCATCAGAGGATATTTTGAATGTTGCAATGTGTTTTTTAATTCTCATTGACCACTGAATTTCTTATATTTCCACATATAACCAATTTCCAGATTTACTGAAATTTCCATACATGTATACATGTATCTGTCTATACATCCATTTATCCTTTTTCATCAAAATGAAACATATTATAATGTGCTTATCTATAGTATATGTCTTTTAAAAACAAATAATAATTTTATTCAATCTGCTTAATGGTGTAGGTAACTTTTCATTCCAAGTATACATAAGCATAGGGTGAAATAACATAAGTTATGTTATTTCACCCTATCTTCTAGCCAAAACATTAAAGAAAAAAAAGAAGAAGAAGAAAAGAAAAGGCTGTTCTTGCAATCTTTGCAGAATTTCAAACATTAGTCAAAGAAGAAAGTCCCAAGAATCTTTTCAGAAATCCTGTTTGGGCGCAATTCCCAGCCTAATTTTGCAAACCAAGATGTTTGGGCAGCCCTGGTATGCTGGGGATAAGCAGTTGAGGATTTTTATCTGAATCAAACCCAAACTCTGACTCTAATTAAAATACCACAACACTGTTAACTCCTTGACTGTGTTAGACATCGGTTTCGTTGAACTAACTCCACTTCTGGAATATAGCCTCTCATCTATGTTCTTTCTGATTGCTTATATTTTCATTTCTGCTTTCCTCTTGCTTTTCAAAGGATGAAGGGATCGTCCCACTTTTTTGTTGCTATGCAGACTTCTCTGGAGTTGCATCAGGAAAGCAAAATTACTAAAGTCAAATAACACAGATGTGATGACAGGAGCTTCCAAAGCTTTCAGCTTTATTCATTTTCCTCTTGAGAACTAGGGATGGGGCAAAAAAAAAAATGTTATGTGATGCTTTTTTTTAATATTGTCTTATACAATAAGGAGAAAGAAATAATATGTATACATACACATATACACATATAGGTAGGTAAATATACACATTTTAATTGGTAAATGCCTTTGATGTTAGCATTTGAGTTCATAATCCCCTACAGAGGAAGCATGACCTGCCAGGACTAGAGCTAACTCTGTGTGTTTATATCACCAAGCATATATATAATGGATGCTTGGAGCTACCAATTTGTAAGAATATGCCCTAAATTCTTTGAAATCCCATCAAAGAAAATCAGCAAAGGACACATGTTCTCTGTCCCTCATCCCAAGACTGCTTTACATGGATACCCACTTTTGATCCTGTTGCCTGCAAACCTAAAAGGCCCCAAGATTTCAACTTGCATCACCTGTTGCTAGTGCTTCTGCTATTCCCTCATTACTATTTCACTCAGTTCTGAAGCCTAGTATGAAGCCAAATGCAAAGTGACAAGTGAAAACCAAGGGGCTTCAAAGTACACAGTGTATGTGATCTTCTTGCCATAACAGAAGAATGTCTTTGTCCTGTAAAATTAGGGCCTCTCCGTCTTCTACTCGACAGAATTAGCAATATGGATTCTGTTCAGTAGCTAATGGGAATTCCAGAGAGATTTGGAAACGTTTCCCAGAAGTAGAGGAAGTAAAGAGCTTCCAGATTCCCTATATAAATGCTTTCCTTAAACCATAGACCTATCATTTATTAAATTGAACAATTATTTACTGGGCATCTATTCTAAATGCTGGGCATAAAGCAATAAGGAAAAGTAGAAAGCCTCTTTTTCATAGAGCTCACATTGTAGCTGGGAACACAGTTAACAAACAAATGAGTGGAACATGTTTGAGATCAGAAGTGGTAAGTGTTGCAGATTCTTGCGGGGGAACGGAGAGTATTGGGATTTTAATGGAGTGATCAGGGAGGTCTTCACTACCTGGAAGACATTTTGAGAAACTCCTGAAAAAGTCAAGCAGTTTTGATACCTACAGGAAGGTAACACGAGGCAGAGACAATAGTAAACACAAGTGCCACAAACCTAGTAGTTTAAAACAATAAAAATGTATTCTCCTACTCTTCTAGAGGACAAAAGTCTTCTCAGAGGGTCTCATCTGAGAAGTCTGAGATGACTGGTGTCTCTCTCCATATGGTCTCTTAACCTAGCATACTGGAGGAACCAGGAGAAGGCCTGAGAGGTTCAAGTGAAGGAGGAGAAGGAGTCTAGGAGATGGGGGAGAAGTCATGGTAGGAGGTCCTAGGTCAAAGTAAGGGCTTTGGCAGTTGTTTTAATATGAATGGATTGGAAAGTCTTTGGAACAGATGTCAGTTTCCTGGGGCTTCCATAACAAATTGCCACAAACCTAGTAGTTTAAAACAATAAAAATGTATTCTCCTACTGTTCTAGAGGGCAAAGTCTAAAGCAAGGTTCAAGCAGGGCTATGAGCCTCTCAGAAGCTCTAAGGGAAAACGTGTCTGCACCTCGGCTGGCTTCCAGTGGCTCCTCCTACTTCATGGTCTGGTACTAGTCAATGCAGTCTCTGCCTCTGTGTTCTGAGGGGCTTTTCTTCATTGTCTTTCCCTCTTGTGTTTCTCACAAGGACCCTTGTCACTAAATGATGAAGGATGATCTCATCTGGAAATCCTTAATTGTATCTTCAAATAACCTCTTTTTTTTTTTTTTTCATTCACAGGCTTCATTCACAAGTCTCAGGGGGTGAGGACATCTTTGGTGGGGTCACCAGTCAACCACCTCAGAAGTTTCAGGGGGAGGAGTGGCAAGATCTGACTTGCAACTTAGTAGGCTCATTCTAGATTCTAGTTCCCACAGTAAAAATGGGCTTTAGCGAAGCAGGGAGACTGCACAGCAGAATCCCAGGGACCACAGGACACAAGGAAATAATTCAGGTGTGTATGTGGCTTGTACCTGAGCAGTAGTAGTGCAGGCGTGGAGAAATGGCTAGATTCTAGATAGAATTTGAAGGTAAAGATAACAGAATTTACAGAGGATTTTATGTGAGATGTAAAAGTAGAGTCAAGGGTGAATGCAAGGCTTTGAGAATATCTGTAGTTCTTTCTGATATGTATGGTAGAAATGACTCCTTTCCTGTAAAACCCTTTTCATCAGAGAGGTCAAGGTCATTATCTATCTGCCACTCTTCTTCTGTCCATCTCCGGTTGGATGTTATTTGCTTCTGGCAGCTTTCCCTGACATCAATAGATTGGATTAACTTATCTCTGTACTCTGTGCCCTGAGTTTATTCCTGTCATAGTTTTTGCAAAATAACCCCACCGTTAGTGACTTAAGACACACAACATGTACTAAGTTCATGATTTTGTAGATTGATAATTAGCTTGGCCATTCAGATCTGGGCCAGAGTCTGCTGATCTAGGCTAAAATTGCTTATGCATCTACAGTTAGCTAGTGGGTCAACAGGAGCTGGATGATTCATGATGGCCTCATCTGAGAAGTCTGAGATGACTGGTGTCTCTCTCCATGTGGTCTCTTAACCTCTACAGGCCGACCTGGGAATGTTTTCATAGCAGTTAAATGTTTCCATAAGTGAGAACAGAAGCTGCAAAGCTGCTTGAAGCTTAGGTTTAGAGATGATACAATTCTGTCAAAACCAAAGGATATGGAAACAGACTCCACTCATTTCTAGTAGAAGAATTGCTATAAATTCTGCAATCTGTCAAATCTCTTAATATAACTACTTATTCCCTGCTACTTAGTAGACCCCAGAAAAAAGGAAATGAGACTCTTTTTTCATCATTGTATCCTCAGTCAATAGACACTGAATACACGTTTACAATACACATTAACTTTAAAAAGCCAGGTGCAGTGGTGCAAGCCTATAATCTCAGCTATTCAGGAGACTGAGACAGGAAGATTCCTTGAGCTCAGGAGTTCAGGGTCAGCCTAGGCAAAATAGCAAGATCCCATCTCACAAAAAAAAGAAGAAATGAAATGAAATGAGTGAGTTAGTTAATTAATTAATTAATTAATTAAAAAACAAAAATGCAATTCAGTTTACAAATATCATCCTCTCTTGGTGAGCCTCCATTTTCTTGATGTATGCATCAGAATCTTTATATACTCATTATCTATAACATGTATTTCCAGGTGGTGTAAAACTATTGCTCCAAATGAAATATCAAAATTAAGATGGACAAAGTAAGACATGGCCAAAACCACTTTTTTCTTGAAATTTCCATACATTTTAAATACTTTGAATAACTTTTTAAGGGCAATAGATATCAAGTCACTTTATATTAACTCACCACAATGAATTCTTATTTTCTTTGGAAGAGTTGCGTTCCTATGTAAGTTAAGTATATACTTTTTGAGTGGTAGCAGGTGTTATGTAGACCCACTTTTTTTTTTCTTTTTAAGGTTCCAAGTTCTGGGAAATATCTTCTTTGCATAAATTACCTGGATCTTTTCAGGAATGCCTTGAGAAACCAAAGTTGTAAAGAGAATTATTTTCTTCCCTACTGATCGTCAAAATAATATGTAAAATGCAAAGGATTCATTAATAAAGATACGTCTTTATTGTGAAACAATGCCATTGTCTGGAAAACCTCTAGTGCTTTACAAACAGAATATATTGGGCTGTTGTTCTTCTTTAGACAGTGGAAACTTAAAGGTGTTTTGGTGGTAGAGATAAAAATTGAATTTAAAATCCCAGTGCCCAATCATTTGCACTAATGACTTCATTCCTAAAGCTCCATTCATTCTGCTCTGTTTCTAAATGTACTACAAAGAATTCACACTACGTACCAGCATACTCCTTTTAGACTCTCTTATATTTTTTACATCCTCCTTAATGTGAATTTCTTTCGGCACTGAACCTGAACATCTTCCAGAGCCTTATTGATCTAAATACATCAACATGTTGTTTGTGCCGCTTGTCTGTCTGTTGCAGTTAGTCTAATAAGTCTATTGGACCATTCAATTCTGTGTTCGGTAGTCTGCCTAGGTTTTGTAGTCAGTACACCAGAGATGTGGAAACAAAGGAGTCATCTGAGATGCAATTCAGTAAGAGCTCCTGGAGAAACTTCAGCTATCTAAAGAATATAGTTCTCAAGAATTAAGACATCTTGGAATTAAAATATGATGAGGGGGCTATCTAAGACCCCCCCAGGGACATTAAAAACACAAGCCCAGTTCTTTTTAACTGAAGGGAAGGAATAAGAAAGCAAAGCTGGTTCAGTGTGGAATAAACAACATTGTTAATCGTTAGAAGTTTGTGTTTACATCAGACACTTAGAAGAGATGCAGGTGTTAGAGTTTTATTAGGCATCCAAGTCTGTGCAAGTCAAAAGATGAAAGTGGCCAAATCTGGTCATGTTAAGCCTTAGACCTTGGTGCAGATCTGACAGTCTTAACCAATTGAGAGGGAATTCAACACAAAAATTGCCCATCAGAGGAATCATACACTGGGCAGAAAGGAAAGGGTCTTCTAAAGGGTTGGGCTCTCAATAGCTGGTTATTGTTTAAGGACTGCCTGATAAGGTAAATTCTGAAGGGGCTATTAACTGACTCTGTCATGCAACTTCACTTCTTGCTGCAGAATCAAAAGTTTTTCTTGAATGCAAAGTCAAGGGACATAACTTCATGGCTCCTATGAAGCTTCAAGTAATTTAAAATATTTGAGAAAGAGCTGAATGCTTAATTAAACCACTATTTCCACCTCTATTGTGGCATTGTGGTGGGATGGTGCAAGGAGGCCTATAATCAAAAGGTAATTTGGAAGAATCCTAATGTATTTAGTCACTCTGTTAATCAGCATAATTTCTTAATCATTTGTGGTCTTGGTGCCCTTTTTGGAAGTTTTACTTGTCATTGTGTTTATGGGAAATTGACAGTTATTAATTGTTTTTGAGCTTGAACCAGTCCCTATTAGAATTCAAATTTATTTCCCACTACTGGGTCCAATATCTATGTAATCATTTATCTTATAGTGAATTTTACTGTAAGTATAATATTTACAAGAAGTAATTTGTCATTCCTGGGTTAAGTATAGAAACTTCAATATTTTCTGTATAAATATGTCAAATAGCTAAGATTCAAACAATAGAAGAGAATGGAAAGCTTATAATATAGCATTTTATATTAGAGTTAGGAGGCATGTTATCTGTTATCATTATTGTTTTTATAAATATGATTTTCTCAATTATTAACCATCATTAGTATTAATGGCATTAATACTGGTAATCCATCTCACCAAGGAATTCGAAGTGCTGTATTTTTTTTTTTAAATGCTAAATGAGTTCCAGGGCTCCAGAAGTGATTCCCATCCTGATGCGCTACACCCAAAGTCTCCAAGCACGATTAATTTTAATTCATATACGAATATGCCATACAGTGCTTTGGGTTAGAGAATGGAGTGATACCCCCTTGCAAGTAGTTTTGAAATATCTCCCTAAGGTCTTACATTTCTAATCTAATTGGCACTATATCCCTTTTTCTCACCAGGGACAGTACTCCTTGTCATTTAAACCTTGTTATGCCTATGTGTTCCTGGACTAGGGGGCCCAGATGAATGCATACGTGAAGTGTACAAAGGTAGAAGAGGAGCAAAGGTCCAAGGCTTGTCCCTGGAGGTAAGAAACCTGTCATGCTTATACCTTGCCTCTTCCCTTCAACCTGCTCCCCATTTCTTTCCCAACATTCCTGTGACATCTCTCCTGATTTTCTACTCATCCTTGCCTCTGTGCTCTGGGAATATGTGACAGATTGTCCCAGCCCACATGCTCTATCCTGCTGGCCCTCCTCCCCAGCCTCTACTCCTCATTCCTTCCTCTTCCCGACAGCTCCTACTCTGTCTTCGAGGATCATCTCAAGCATCATCTCATCTGTAAAGTGCTTATTTTTATATCACCTGTACTTTGGACTCCTTTTCTCTCTACCCTTTTCCTTGGTACAGTTGTCTAATATTAGAATTGATCTATCTACATATCTGTTTCCATCATTTCTGCCCAAAAGAATGGACAAACACCATGTTTTTTTTTCACATATGTAGCCTAGGTTCTTGCTAACAGAAGACTTGGTACATTTTCAGCAAATGAATGAATGAAACTTTGTTCCTCACTGTGTATACCAGGGGATCAGCACCTCCACCATCACTCTCTGAGGGTCTGCTGCAGGGTCCTTACCTATTGGCAGGCCCTAGTGCTCCCAAGCACAGGAATAGCACCCTTCTCATTAGGATATTATCCCACACAGTTTTGCCTGCTCCTACTGAATATTCTCTACCTTAACTGAAATCTGATTTTCCTTGGCATGCCAATCTTCAGCTAAATACTAGAAAAATTATCTCTGGTAGAATCATTAAAACTAATATGAACTCCTATTACTCTACATGTAAACATGTCAATATGCTAATTCTGCCAGTAGTATGCACATCGAAAAAGAGAATGGAAAGCCAGTAAAACATAAAAATGAACCCCTAATGGTGGCATTTCAGGGACTAGGAGAGGACAGATGGAAAGATATTTCTGGACCAGAGAGCTTCTGGGTGCCCTTCACGTTGTACCACGCGAGCCATTTCCTATTCTTGTGCAGAAGTTTGGATCTGCTGCCACAACACTCTCTAGCTCTCCTGAGAACAGTTTTTTTCTATTTCTGTCTTTTATAAAAAGGTAGAGGCACCATTCCTTCTGGTTGTCAGGAACCAGGAAGGAGACTTCCTCATACAATGTCAAGAAAAAGCCAAGAAGGGACAAAGAGATCATCTTTTTTTTACATCCAGTAGACACTGTAATAATACTTCCCAATTCAGAGAGAGATGTTGAAGTTCAATGGTAACAGATTTGTAATAATTATGACAACAGATTGCACTGATTAATTGTTTACCCAGGTGCTATGCTAAGCCCTTGCTTAGGTCATTTTGTTATCCCCATTTTACAAACAAATTAAGTAACTTGCTCACAGTCACAAAGCTGACAAATGACTAAGTCAAGTCGGCACTGGTGCCCAGAGAATTTTGACTTACACCTTTAACAGACTTTCTAGAAAGTACCCATGGTATATGGAAGGGGCACCTAAGTATGCTAGCATGTCAATATACAACCCAGGACTGCTGGTGCTGTTATTTCTAGCCTATAGATAGCAAGAAACATTGTATTTGTTTACTCCTTTTTATTTCACAAGGGTACTGAAGACAACATTTCAGAATCTAAATTTTACATAAAACAATTCATATAAAAGATGTAAAATATTTGCCCTTGTTTTTAATATCTTTTCTGAAAAAATGTATAAAGTATCTAAGATCTGTAAAGGACATATCCAAAGTGTTTGGAGAGCTGTTTTAAGGGATATTATATAGTCCCTGACTTGAAAGACTTTGCAACCTGAAAAATAATATTAAGACCTCAATAGTATTACAAGGCTGACCTGTGTACAAGCTGTTTCCAAATTGATATTAAAAAAAAAAAAAAACTGAGAACTCAACCATCTACTCAGAGAGCAGCCAGACTACTGGATGTCACAGACGTAAAATAGCTATTGTCTTCACCCTTTTGCTTTCAAGCAATTGTTTCCTAAACACTGTTATAGTCACTAAGTCTGCTTACTTCAGAAATTCTGGATCGTCACTGAATTCCAAGGAAATGCGTTACCATTTTCCTTTAGATTTCTTTTAAAGTATCACTTCTGTCCATCAAGTCAGAGTTCCTGCAGATGGAGTGTTTAAGCTCTATCTTTTCTGACAGGATGTAGAGTCCCAACAGCAGTGAAAATCTAGCTGGATTCTTTGCTACTCTGCAAACATCACTCATGTGTTTATGCTGAGAGTTTTAATGCCATTTGTTGAAACATATTTAACCTATGTCATTTGGTTCACATCAAGTCAATGCTGGTTTCCACAAGGCTAGGATCAATTCAGCCAACCAGCTCGTTTGACTGATTTTTCTTTTCAATTGACCTAATTGTCTGGCTGTTTGGGCATCTGCAGACACCTCTACACAAAGAGAAGGCAGGTTTCACGTAAACTTACTAAAAGAGGGTCACTCTTTTCTTCTGAGATCTGCTGTGGGCTTACTGAGTAAATGTTGGCAAAAGTTATAATTATACCCTCCTCTTATTTCTCATTTTTAAAGTAAAAATACTAACATATAACTATCCAGAAAAAATTTTATGATGCTCACTGTAGAAGTAAAAAAAATACTTTATATTTAAAGATATACATGTGTTATATTTTTTTCAAAAACAAGATTTATTTTCTTCTGAAATGCCAGAAAGAATATGAAAAAATAGCAAACTACTAAAGAGATTTAAAAAAAAAAAAAACTTCTTTTCAGTGGTACATGAGTCCTTTCAGATAATTAATCTTTAATAAATACGTAAGTATTATTTTCTATTTACATTGCAGTACGTATTATTAATTCTTTAAAAGTTAACAAGGATCAATTTTCTTTAGAAGTACATACATCACTTAACAAATTGTCTATTTTCTTTCAATAACATCTATGCCATCCAAATCAAAGCATCTATCTCATTCAGAACTCAGTTTTATCCAAATGTGTTTACCTAGCAGCTAATAAAAGATTTTCAGTATACTGTCTAAAATCCTAATGAGAAAATAGGAAGAATCATAAAATGTTCATACAAATCAGATCAGATGGAGCATCAGCTAATCTGGGTGTATTTTTCCCAATGATTAACCAGTTCTTAATGACAACATTTCTTATCTTACAACTGTGACATGAAGAGGGAGCTGTAGCTCTTCTGAGACACAGTTCTGCAAGAACCAGCTTATCCACGCTCTCCGGTCTCGTGTCTGTTTCTCTTTCTCTCTCTCTCTCTCTCTTGCGCTGTCCCTCATTCATTCACTCTTCCATCTTTTTGCCATTGTGCCAGCTCAATTTAAACCTATCTGCTCTGTATCTGTTCAAGTGGAGATAATCCATGCAAATCAGGAGCAGAGGCTTTCAGTGCTTGGTTCACAGAGAGGACTCAGCTTGAGGAGGTCACTCGTTCACAGCCGCTCCTCCCATTATATTTTTCCCCTTATTGCAGAACTGCTGTATGTACACAGTGACTGAAAGGACTCAATTTACTGCAACTGCTGCCTGGCTTTACTTACAACTTTTTGTTATAAAGGAACTTACCTCCATCTGTCTTTGCAAGGTAGGAAGTCTGATTCTTCTAAAGACGTGTGTAATGCCTCCACTGTCTGCTCATTATCAAATGTCACTTGAATGCTTTATATCGTTGCTGGCACTAAGGCACAAATGCTGAGATTCCAGGTGCCTAACGCTTTTGTTACTTAACCGTATAGGTACAATTGTTTAAGTGCTGGGTATTATAATGTTTATTTTCCCTGCAGCCAGCTTCAGTCTTACAATGCCAGAAAGATTATAGAGTGCCCACTCTTTAATCTAGAAATACAATTCTCTGTCAAGTTTTCCCTCTTAAAAAAAAATAATAACCTCTGTATGTTTTAACTTACCATATATCCTGACCAATAATAGCCAAATATAAAATTTGACCATATTAAGATTTAAAAAAAAAAAACTGGAACCTTCCTGCAGCATTTTCTGTGAAAAAGAACTAACTGTTGAAATGTTTTTTAACAACAGCAAAAAATGGATAGATTTTACTTCATTCTGCTGCAAAGCAAGAAGCTGAAGGCCTGATTGCTAACAGGCCTGTCAAGTAGATTTATTTTTCACAATTCATAAATTGTTACTAGGCTCTGCAGAAGTGTTACAATTAGTTAGGATTCCGTTGCTGTCATGATACATGCTATTATTTACTGTCTTGGAATTGAAATTATATTATAAAAAAGTTCCATGTAATAAGGCTTAAGAAAAGCCCTTGTGCTTGTACAGTACTGTTTGAGATCATTATTTAAGAATGATTTCAATAGCCAAATGGTTGTTTGGATTAAAAATGCATGTAAGAAGCTAACAAGTTTGACGATATACCTGCTGATTTATGACAGCAATCCCTGGGCTTACGTTACTTCATATGTTTCCTTGAAGTTACTTGTAATAATATTTTAATAATTCCTTAGTCATTTCAATTTTAGAACACACTAAAATGTCATAAAATTACAGATTCAAAAATCTCTTTGATTAGTACAAATATAATTAGAACATGCTAGTTATAATTTAGATTTCAATAAATGTCGTGTCTTTGAAAGCACTCCATAATAATATAATTTTGCATTTATTGGCTTATTTTTCTAAGATTTTGATATGCAGCTATGACAAGACTAGTTAATCTCTTGTATAAGGTAGAATTGAACATAAACAGTAAACAAAGTTGACAGTCCTGAAAAGAAGAAAAAATTATCCCCTGGTATACTGAATAGTTCTGATGGCATAAATCCTAGATTTCATCTTCTGGGTAGATACTTGTAGTTAGTGGAGTTCAAGGGGAAAAAAATTTATTATCCACATAAAATATCTCACTGCTAAAAATGTGCATTTCTTTTTCCTTTTGATACAGAGTCTTCTACTGGGAAAAAAAAATGCACTCTGATTTTTGAGTACAGTACAAGGCATGAAGCCTGTCATTGTTAGCATAAAGAAGACATCCACACAAGTATTACTGTGCAGAGGGCGATCTTTCTGTCTCTGGCATTTGTTAGGTTACTGTACATAGAATTTAACAGATAAATATGTTCTGCTTCGTGGCATTTTAGTGATCCTATTGGTATGCAGGCTACTCTGCTAGGATAGCAACAGAAAAAAAAAAAGAAATATATGTTTTATAGCAGTGGGTAATAAAAGCCCTTCACGGTGAGAGAAGAGGAATTTGACTTATTTCTTACACAGTAATTAGAATTTCTTTAAAACTCTTTGAAATACTGCATTGTAAAGTAAACTGAGGCTCCCCGTGAAGGGCTAATTGAATTTATCTATTTGAGTCATGTAGTAGTCCATGAATATCTTCTTCCCAGACACTGTCACTGGAGGATTCCATTCAATCTTCAGCATTACAGGCAAAGAAAGGGATTCCTCACTAATGATGGAGGGTGACTCTTTCATATTTAAAACGAGTTTGAGAAGAGCACTCTACAGGAAATCCTTACCAGATGGAAAGGTGTGTGGGATTGTCTGGCTAGGAGAACTTGAGACCAGTGTGAAACTAAAGGATGCCCTTTCAGAACAAAGGGACGCCATGTAATACTCTGTCAGCAGGCAAGCCCAGGATAGATAGAAAAGTGGCCAAGAAGATCTTTAGGGGACCGAGAGTATGGAGACAACTAGGCATTCTCTTTTCAATCAAATTACCAGGATTTGATAGGTATACAGGCAAGGCACTCCCCCTGGAATTTCAAACCATCATTTCACAGAGTATTTCAGAAGCACATATTTTATAGACACTCACATTTGTTTGCAAACCTCAGGAAACTCTCCAAAGACCTAACTGTGTGCCTTTAGTTACGTTTTACTATGCATCCTAAATAAAATGGTCACAGCCTTCCACTCCCGTGGGTTTCTTTTGCTTCATCTGTAAAGTTGCCATTCGTCTAGTAACTCATTCAAACAACTGTTCAAGATAAGTTACAGTTACTCCACTTTTGTGTGCCTTGCAGCGGAATCTATAGAACTGGTAAACCTTGTGGCTTTATATAATACCAGGTTGTTATTCCCACCTGGCTCTTTTCTGCTGGTTTTACTGAGTACAGTTAAAAAGATAAATTCTCATCTTAAAAGGATGCTATGGAGGGTGTTAATAAGTTGTCTGTAACTTCAGGAGTATTCTGTGGGGCCATAGAAACTTGCAACCCAGCTTGAGAAAAATGATGTGCTTTGTCCACCGACATTCAATGCCTACCTCATCTGTAGACATTCAGAATTTCTCAGGGAGGATTCTGTCACATCATATGTATTTTATAAATCTTGGAAGTTATTGTTGCGTATGGACTGGCTATGACATTGACTGAAAACTCATCAGATACTTATTGCTTTATCTGTATTCATTTAAATCTGCACAATAATACTATAAGGTCAATGGGACCATCATCTGCATTTCATAGATAAAAACACTGAGGTACAGAGAAGTTAATTGAGTTAACCAAAGCTACACAGTTATAGTAGAACTGGGATTTGAACCTATCTATTCTGTTACTGGCTTTGAAACATCACACAATAATGCCTTCCTGGATAATTAGCTCAGTTCACTAAGTATATAGTAAGGGCATTTCCCTCCCTCTCTCAGTAAAAAAGTATTTCATTTAACCATTTGTCATCTTGATTTAGAAATCTGATTCTGACTTTTCGACTCTTTTCGTAGTTCTTGACCTCAGTCTGTGTATTAGCATGATAGCACTGTTTTTTAATATTGTTTCATTAAGGCATGTGGGGAACGGTTACTCTTACAGAACATTTGTCTTTTACCTCAAGGAGTTAAAAACCAAATCAGATCCGTAATTGACTGACTTGTCTACTGACAGCCTTTGAAGCGCCACCCCCACCCACTTTTTTTTTTCTTTCTGTCTAAAAAACAAGATTGACATCTCTTTATATGTTTGGAATTTTTCAGTGGTGTAAAGTGCTTGGTAATGATGGAAATTAACCTGAGGCTTTATCTAACTACCTTTCCCAGCAACTCCATTGAAGTTCTGATAACAATTAAAATTTTTGATGCAAACAACTGTTCACATCAGAAAAAAAAATATTCTCTGTCTTGTACTTTCCTTCCAAATCTATTGGATAGTAAAAAGTGGTCCTCCGCCTTGCTTTTCACTGGTACTTCTGTATGAAAATATCCCTAGATGAAATACACCAGCACATTAGAAATGCAGATAAGGAAAACAAATGAAGTGACAGGCGTCTTTAAAATGGTCTGGTGTGAAACACTGAACATGGTTATCTGTCCTCTTGTCAGTAGGTCTTTTCTCCTTAAGGAGCAATGAGTAAGTACAGGTCCATGCCAGGAAGCATTTGTGACCTTACTTCTGTTTATTTGGAGAGCTTGAACTGCCTCCTGCTGTTTTTCCACCCCCTGTGAGAAGATGAACTATTATACATGTAACCCATAGGAATCTGATTAAAGACCATGTTCATTTGACCTGTGGATAATATCAGATATCCAATGTAAACAAAAAAACCTGAACAACATCAACACATAATCAAGTGGCAGAAATGTGAGGGACATGAGTCAGTAGCAATTGAACAAACTGCACATTTCTCCAATAACAAATAAAAAAACAATTTTGATGTTATTCTGTGATACTAGTATTCTTTTTAGATCTCATTTGAAGTATCAGGCAGATGGACTGCCCTATATATCCCAAACCTCTATCTGCTGGCAGTCAGAAAGCCCAAGAACCTATCTTTATAGTTATTTTAATATATCAGTTTTGCCCGGATTAGCCAAGCTAGATGTCGACCATTGGCCCAGGAAAGGTTGGGAATTAATTTAAATTTGAGCTTGCCCTGCCATCATCTCTTGCTGAGTTTCTTAGCCTGTGAGAAATTCCTTTCAGATTTGATTTCTCCATTACTTGGTTGATATTTCCACCTTGAAAAAAAAGGGGTGGTGGGGATGAGAGGACACAGGATGGCGGGCAGTAGTTATGCCATGATATAAACATGCCAAGGAGTTGAAACTGACTGAAAACCATTTGAAGAGCCGTTAAATTTCTCAGCCCATAATTAAATTCCCTATCTAGAAAGATGTCAATTTCTTGAAATTAAAAACAAAATCAAAAGATTTTTTCTCGCTGAGGAAGGTTTGCAAAAATATTCAGACAACTTAATTCTCAAATGTATTAGCAATCTGTTCAGAGTGACAGTTATCAATACATCCAAGCTGAAAAATAAAACTTCCCTAGCTAATAAGATCTACAGTTTAAAAGAAAAGCCAAAATTCACAGTAGCCTTAAGCCAGGATTGGGAAGTCTCTGTTGGTGTTATTGTTGTTGTTTTATATAGAGATATACCTGATAGGATACATGTATATCTATTGATCCTCTTCCAGACAAATTAATTAAGTACCTCTTGCATGATTGAGACCCCTTTTCTGTTTATTTACAATGACTATGGTTCACACCACACAAGTCAGCCTCTAATTGTGTTTTTTCCTCATATTTCCTTGGTTGTTTTATGGTTCATATGCTTGAATCCCAAGTAGCTTGTAAACTACGTGAGGCTAAAAACCATACTCTCTGTCCTTCACAGACCTAGTCTCTGTGTTAAGATCAGAGCCTGTTTTTTTTCTTTTTTATTAATGTTTGAATGCTTGATTGATTGATATTTTTTTACATAGTTAGATTAGATTTTTTTTAAAAAAAATTATTTCAAGAACAATGAGATATACTTATTTGTTTAAAATATTTCTCAAGACCTAGCTTAACTTCAACACTGGGCCTATGCTCCAACAGAATGTGAAAGTTTATGTGTGCTCAATTTAAAAAAATAACTAAAGGAAAATAAATTATGCCAACAGAAAAAAATGATATGTACTGTGATTTTTCATTTTAGAAGTTTAAAGGTGAGGCAACTGTGGGAAGAGTTAAGTGAAAATGTAAGGGGGATGAGGAAAATGAAAGGACAAAGGGAGAATTCTAGAATGCAGAAGACAGTGGAGCGAGGGGAAGAGAGATACCTTGGGAGATGAAGAAAGAGAGTTTGGAAGATTTTAAAGAATTCAGACTCTGACATTTCTTATTAAACACGGTTTACAGTTTTTTAACATCTATCATTAAATCTTTATAAACTTCAAGTGGGTTAGAAATAATAATTAATCTTAAAGAGAAAGTATTCTTTGTTCTGAAGCCTGGCTCCCTGGAAAGGAATGCATTAAGAGGAGGTGGGACCCTAAGTAATGGTGAAAGCAAAGAGGACATTCAGGCAAAGTGCAGAATGGTTGATCCTAGAAGAAATTCCACAGAGTTTACAACCATGAATCAAGCTCTGGAAGGAATTTGACAAATTCAGTCTTACCCAGGCAGACATCCTCACCTAAGCAGGGTGGAAGATGGAGATGGTGGGAGGAATGGGCTTTGGGCAGCTTCAAAGGTATACTGATTGTCAGTCAATGTGGCCCCGGAAAAGGGCTGAGATGCATGAACAAGACATGACCTCAGAAAGCAGCACTGGCAGGAGCAAACCAGGATAAGTAGTGGGGGTACGCAAACCTGGGCAGACGCAAGCTTTCTTCACTCTCTGGGTACCAGGCCCATGGGAAACAAAGGGCTTCCAGTTTCTCAAAAGGCTTATGGTAGGTGAAGACAGTAGAAACATGATTTTCCTGCCCACTGGGGTAATCAAACCTCAGACTACAGGCATGCTGTTTTCTCGGCTCTAAGTCATTTCATTTTTCTGCCTTTAACTATGGAGATATTAAAGACTATTTGTGAAACCCTTTTGATTAGCAAAGTGAAAAGCCATTGAGTACTGGCTACTGGGATTTTGTTGGATGGTACAACCTGAAGGTAACTGTGGATGCTTATTTCTAATTAATGAAAGAGATACCACCAGATCATGATTTAGAGTTTCACATCTTTGCTTGGGGGTGGGAGCTTGGGGACAAAGGCATTTAAATCATGTGAACTAAATTTGCAAAGGAAGCGTAAGAAAACACACAAATACAATCTTCAGACACAGACCTGGGTGGGACTTCTAGTTTGGGGGAATGCTATTTAATATTTCTGAGTCTTGGGCTGGGGATGTGGCTCAAGTGGTAGTGCGCTCGCCTGGCATGCATGCGGCCCGGGTTAGAACCTCAGCACCACATACAAACAAAGATGTTGTGTCCACCAGAAACTAAAAAAATAAATAAATATTAAAATATTCTCTCTCTCTCTCTCTCTCTCTATATATATATATATATATATATATATATATATTTATTTATTTATTTCTGAGTCTTAGCTTCCTCACCTGTAAAATAAAAATACAGGTACCCATTTCTTGGTCTTGTAGCAAAGAAATGAAATATTTGCTATATACCCTCCAATAATGCAGAGCTCATGGAAGACATTTGACTATACTTCCTATCCTTATTTTATTTTCTGCCTGACAGTAAATTTACATTAACCTCAACCCCACTCACAGGCATATGAATTTAGATGTTTATTGGCTTCATTTTTATTTTGTGGCTTGAAAAAAAATTATGGGACAAAAAAGCTCTGTTTCTAACAGGTTACTCTCATAGAATCTGAGGATAGTCAGACAAAATACTTATGTCTTCTCATAGACAGTGAGGCAGATAATAACCATGATTAGAGTATCCTTCAAGAAAGATGCTTCGGGGTGGGGAGTACCATAGCAGTAGAGCACTTGCCTAGCATGTGCAAGGCCCTGGGTTCATTCCTCAGTTCCACACGAAAAAAAAAATCTTATGGTGGAGATCATATTATAATTTCAATTAAAATTAATATGTTCACCTAACTGTGCTTCTCTGATCTGATCCTAATTTAATTTCCTTAAGGTCTGATGCCTATGGACCAGCCTGTGGTAATTTCTACATTTTTAAAAATAGCATGGCTATCCCTTTTCCTAGGCACTGGGATGACAGGTGCTGGGGCTAGAGCTGCTAAATTTCCTTTTTTGAGGTGGTCACTGTGGCCGTGATGAGCTTCCAGGGCCTGAGTTCAAAAGCCAGATTGACAACTTTTGAAAGAATTGACTACGGCTTAGCCAAATATAAAAGTCATTGTGAGAGGGCTCTTCTTTTAGCTTTCTGTGTATGTGTAAGTTGAGCTCAGAGCACATGTCAGAAGAAAAGAAGCATCAGGACAGGGAAAACCAGGGGGACGTTGCACAGCTTTGTAGGATTTTTCTGATTTCTTTGGAAACTATGTAAATGAATTCCTTAAACACAGACTGCCATTGATTTTTTCTGATGCTCATTGATCCCCTCGTCATTGCTTCATGTATGTGTTCTCCCCAAACATCTACTATTGATGTTTCACTCCCTCAAACTCTGTCCTCAATCTATTATAAGTATATCATTAAAATCTGTTTAATTTTCTATGAAAGATTATATTAAGTGCACTTTTAGTGTAATTATGTCGATAGTGGAAGATAAACATGTATTAGGCTGTGCAAAACGCTGATTATCTGTCAGGATAAATCTGTTTATTTCGGATATAGCAATCTGACAACCCCCTGATGCTAATCATGAAAGTACATGCTTGTGTCAGGTACTGTTTGGTGAGGTTCTGACAGTGAAATGCCCTCAATGACTTCCTGGTGTGACACAATCTATCATATATACATGCACATAGGAAATATGTAATACAATGCAGATTGTGGATCCTATGTTTTTATATACATATGACATACTTATAGTCTGACATTTTTGTCAATATCTTGTTCACATGAACAGTTCTGTAAGATGGGATGGTGGGAGAGAAGGGGAGGGTGGGTTTTAGGACTAGGCTGCACTTTAGATTGGTCTCAGGACTTGGTTTGTCCTAAGTAATGTCAATGCAGAACCATTTATATATAATCTACAGAAAAAGAAAAGAACCAGTGAAAAAAGGGAAATCCAGAGGGCTGGGGCCAGTACAACATGTTCATCTACTTCTCCATGCAAACATGTTTATTTTATTCTTTTAACTCTTTTTCTTGAGATAGTAGTTTCTAAATATACTCTAGAAACACTGCTGACTGCCAGCTGCTATTGGGTACCAAGTTCCTCTTTAATGAGATAAAACAGTATCAGAAAGTCAACATGCCACATGCGCCGGGGATGAATTTCACCAGCTTTCTGCATGGCAGAAAAATGCTTCGAAATGAAAATGAATTGAATATTCAGGCACAGTTTGCCAACTCCTCTGAAAAATAATTTTATCTGACTTTATTACATTGTGATCATTTCCTGGATGCCATAAAATGCTGAGTAGAATAATAAAAATTGATATGCATATTGACATTTCAGTTTTCTAAATAGAAGCTGAGAAAATATAAACAGCATTTGATTTTTGCAACTCTTCTGACCAACCATTCATATGCCGACTAATTCACTTACTCTCAAATACCTCACTCGGCCTTAATATAAATGTCTTCTGAAATAATTTCTCGCCAGTAGATTATGCACGTCTTTAGTTTGATTCAGAATTTACATGTGTAGTTTGCATAATTTTGCATCAGAGTGTCTGCTTTAAATTAGGTAAAGGTCACTGTCATTCATAATCAAGAGGAAGGTGGATTAAAGGTCACAATTCAATAATAATAATAAAAAAAACCTGATTAGATGTAGAGGTTTGTTCTTGTGATTCAATATCATTGGATAAGTGGGAATCATGAGTCAACAAATTAACCTCAGTATAATGGGTGACTCGCAAAGATTATAATAAAAAATCATGTTCACACATTTTTTTTTCCCCATGTTTAAGATGTTTGTCTCAAGGTAGCACTGACAGTTTCTTCAGTTAATACTTTTACCACTGGGTGTCTTTTATAATGTCATATGGTTTTAGGAATGACATAAGTGACAATTTTATCTCCAAAATAAAGTAGTAAGTTATAATGAATTAATAATAGACAGATGTGGATTAGTAAGTCCCTAAGGACCATTGGTTACTTTTACCATTTTTTTTCCCTAAGGTAGTTTCTAGTTCTTCCGTTCTTTAAAGGATGAAGCTGTCACAGCAAATTTATTTTCATACATAACCATTTTACACCTCTCATGGACACTTATGAGCTCCTATAAACCCTTCGGAATTTTGACATCTCCTCAGTATTTTTGCCTGTGATTAGAATGCATATGTCTAAAATAAATGTAGCTAGTAACAGAAAATTAGGCTTTTTCCATTTTTCTCATTTTAAAGATATGTTTGACAATGATTTGAATAAATAGAAAACAATTGAAAATAAACAAATATCAGTATATATTTATTTTGTCCATAAATAAATTTGAATACCTGAAGGAAGATAATTATTACACCTTTAATTTGTGTTTGGAGATTGAGTGTAAGTACCAACATATTAACATCAATACTTATTGTAACCATTATTATACTGTTAATATCAAAATGTGAAGATTCTGGTTTCCTCGTCTTCTGATATTTCTTTTTATCTATACAAATGTTTTTTTTCTAAAGAAAGAATCTTACTTTCTCCTTTTAGTTGTTTGTTCACTGTTTGTTGAAATCTTAGCATAGGATCAACTACCCACTCCTCAACAACAACAAAAAAAGGTACACAAAGAGGCATCACCTTCTTAAAATAGATTGTTTATTTTTCTAAAGAAAATCAAACATTTTAAAAGGAACTATAAAGGTTAAATGGTTTAAGTAGATTATAATTAGTTAATTTTGTTAAACATATACTGGATCAATTTTACATTATTTTAATTACCTTTTGGAGTAAATGGTTTGGTGAACAAATTCACTTGATGTTCAGGATCAAACAAAATTACCTTTCCTCTGGGTAGGCTTAAGTTTCACAAATGATTTAGAAATGACCTCCTTTGCTTTCATCTAAAAATATCTTTGGATTTAGAAAATGATTAAAGTTGGATATATTGTGTTTTAAGCCAATCATATTTTATCATTTTCATAGCTTATTCTTTCTTTAAAGTGAAAAATAATGAAACTCCACTAAACAGATGTTCCCTCTTTAAGGAGACTCTTGGAATTCATGCAGTATCATGGCATTTGTGAAACTGATTCAAATTTTATTTCTGCCAGAAGACATATATTGTATTCTGGTAAGTTTATTAAATTTTTTTTCTGACAACACATAGGGATGAAAGCTAGGTGATCATTAAACATCATGGCCAAATCAGAGGCATTCTGATTTATGTTTCTGCAGTGTGTGTGTGTGTGTGTGTGTGTGTGTGCTCGCAAGCGTGCCTGTACTCATACCTTGAATAGGCAATCCCTGAATCATAAACACTAGCTCCCAGATAGTTGAGGAGTACGTAAGAAAACTACATATGTCTCTCTCCCCCACCCCACAAGGCATCTAAGGAGCAAGTCCAAATATATTCTGCCTTTTTTGTTATTGATGATGTGCAGTTACTACATTATTCCTGTGTCCAGTGATATTTATCTTTATTTTGACTCACAGCAGAGGTTCTCAACTAGGGATGATTTTGCTTCCCATGGGACATTTGGTAATGTTTAGAGACATTTTTGGTTTGAGTTGGGGACAGGGGATGCTCATACCATTGTTTAGTGGGTACAGAGTAGACAAGCTGTTAAATATTCTAAAATGCTACAACAAAGATTTTTCTCATCCAAAATGTCAGCAGTACTGAGTACAAAAAATTCTCTCTTACAGGAAGGAAAGAGGTGTTTCTTCCTTCTCTGCCTCAACTCTATAGTACCTCTTTTCCCACTCCTAACACCACATCATCCCATCTTGTATCCGGCTACCTTCTCTTCATCCCTCAGAACTCTCTGGGCACTCATCCCCTATGCAGGAAAGCTCGGCGGATGTGTGATCTGACTATGAGAGCACTCCTTCATCTTACCACATCACTGTATCTTTGAGCTCTAAAGAGTGGGCTATTTTTCTACATCCCATACTAGACTATAAATCTCCTGGGAATTGTACTTTGTATTGCTAACATCTAGCAAGGCTTGTAATGACATACAAACCATTTTATTAAAATTTGTTCTTGAGTGAAGTCAAGTTCATCTCTAGAAACAACACTGTACAGGGTGTTTGAATTTCTCGATTAAATAGCACTTGAGATACTCTTTCAGGCATTGTGGATTAAATAAATAAAGTGCAGTAGTTGACCTGAGGACATAACTGTTTCCAAAAAATGTTTCAAAACACTGCCATTTATAAGTAAGGGGTCTGCCTGCATATTTAGTGGTATGCCTATGTATTTTTTATATCTATATAACTGAATATGTTTTAAAGCTTAATTATGTGTTTGTAAAACATTGTGTATGTGTGTACATATGTATGTGTATATACATATATATCCATGTAATTTCAATAAGGAATACATTTTAATGAAGATACTTTGTGAATGTATCATTAATATATACATACAGGTAAATAAAGCATATTTTCACATTTATCCCACCAAATTATCCAAATACTAGTGAATGCCTGCATTTAAAACACTAAATATTACATTTACAATAAAATAGAAAATAGCACTCTCCACTTTTAAAGAACATGAATGCATTTCATGAAATCCCTTTTACTTTTATACTCTGTTTTCTTGACTTTCTTGTTTTAGGTTATAAATATGGTCAAGAACAAAACCAGCCAGGCATGGTGGTGCATGCCTGTAATCCCAGCAGCTTCAGGGATTGAGGCAGGAAGATTTTGAGTTCAAAGCCAGCCTCAGCAAAAGTGAGGCACTAAGCAACTCAGTGAGACCCTATCTCTAAATAAAAATACAAAATAAGCCTAGGGAAATGGCTCTGAACTCAAGTGCTCCTGAGTTCAATCCCCAATACCCCCCCCCAAAAAAAATAAGAACAGAACCAGATTATAAAAATACATCTTCCAGTTGAATAATAAGCAGGCAGGTGAATTTTTCCAGGACTTCCTTTACATCAATTGTCATACTTTCAATGGAAATATTTCAAAAATGCTCAAAAAAATTGCTTTCTGAATAAAACTGGGATTATAAGGTTTCTAGTGCATAGTTATATAAATGCTAAAATAATCACAAGTCAAATTATCATGAATTTTTATTGCATTCATTAATTTTATTTCTTAGATTAGGCAATAATTGTAGAAAAACATAAGAGCCATGAACCATTTTGTCTTCTGGGCCTTCTGGGCCAATTTTTTACACTGTTCCTTTCATCTTTATGTGAACATAAAGAGCTGAAATTCATAAAACAGTTACTACAAGACTTCAGTAATTTTAACATTTATTTTTAAATAAAATTTTAAATAATTGGGAAATAAGTGAAGCATAAAACTTAATTTAAAATTCAAGAAAACAAAGTGCTTTGGGTATACATTTTGATAGACTACCACTCTTTCACCAACATATTTAAAAAGCAAATGCTGAAATAATAAAAAAGAATCATTTAAGCTTGTTTAAATTTATATGTATCTTATGAATGTATTTGTATATATGTATGATATGAGCGAATGAGTGTGGATCTTTGGCTTCTACCTTGAGATGAAGTACAAATTTCTGTCTTTGACCATTGCCTTTTGTCATTCAACGTGAACAAAGCAAAGAACAAAGTAAATAATAAATCATACACGAAACAACCTGGAAAAGGTTATCAATACCACATATGAAAACTAGCATTGAGTCTAATCTAGAACATAAGTTCATAATTCTGTACATCAATTAAAAATATGAAATGCTCAAATTTAAATGGGGATCCTTGCAAGGAACTTCAGTTTGGGAGATAAAGATTTATGGGCTTTTAGTTAATCATAAGTTTAATATGCACCACTGGTAAGATATGATGGCTAAAAAGAATACTACCACCTCAGGCTAAATTAATAGACATTACAAAAAGGACAATGGAAAGAATGGTTCCATTACATTCTCCAATTATTAGATCACATCTGGCATATTGCAATTAGTCTTTTACATTTAAAGAACATTGAAAAATACAATATGTCAAAAAATATGGGGCCAACTTGGAGAGGGATTTAAAAACCACGTCCCATCAAGAATAGTAAAGGAGAGGGAACAGGGGAGATCATGAACTGAAATCTACTTCCATGCACGTGTGTTTGTCAGGATGAACCCAACTTCTGTGTGTAATTATAAAGGTCTAATGATAATTTTAAAAAGAATAGAAAATGAATCAAATTATTTGTACAGAAAAAAAAGACTAAGAGTAGATACAATGAACATTGATAAGGATCACTATGGATATCTTTTTTTTTTAATATATTTATTTTTTTAGTTTTAGGTGGACACAATATCTTTATTTTTATGTGGTGCTGAGAATCAAACCCAGTGCCTCACGCATGCTAGGCAAGCACGCTACCACTTGAGCCACATCCCCAACCCACTATGGATATCTTTTAGCAGATATTTATTGACACTTTGTGGCAAGCACCGTGTTTATACATGAGATAAACAGAGAAAATGAAAAAAAAAAAAGTTGATGATTTTTGAATTGTATTGGATGATGATAGTGGAAAAGGAAATGTGATGCCAAGCAGAGACCCCCATTTTCTGATAGGAATGACCAGATGAACTATTTCTGGAGGTGGTGGTAGTTTAAGAAGTTCTAAGGCAGAAGTTGAAAAGTCTTGTTTTGGCTGCAATAAGTTTGAGAAATTGGATCATTTGGGATAGGGAGGTCTGTAAAGACAAGGTTCATATGATTTGGATGAATGTTTGGTGAATTGTCAGATAGAAGAGAGCACAATTGTTCTGTGCCCTTCAAGAAAGCAGATACAACAACACAAATGTCAAATTTCCAAAGTCACCTTCAATCAATGAGGGAAACAGCTTTAAAAACTATACTCTCCAAAGCACTACGTTGGCAGAAGATAAGTTTTCCCTTCTAGAAGAGAGTTCTGCTCACACAGACAAGTCTAACATATATATATATATTTTATAAAAGATGTCTGATCTGTACTCTGGCCAGCCACAGTGGTACATACCTGTAATCCCAACAACTCAGGAGGCTGATGTAGGAGGATTCCAAGTTCAAGGACAATCTCATCAATTTAGCAAGGCCCTACACAACTTGTTGAGACCCTGTATCAAAATAAAAAAAAAATAATAAAAACAGCTGGGGATGTAGCTCAGAGGTAAAGCGCCCTTGGATTCAATCTCCAGCATTAAAAAAAAAAAAAAAAGGCTATATTCTGTGGAAGACTGTACTTCCCTTCAACATTATCGTTATTTCAACACTGTTGTGTTTAATTCCAGATACCAGTTTTTAAGACTTTGGAGAGAAAACAAAAAAGATTTTCACTTAGGTGGCTGCAGGTGTTTGCTAAACCATTTAATTGCTGATTGCTTCTGGGCATGTACTTATCACCTTTCTACTGGAAGGTTATTGACTGCACCAAGCAACTATTGGCTCTTTTCTGAAGCATGCACACTTTCTCTCCCAGGTGAGGGAAGGTCAACCCTACACTAGCGGAAGTGGGCACCAAAGTTCCAAGCCAAGTGTTCTCTTCCAATATGATTCTAAACACCCCATGCAAAAGTTGCTAATTTACTATGGCTGGCTTTCTTGTTTTGCTTAAACTTAGCCTCAAGCATCCTTCTCAATCCAGCACTCCCAGACAATCAATACTCACTGATTGGCATTGGCATTTGAGATGATGTTCAGCTCAGTTATCATCCCTGCTCATCCCTATGACTCAGCTCTTAAGGGCCTGTACCCTCACAGACTCTACTGGGGATGAGAACTGTAATGATTTCTTCTAGACAAGGATCTGAGAATTCATACCATTTGCCAGCCCAAACAATTGTTTGTTCTTTTCCTTTATTGGTAATGCTCCATTTTTTCCCCCTAAAAAGGCTTTGCAAATTTAAGAAAATTCTTTAGTGTGGTCTATAAAGAATATAAAAGTGTGTCAATACATGTTATGGAGAGTGGGAGAAAGAATTAGGCATATAATCAGACACTACACAACAGACACTGCTTAATCAGAGCCAGAGATTTCAGGCAAAGCATCCAGTCCTTTAAAAAAAATTTTTTTTAAAAAAGATTTACTTTTTCTTTCCATAGACTTCAGTCTTCAGTAATAATTGTGTACTTTGTGATTGTGATTCCGGGATAGTACCTATCACATTAGAGTTCAATTTTAATATATCTAGAGCTCTTTAATAAGACAGTCTGTTAGGACTGGGGCACTGGCTGATTAATAAGTTGGTTCAAGTAGACTTTCATTCAGGTCTCAGGAATAAGTGCTCTGTCTAGTTGATGAATTTCCACACTAAACACAAACGTTGTTATTTGTCATATACTAACTGTTTTAATGGGCCATTCTTCATGATTTTTAACAACTATCAATTGATCTCTAGGACTCAGATGTCGCACTGCAGTGCAGCTATGTTCAAAGAATCTAAGTTTAGGTGAACTACAATATAAAAGAAGGAAAAAAAACACATTAATCTGCTTCAGGGACTGAAATAAATTATGCACCGTAATGAAGATGTGAACAACAAGCCGTTATTCAGAGATGTTATTTTTCTCTACAACAAAAATATTGTAATCAATCCAGACAGTTATATCTTCAGTTCCTAAGGCTTTAATAAAAGTGAATCCAAGAATTCTTTTTTAGACTTTCAGATGATTACATCTTGAATCATCAGAAATAATCAGATATGTTTTAAATCAGCTGGGAGATAAACTGATCGATTTTGAACTTGTAAGACATAAACTCTAGAGGTAGCTTAATTTCCACATTTATCATTTGTGATTATTTTTCCACTTCCTCCTTGCTTTAAAAAGCATATCAAACTTAGATTTCCTTCTAGCAGACCGGCAGGCCTAGGCCACTTAATACCAATAAAACCCAAAATGCTTAGAAATGAAACGAGTTGTTTTTAAAGAGGTTCAGGGCACACACTTATGTCCTAAGAGTACAAAGTACACACTTACTTCTTTATCTGATAGTCTCTGGTGGCAACATTAGCACACCAATGTTTTATGCATTTCATACATAATGCTCCATGGGATAATAAAATCCAGGCTGTACAGCTGAATTAAGTTTGCTGAGAATGGAATGGGACAGGAGAAAGGACATGTGCTATTCAGAAAAACCATCCTGTTCCTTTATCTTCTAGGAGATCCAAGGAAGCCCTTCCTTTGGAAAGTGCTCAAAGACAGATCAAATGTGATAATAAAGGTTCTCTATCTGAACAGGTCTGCCCTAGAAATCGTGCTTTGGAAACTCGAGGTGGGAAAGAAAGGCAGTCTGTGCCAGAAACTGATTAAATTTCAGTCATCTATTCAAAGCAGTCCCTAGTTGCTTGTAAAATGCTCCATATAATTACAGTAACTATGGGTTTTAAAGGAATTTACACATTAGCCTTTATCATGGGACTTTCTTTGTGGGTGCATTTCAACTTTAAAATCAATATCCCTAAAATAAACTTTAATAAGATTTATTAATTTTATCTTTGTGGACCTTTTAAAAGTCAATATCAAATATCTTTCTCCAGATTCCTCTTGGCATTTGAAGAAGCTTAGATATAATCAAATGTCATGCCCTCTGTATGTTACACGATCATTGTTCTATGACTTCGCTCTTGTATACAACTTAGCCCTACTTTAAACTTTGAAAGAGTTTCGAATCAATACTAAAGACTGTTTAAAATGTGTGGGTCATTCTGATACATGATCTCAGTACTGTGGACAAGGCCCATTAGTTGCTTCTCAGGCTATTATCTCGCTCAGTGTCAGGTTTGAGTAACCCAAGGAAGTGGTTTGACAGTGCTCTGCCAACTTTGCACCATAGTAGTGAAAATCACTTCATTGAAACAACCTATGGACTTGGGGAACAACAATAACAAAATATATATATATTTTTTTTTTTAGAAAGTAGTATCCCAGAGAAAAACAAGACTACTACCATTCATTCAATGTATTGTAAGGTGCATTTATAGAACGTCACAAAAGTAAATCTGTTTCTTTTCAGAAGAGCCTGGGGATCACTGTTTCTTTATAGTAAGCTACAAAGGGCAGGAATCCTTACCAACCCCCCCCCACTTGATAATTTACTCTTCAATAGCTATAATCTTAATCCAGAGAATAGTTGTCTTTGTCTATTCTGTGTTACTATAACAAAATACCTGAGACTTTATAAGAAAGTCTCCCAGTTTGGGAGAAAGTCCAACGTTGAGTGGCCACATCTGGTAAGGTCTTCATGCCATACCATAATATGACAGCATCATAGAGTAGGAACACATATGAAAGTGAGGGAAGAGCACCCGCATAAAAGCCAAACATGTGGGGCAGGGTGCTGTATGACAACTTGCTCTGGTGGTAACTAATTCAGTCTCCAGAGACCGAACTCCCAGAGACAGACAT
The DNA here is from genome assembly GCF_001458135.2 of Marmota marmota marmota. NCBI lineage: Eukaryota > Metazoa > Chordata > Mammalia > Rodentia > Sciuridae > Marmota > Marmota marmota. The sequence goes on from NW_026000068.1 coordinate 28,122,383, forward strand.
AAATCCCTTCCATAGTGCCGCATGACCTGATCACCTCCCACTAGGCCCCAACTTGTAAATTCCACCATCTCCTGGCACCATTATGTAGGGAACCAAACTTCCAGCACAGAGGTCTTTGAGAGATGAATCAAATCCAAACCATACCTGCAGTGAATTTAAAATTTTCATTGGAAGGAGAAATTTTTGAGGAAGTCAAACTGCAAGATTTTCACTGACACCAGAAAAATTCTATCAATACAGCACTATCAGTCTCAATCTCATTTGTAAAGTGTCATTTTAATGTCCATTAAAAATGATAAAATGTGTGGGATTGGGGATATAGCTTAGTTGGTAGAGTGCTTGCCTTGCATGTACAAGACCCTGGGTTCAATCCCCAGCACCACAAAAAAAAAATAAAATAAAATATAAAACGTAACCCTTAAGACTAGATTGGCAGTTTTCTGAAAATAATTTAACAAATTATCCTGTACTGAATAGGCATACCTTAAAAAGATAATTTAGTTAGCCAACATAAGCAGTGCCTCTCCACTCAGTTAAAGAAGGCATGCAGAGGACACTATTCAGTTACTTATAACATGGCCAACCATCCTGTGTAAGGATTACCAGTTCAAATATTTTTATCTGCCTACAATAACCATCAGCTACCTCTAGCCATTCTACCCACCCACACTCAGAAAATGTTATTTGACTCAGCATTCACTCAAAGCATCAAAGGGCATAGAAGTACTTAATTATATTTTACAGTCTGCCCTTTACCTGGATTATTTAAGAGAGCTTTTCATTTCCTTTGTTATTTGCTCATAAAGGATATTTTACATGATCTACACAGGATCTGTCCATTTTTGTAGAATTGAGTTTATCTGCTCTTAGTGTAAAACTGAATTAACAGTAGCTTAAACCAATTAGTGTATTTTTCTTTCATGCACAAGGAGTGTTGTGATAATCTATCCTGGACTAATATGGCAGCTACGTTCCTGTTGTCTTTCTTCTCTGCCACCAGATAGGCAGGGCTTCCATTCTTTAAGGTTGCCTCTTGTTTGCAAGATAGCAAAAAGTTCTAGCCATTATGTTCATTTTGCCAAACAATGAAAAGGAAAAAGGAAAGGGCTTTTACAGTCATACTACTACACACTCTCAGACTATTCGCTCCTGTATATACCCAAAGACTCAGATTATTTCTCATATCCACACCTATTTTTTTTTTAATTTTTTATTGTGGGTTGTTCAAAACATTACAAATTTCTTGACATATCATATTCCACACTTTGATTCAAGTGGGTTATGAACTCCCACCTTCACCCCATACACAGATTACAGAATCACATCAGTTACACATCCATTGATTTACATATTGCCATACTAGTGTCTGTTGTGCTCCGCTGCCTTTCCTATCCTCTACTATCCCCCATCCCTTCCCCTCCCCTCTTCTCTCTCTACCCCATCTACTGTAATTCATTTCTCCCCCTTGTTTTTTTTTTCCCCTTTCCCCTCACATCCTCTTATATGTAATTTTGTATAACAATGAGGGTCTCCTTCCATTATCATGCAATTTCCCTTTTCTCTCCCTTTCC
>NW_026000068.1:28128443-28193725 GCF_001458135.2 Marmota marmota marmota
AAAAAAAAAAAAAAAAAAAAAAAAGATCCTTTTGACTTTATATGTCTGCCTGAGCAGTCTTATGTCTTAGAAGTGAAAGTTCTAAATATAAAGTGCAATTTTCAAATAATTTGATTTAATCAAAACGTCCCAAAGCACAACTGTTTTTTTAGGTGCCGATTTATTTTTTACTTCTGAATCTTTGAGATGGTAAGTGTCTAAAATTTAAGCAACTGTCATTTTTAAAACTTAAGAGAATCAGAGTCAAAAATTACTGGTTTCACATCATAAAATGTTTCAATTCTGCATCACCTGAAACACTGAAGTTACCAGTCCCTTAATGTATTGCTCTCATAATTGTGATTTTTACAAATTAATTGTTATTTGACAAGTCTGCTGGTGCGGATATCCTTCTTTGACTTTGAGTGTTTCTGATGATCAGTTTAAATTTGAGTCAAGGTAAAATAGAAATAAAATTTTGATTACATTTTTATTAAACTACTCTTAAATATAAATAATAATATTTTCGATCACTCAAGAGGCTTTTTTGTTTCTAGCTGGTATGTGCCATATACTAATCAAATGGAACATCATGAGATTAATGCCTATTAAGCTATGACATGCTTATACCTAATACCTAATCCTCATGATGAGGATGCCCAAAAATATCTGAAATATGTTCATGTTTTACAGAAAAATGGGGTCAAGAGATAATCTCAAATACTGACCCAATTGGGATTAATGCAAACAGATTTCTAAAATTGTCACGTCATTGAAAGAAACACAGATGATGTACTACCTGATCCTTGACATCTAAGGGGCATATACAATTTAAGAAAAGGGAGGTCACACATTTTTATATTACTTGTATTCACATTTCCTTCGGGATTTTTCTGGTGCTGGGAACATATAGACAATGAAAATTCAATTTAACTACAATTCAAAAATATCTAAAGTACCTTACTTGATCAAAGTGTATTGTAGGATTAGATACCTGGAGAATTTAGATATTGGTAGATCGGGATTATTATTTTAAATTGGAATATCTTTAAAATTTAGTCAAATTAATGGTTCATTCCTTTTATTCCATGCCATTATGAGCTAAGTACACAAAAGCTGTTAACACATGGCATACCTAATCACCAGTCCTACCAGCTGCCAACAGATGCATCAGTCAACAACAAATGTATTCTAATCATGTCCTGGAAAGAACTGTTTCACACCTTTGGAGGCTGACATCTGCACCTTGTAGAAGTGCAAAAAAAGTGTTTAAGGTCTGCATTTATTGACACCTGCTATGTGCATTGGAGAAAACATGTAAGCGAGCTCAAAGGGTATTTTTGAGGAACTCTGAACACATAGTAATAATTGCCATTGTTAACATTTTAAAGTTTAACAACAGATTAAGTTGGTTGATAAGTACATGCACGACTGAATCATAAAATCCATGAGTTCTGGAACCATTTCTTAACATATTTGCATGCCCCATAGTGCCTGGCACTGTGCCTGGTATATCATATGTTTTCAAAAAACATTTGATGATAATCAGTGTTACACTTTACATCTATATCAAACCAGAGTGTCAAGCTGATGAAAAGGGAAGGACTTCTTACTTTTAGATTCCTTTACTTCCCTATACTCAAATTCCAGTTAGTTGTTGTTGGTGGTGGGGTTTTAAGTAAGATAGAATGGAACTTCCCCGAATAAGAAATATGCATGACTACTAAAGACAATGATTAGCTTAGAGGAAAATTCCACATTTACAAGTAAAATAGATGGCTTTGGAAATAACTCATGGCAGAGTTTTGGCTCTGAAGTAATGATTAGGTAAATTTTAACTCCTTGAGATAGGTTGTTTTTTCTTTATATTTTGGGACCAGGTATCCAAACAGTAGAAATAGACACAATATTATATCAACTCACAGGTATAATAAAACAATGAATAAGTGCTCATCTTTTTCATGATTACTGCCTCTATATTTATTTTCCCCAAATAATTATTAGCTTTATATAAATAATATACGTTATTCCCCTGTTAGTCGACAATGATGTTTGACATTAAGGAAAGGTCAGGCATCATGAATGGGAAACCACATTGTGCATTGCCTTTACGGATTATTGAATTAAGAGGTACATATATTTGACAAAGTATGGAAATCAAATAGCTGCCATGTTAGCAGTGCCCTTTTACATGCCATAGATTTATTGACATTTACCAAACATTAAAAAAAATGATAAAACTGTGAGTGCTTAGTATGCATTATGATGTAAAACCTAATATCACTTCCCTGAAGATTATAAGAGAACATTTTAATCAGAGTAAATCCACCAATTGATTAGACAGGCAGTTGAAATATAAGTTAAACAAGCATATTTAATTCTAGAAAGCACAAAAATTAAGTCCTTTATGTCAGTTAAGTTGTATCTGTTGACTTAGGTACAAATTCAATCTATATTTTATCCATATACACACAGCAATGCAAAGTTGTTCCATGGGCCCAAGATGTACTTGATGCTTTGATGTAACAAGTAGATTCTCAATCCACATAATGCTTACTGCAATAGATGTTGTGGAAGTAGCTTTCCAGGAAGAAAATAATTATGATCCAACTCTATGCCTTTAATTGAAATACAAAGTTGCAACATAGATTTTGCATTCTGAACCATCATGGGAACTGCCAAAATAAATACAGGCATTCAGGTTCTAGAACTTGTACTCCTACAAATACAAACTCATCCCCACTCCCAACCCCTGCACCCCCACTCTCACATACCCCCTACCCCCCTGTAGAATACATACTCTCTACCCTGAGTACAAGAGTTCATTTTATTATCAGGAAATTGAGTCAGTAAAAGAAATATTATAATAATCATAAATATAAATGACTATAAGATCTTGCAGAGATTTTAAAATTAAAAATTTAAGGATTTTCATAAAGTCTTTCATAAACCAATCAATTTGAGTAAATATCTTATAGGGGCAAATGAATTTACTGTCATCAGATTTAGTGATAGCCATGTTTCAAGAGTTTTAGAAACACTAAATTCAAACCGATTTATGAAAATACAATTTAATCCCAGGTAAATGTTCTTGTTTGCCCCTACCTGAATGATTACCTAGCCTTTGAAATGTACACAATCTTGAAATGCACCCCAAACATTGGACTCCACTGAGGAAACATTTAAATGTATAACGATAATACTTTTATATGAAATTGAACCAAACACCCATAACATATGCGCCTTTCACCTTATTTTCTCCAGTAATACATCAAAGCAAGGGAGTTGATTTTTTTTAAAAAAGGAAAGAGGTGGAATTTCTTATAAAGTCTGAAAACACCTGAGTTCAGGAGTTTTTGTGGATTTATTTTTTCATGTTTTAAACTATGTCTATAGTTTTGTTGTATTTTTCCCTCAGAAAAATATGTCATCATGGTATGGCAATATTTTATGTTGACATGAACTTAGACTTCATACACTAGAAAGACTAGTTGTCTGAGAATTAAGAGAAACCTTCTGATGGGAACTGTACTCTCATCTTGTCTGGCAAGACATGAAGCCTCCCTAGACCTTGTAGGTGATGTTCACAGTGTTGTAAAGTGAGGGTTTGGGAAGAAATCCTTTCAAAGGTGCTTGTGTTGGCTCTTTGTTCTGCATTTACCACTATCCAACTACTGCACAGAAGGACCCAAAGAAAATAGCCCAAATTCATAATTTTTATTGCCAATCTGGATTTCCTGAATCTACTCTCCTATTTAGAGCAAGTAGACTAAAAAAAAAAGTATAGAAATGCCAGAGATAACTTTTTTCATTCATTCTCTTTATTTATTTGTTTTTTTTTTTTAGATGGTACTAGGGATTAAACCCAGCCTGGTAAATGATAGTCAGTGTTCTACCACTGAGCTACATCCCCAGCCCTTGGTTCAGACTTAAAGCTCAATCCTTTAGCTCCCTTTATCCTGGGTATCTCACTTCCATCTTAGCTGAGTTCTCCAACAACAACAACCCCAAAAAAAAAAAAAATTCACTTCCAAATCTAATGGAAAGTGTTGTTATATGGTTGTTCATTGCCTTGGGTTGTTTTAACTTCAAAACTTCAGGAGTCTTTCTACCTCATGTCCTGGAGCCCTATGTAAGTAATGTAGCTTTGGATAGGAGTTTTCAATATTTTCTATTCCATTGGCATTTTTATCCCAAAATTAAAGCAGAATGATTAGATATTCAGTTCTGGAATCAGTCCATGTCCTTACTTCAGCTTACCATTTATTAGCTATGTAAGTAGGCAAGTGACTAAAGTCTTTATTTCTTCCCTTGTGAGTCACATGCAGAGGGTGGCTAGTTGCTGGCCTTACCCACAATGGCTTGCAATAAGTGTGAGGTGAGATAGTCAGGACTACAATCAGGAAGACCCATTAATGACATGGTCTTCCAGCATTCATTCCACTACTGTCCCTTTATTACAGGACAATGAACAATACGTTGCTCTAATAGACATTCTAGTTAGGGCAGACATGCAATGAACAAGCAAACAAATAAACACAACTGTTATATTGACTGGCTGGTGCTTAAAAGACAGCTTTATAGGATAATGTGACAAAGAGAGAGAGCTATTTCAAGAGATCAGGAGGGCCTCTCTGAGGAGGCGGCATGCAGCTGGGATAAGGATTGAGCAAAGGAAAACCTCAGGAAGGAACATCCCACTCAGAGAAACTGCAAGAGAAAGCACAGAGTAAATAAAGAAGATCAGCACAGCTGGTGCCCAGTGATCCAGGGAGGGTCTTTGTTACCAGACAATGTCAGAGAGGTGGAAGGAGCAAGACCTGCTCAAACGTGGAGTGAGAGCACAGTTTGAGAATGTCAGAAGCCACTTTTGGTAGAGTCATTATCAAATCTCTCTTCTACCCTCTTGCAAACATGAGACCTCAGATGAGTTGATCAAACTCTCTGAGATTCAATTTGGGACAGTAGAATGGAATTGATAATAATTGCTCCTCACAAGTTTTGGAAATGTTGAATGAGATTATGAATGTAGAATCCAATTCAGCACCTCATATATGATAAGTACTCAATGATTACAGCAAGATATCATTAAATTATTATTATGATGCTGCAGGGTTGATGGTATGATGGTAGCAGTGCTAATGTCCAATCTTCCCTTTTTCAATTAAAGACATATTTTACTGAAATGAGGTAAAATTGGCACTGCAAAGCAACCAATCTATAAAATTATTTCAATAGCTCCACTTATGTATTAAAAATTGAAAAATAAAACCCTACTACATTTACTAGATTCTGGTACACTAAAAAATTATACAATATAGTAATTGTAACTGCCATCCAACTCACCAGGAGATGAGTTTGCTTGCCATCTCAGCATCCAGATCCAGTTCTTACAACAGGATTGAAGGTATTGCAGGTAATGGACCTACACTCACTATAGTTAAAATATCGGTGTCCCCCCAGAATTCATATGTTGAAACCTAATACCCACAGTGATAGTAGTAAGAGGTGGAGCCTTTGCAAAGTAATTAGGTCTTGAGGGCAAAGTGCTTTTATAAAAGCCACCTGAGAGAGCTGGTTTCCCCTATCTGCTGTGTGGGAACACAGCTAGAAGGTGCTTTTGTTGACACAGAGAGAAAGCCCTGACCAGACATGAAATCTTCTTGTGCCTTGACCTTGAACTTACCAGATTCCTGAACTGTGAAAAATAAATGCTTGTTGTTTATAAGCCATCCAGTTTACAGTATTTTGTTACAGCAGTCCAAGCAGGTGAAAACAGGGCCTTTTCTAATATCTCAAGAACTGCATAATGTTGAAGAGCACAAGCTCTGAAACCAGCCAGCCTGGGCTTCAATGGGCAACCACTCACCAGCTATGAGTCTGTGCAAGTGGCTCAGCTTCCCCAGGTCTTAAGTTCCACATCTCTAAGTCCAACACTTATAACTCAGTTATTGTGTGTATATCAGTAACATAATGCCTGTAAAGTGCCTTTGCAATTTATGATATAAAATTAACTCTCAAAAAATAAACTATTATTAGTTGGTACTATAACTCATGATAATCAGTTATAATGACTTCAGGTAGATGTGAACAACCACTTTTTATAAGTGCCAATTCTAAAACAATCAAACTCTTAACACGGTCAAAAAAAAAAAAAAAACAACAGTAAAAGTCACCTAACATCCCACTATTCATGGGCAGCCCCATTTAGATATTAACAAATCACTCTCTTTGAGGTTTTTTGTTGTTATTGTTTGATTATTTAATTTTAATAGACCTTTCGACCATGCTAGTTTCATGACTTTAAAACGTCTTTCTAATTTCATGACGAAATATTAGAAAATGATTTCCATATTGAAACTTTTCCAAATATATTCATATATTACCATTTTGTTACTTAAAAGAAATGTCAATTTTACAGTTATGATTTTCTAGCCATTAAAATTGATGTTAGGCCAGTCACAGTGGTTCACACCTGTAATTCCAGCTACTCAGGATGCTGAGGCAAGAGGATTGCTAATTTAAGGCAAACCTGAGCAAGTTAAAATTTAAATTTTAATTAAAAAAAAAAGGTCAGGGATGTTGCTCAGTGGTAGAGCACTTGCCTCGCATACTCTAGGCCCTGTGTTCAATGCCCATTACAGTAATAATAATAAACAGTATTTTTTAAAGAAATAGAATTGATAACTTACACAAATACATATTTCTCCAAAGGTTTAAATAAAACAAACAAACAACAAAGTAGTTTGTTAATATTTAAAAGGGGCCATCCACAAGTAGTAGGCTGTTATGTGACTTCTACTGTATTCTTTTTTTTTTTATGTGGCCTATTAACACTTTTATTTTCTCAGAATTGGCACTTATAAAAAATGGTTGCTCACCTCTGCCTGAAGTCATTATCACACATTGATTATCAGTCAGTACCTTAGAGGAATGAGTTGCCAGTCAGGGACGGTTAGGAAGAAAGGGGAAGCTGCAGAGTAGGGGAAGTGTTTCCAGGCAAAAGGGGAGGCAAGATGACCAAGGTGATGATCAAGAGGGTTATGTCAAGAGATTAGCATATTCCTTGACTCAAAGTACATTTCCTATGTACTGTGACTAACCATCAAAAATCCCTCCTTTTAGAAATGAGGGTAAGTAACTCACTCTAGGTTGCATCTATGGAAGAGCCAAAATATGAAACTAAATAGGTTTGAACCCAAAGCCTTATGAATGCTGGTAAGAAAATAAACATATGGCTTTTGCTATTTTCTTCTGCATTAAAAAATGGGGGTGTGTGTCTGGTGTGTGCACACGGGTAATCCCAGAGGCTCAGGAGAATGAGGCAGGAGGATCACAAGTTCAAAGTGAGCCTCAGCAACTTAGCAAGTCCCTAAGCAACTTAGTGAGACCCTGTCTCAAAATTTAAAATTTTTAAAAAAAGGGCTGAAGATATGGCTCAGTGGTTAAGCACCCCTGGGTTCAATCCTCCACACCAAAAAAAAAAGTATGTTTATGTGTGTGTGTGTGTGTGTGTGTGTGTGTGTGTTTGTGTGTATAGTTTCACCTGATCAGGACACAAAAATCCTGTTGAATATCATTACCCCATTTTATAAATGGAATTGTAAATTTCAGACTGAACAAGTTATTGAAAATCATTATATTTTACAGTCACAATTTCTGACTCACTCGTCGTTTCACTACACCACACTGTTGTCATTCCTTAGGTGAGTGCTCACACAGAATATAGAAATGAAGCCTGTGTAAGCCAAGCCCTCATCTCCAAACCAAAACCATGATTCTTGTTCACAAAAGCACACAATTTAGTGTGAGAAACAAAATTTTGATGCACAAAGAACTGCAGACTTCTTTCAGAGTACAGAGGAAGAAACAGGGGATTAAATATAATTTGCATGTATAATTCTACCAACCCCTCACACATTCTCCTTACTCTATTTCTCCTACTGCTAGTTATTCTAAATCAGTTTTGGAAAGAGAAATTTAATGCATTTCCTCCACCATCTCTCTCCATTTTTACTGAATTTGAAATGTATTTCTTCCTTTGTTCATTTTGTAGTTATTAAAACCTACTAATATTCAAACTCCTATAACAAACCCTGGGACTGCAGTGTTAATAAAGGGAACATTTCTCTCTCCAGGAATTGACCAATTCTTGCAATGTTTAGTGGAAAACTTTTAGTTCAATCAATAGCAAAATTAGTTGGAATCTAGATCCCAATATTGCCTGACACTTTCTTCTCTTCAGCAATTCCCTGTTTTAAGAGCAAGGCTGCTTTAAGTGTGGCTGTTTGTAAGACAAGAGAGATTATTATCATAGTCCCGCTGTGATGACCTTCACTTTATCATTCTTTTCATTCCTGATTAACGCTCAGTGGCCTTGTCAGAGATTCTCCTCCACTATGCCAATCTGCCACTTCCAAACCTATTTCACCTCCCTTTCTTGCCTGCACCATTGAAAACAGGATTTCTGAAAACCTTTTGTTCAAGCTATAATAATGCTGCTTTTTCTAAATATACTGATAAAAATATGAATGTGACTGATTGTGATACTAATCAAGGATTAGAAAGGGGAAGAGTGTCACAGTAGCTCATTGTAATCCTTCATTTTTCTCTTCGGGTTGATTAGGAATCGTTTTTTCTAGTTTCTGATAGTAACCAGATATAGAATAAGGTATGACTAAAAGTCCTGATGGAATCAGTTAATTGTGACCATTTCCTTGATCTTTCATTTGAGTTGAGATTATTTCTTAATTACTTAGTAAATTTTTTGCTCTCATTGCCCGGATCCCTGAGGTCGGTTAATGTGATTTGCAGCTGGTCCTAACTATGTATGGTTGTCAACACAGCTTATTTTGTTAATGCTATAATCCAGATGAGTGAAGAGAAGACATACTCACCTAGCGTCTCTTGATGATTTAATCCTCCTCTGGAAAGGATTAAGGAGCTTTTGTTTGCATCATAAAATATTATGAGTTCCCACAGAAAAACCACCTTTCTTTCATACTCCAGGACACCACGTCTTTCATGTGTTTCTGTGATTGTTAGTATATGATCTTCTTTCCAGTTCAATCACCAAGTTATCCCACTGTCTAGATCTGTTTTAAGAATCCCTTTAGTACACAGGGTTTGGTAGACAACAAAAAATTGCTAAACAGAGTTGCTACATATCCTATATGCTGGCATACACTGTTCTTCAAAGTGTCTTTTCAAGCATTGGATTGAGTCAAATGATCAGGTCCAATCATCTGAGGTTCCTTTAAGTACATAATAAATTCTGAGTCTGCTGAAGTCTTCAGCCAGATAATTCACAAATGGACAAACAAATAGGATCAAAGACTTTACAGCTATAAATGATTACTCTCATACTTCAATTCATTTTGTTTCCAATAACATGCACTATGTAGAAAAATAATGTATATGTTTGTTAATATGATTATTTTAGGAATTGTCTAACCTGAAGGGGGCTCTAACTTACACAATTGAGTCACCTCTTAGGTTGGGAGGTGTAACTCAGTATTAGAATTTATATAGGAGGTTTGAGCCCCAGGCTTTGATCAAGCACTAGAAAAAACAAACAAACAAAAAGACTCCTCTTAATATACAGTCAACAAAAATATTTTATTGGCATCTAGTCTGATGCATACACTGAGATATTAATTGATAGTATAGGGATCAATGCTTAACTTCGAGCTCACAGTGATAGAAATTAAGTGACTTAATTAAAAATGGATAAAGAATACTCAGGGCTATAAGAAACTCTTTCATAATTTTTGCAGAAGTTACTTTTTCCACCATACACCTGGAAATTTAATAACATTATGAATAATTGCACAGCATTCACCATGTGCCAGATAATGTCCTAAGTAATTTCATAATTTACCCTGAGGAAATATTGCCATCCTTCTTTTTCAGAGAAGGCAACTGAGACAAAGATTGTGTGTAATTCAGACAACCTACAAATTGAACCCAGATATTCTGACTTCAGTGTGCAACCTCCTAACCATGAACATGGTTCAGCCGCTCATCTCTGCTGTCATCTTCTGGCTCTTAAACTGCCATCTTTCCCTTATGTTAAGATTGTTTCTTATTCTCCCATCTCATTATACTGTTCTAATTACTAGAATGCTCTTCTGCCAACGTCCTTGTGGCACTTATTCTTACTCATCCCACAAAACTCAGATCATAGTTCACTTTCTTCCTTAAAACTTCATCTAATTTAGATGTATTCTCCTCTGTGTTCCCTTAGAGACTTGTGCATATGTGTGCTTATAACTAACACTTTCTGAGCATTGATGAGTGCCAAGTATTAAGGCTTCTCCTGGATGATTTGATTCCATCTTTGCAACAACTCTATAGGAAGGCACCCCACTTCACAGAAAAACATATTGAGACATAGTAATAATTAAGGAATTTTCCTAAGATTAGAATCAATTAATTAATGACAACTGACAAAATCAGGATAAAATCAGGACCATCTGATTCCAAATGCCTTGCTCTTAAGCATGATGAGGAACACACACAAAACTACCATCATCATAATGCTTGCTACACTGTGTCTCTGACCTTGGCTAAAAGCACCTCCACAGAGCTATGGGGTGTGTTTGATCTTGGATCCCCAGATCTTAACACAGAGCCTAGGAAATCAAAGGAATATGAAATTTTAACTGCTATAAATCTTTCTGCTCCTCATCAGTGTCCTCCTTTTTCTCCTTTAGTCCTTCACCTGATACTCATTTTGTGGTATTTTCCAGGGCTTCAAATCTTCTCACTCTCACAAGATTCACTGCCGGGGTATTACCTTCCACCTGTAATGCTTTTGATTCCAAATTCAAATTACCTATCCTGGCTTGTCTTGGAGTTTGTCCTTCTCTCTACCTCTGTGCTTATTAACCCCTCTGACAGGAAGTCTTTCATTTCTTTGACTTGCAAACTCCAAGTGATTCTTTGGGGTTCAGCTCTTTGGTAAGCTATGTATTTTTTATCCACAGTTCTTGATTTGCACAACTTGTAATTTGTATCATATTCTCATTATGTATGTATGTATGTTTACTGTCTCTCTCGCCACAGGAAACCATCAGAAAGAACTGTGCTGTATTCATTTTAGTATCACCGTGTCTGTAAGAGCATATCACAAAATGAGTATTCAAACAATCATTTAGTATATAAACGAATGAGAAATCTGAAGAATGTCGTTTGAGTCATACTTTATTTTCAAGAAGGTGTTTTAAATCAGGAAGTAATGTGTTAATGTTTTGTCATTTTATAATGCAAGTAATTTGAGGATGTAATAAACAAATGGTACGTCTCTTAAAATATATAAATTTAATGGAAGGAGATCGATATTTGATTCTGTCTTTTCATGCTTTTGCAATGTGTAATTAAAAAAGGGAGGACACATTAACCTTATCACTAAAACACGAGCTTCAGCTTACTGAGGAGTCGGAATCCTTTGCCCAACTCGCGCTTGCTCCAGGTCAGGAGTCTACAACAGTGCTTCTGGTACAGAAGCAATTTCCCCTCTCTACTAGGGTAGCAGGGTCATCTGATTGGACTTTCCATGGTCCTGGCTGAATAGGAAAGGAATTAAATTGCAGTGTCAAAGGAAATTACTCATTCTAAGAAGCATTCACACATTATCTATGGCCAAAACCATCTCTGACACTCATTTATGATTAAAATTAAAAGTAAAAAAAGAAGAGGCAGTTTGGCAGCACTTCTGTGACAATAAAACTGCAAAGACCAAATTAAATTGATGGCACTGGTCTGTGGCACACCAGATAAGAAAGTGGTTTTCTCCATGGTGTTTTAGAATTTAGAAGCTTACCCAGTGAGGCAGGAGAGGAAATGTGCGCCCCAGTGGTCTGTATAGAAACTCTTTCTAGAACAAAACTTATTTAAGTTGATGCCCAATAAGTTCAAGTTATTTAGATATTCTCTTGTGGGAAGTTGTGTAGGAGCAAAGATCTGTTTAAATAGAAATTTAGAAGTTTTAAAGGCGAAATCTCCAAAACAAGCTCATTCTTCACATTGTCAATAAGCATGTACAGTTCTATTTAATTTTTTTCTTAACCCAAGTCTCCGTAATATATTTCTAACCTTTTTACATGTTCTAAGGTAATGGGTGGTTACAATGAATGGTGGAAAAGATAATAATTTCTTGATAACATGTCGCTGAAATAACAAGGAGTTGAGGTAAAATGTCTGCTTTAAAACATTTTGAAATTATACAGCCTGGCTTAAAAATTGTGCTGAATCCTATGCCTGGGGAGGAGATAAAATTAAAATGTTAGATTTAAAAGGAAACTCAATATTGATTGTTAGGAGCAAAAAAAAAAAAAATTAAGGCCATGGCACTATTTTAGTGCCTAGAATAGATGTAGTACCAAAGATAGTTTAAATGAGAAAGGTTTCTGGATTTATTTAAAGACATGTCATCTCTTTGGCCTCTTCACACAGGGGCAGACAGAACAAAAACGATTTATCCACTGGGCTATTTGCCTTTTAGAAAACTGTAATTTGTTTCTTATATAGACCTATTTTTATATTTTGATTTTTATTGCCTGGTACTTTCACACTTAAGAGTTTTTTCCTTCAGATATCGGTTTTCTCAACCTAGTAAACATTTTTACCATCCTTCTAGAAGTGGGCTCTTTTCAAGTTTGAAGTGACAGTATATTATTTATTTTATTCTGATTCTTAAGCACTCTAACTGGAGTGACACTTAGGTTACCCTCATGTGATAATATTACTAGATGATTCTGTATTTTCATAAAAAAATACATGTATAGAACTCACTCAGGTTCTGTACATTGATGTATCTATCATGTACCTGTCTGCTAAAACACATCAACATGAATGGAGACATGAGTCCCAATTACTGAAGTAAATTCTAGTCTCAGTATTGACTTTAAATCAAAATTTAAACTAAAACAAAATTTTAGATGTTTATATTTTTCTTTAGGAAGAATGAATTCTAATAAAAACTAGTTCTTTCCTGAGAAACAAATAGAAAATGAGTAGCAGTTAATATAGATGCAAATGTGTTCAGCTCATTCTGGGAAACTATCTCTGTGGGTGGAGAAAGACTTTATAAGTCAGAGATTTCCTGAACACTGAATCTGTGAAACAAAGACGGTTTTGACTCAGCTACAGTGCTAGAATTATAATATACCAAATATATGTATTTAAGAATAGATAACCATCTTAATAACAACCAAAATTCCTTTATCATTTGTTTCTTTGATGAAATTTTATTGTTTAAAAACAACTAAATATATATATATATTTAGTTTTATATATATTTGTATATATAAATATAAAATATTTATATATATTTGTATATATATAGTTGTTGATGGATTTTTATTTTATTCATTTATTTATATGCAGTACTGAGAATTGAACCTAGTGCTTCACACATGCTAGGCAAGCACTCTACCACAGAGTCACAACCCCAGCCCCATGAAATTATTATTTTTAATGCCCAAGTTAATTTACTAAAAAGAAAGAAAGAAAAGAGAAAAGAAAAATGACTTATGTTTGTTAGTTTTAGATCATATATTAAGAGCCCATAGAAATTATGGACTATGTTATAGATAACTGTGTGAAGAGTGGTTGGAAATCACAACAAATATTGAAGAATTGGAGTTCACAAATTGATCAAACCAAATTAAGTCGCTATTCTGATTTCATCATACAACTTTTGATAACTTTTTTTTTCAACTTATTAGTACCTAGCCACAGCTATCTTCCTTTAACAACAAATTAGTGATTATAAATGTGTATACAATTTTTAAAAAGTTTAAAAGGCAGTGAAAGATGAACACAAGATTCGGAACTGTGATTTTCTCATGTCTTAGCTTACATCGTTATAATAAAAGGCAAAGGACTTGCTGGCCTAAACAAAAGAGGTTTGTTTCTCACCATTCTGGAAGCTGGGAAGTCCAAGACTAAGGTGTGGGAAGATTCAGTTCTTGGTGAGGACCACTTTCCAAAGCACATGACTGTCTTCTCACTGTGTAGTACATGAGAGAGAGAGAGAGAGAGAGAGAGAGCGAGCTCTGGCCTTCTTCTGATAGGGTCACTAAATGCCACCATGGATGCACCTCATCTAAAACCTGATCACCTCCTAAAGGCCCTGCCTCCTAATTCCATCACATTGGGGTTAGGGCTTTGATATATAAATTTTAAGAAGACACATACACCCAGACCAAAACACCTCCAGTGAAGAAGAGCTACATGATAGCTTAGGACAGTGAAACACAAGAAAATAATTTGTTGTGTAATTTTGAGAGTTAGAATAGATAGGTAATATTACAACAAAAACCTTAAAAGTATAAATGGGGATCGTGTACAGATCAATAATACCAGTGGGAGTGAACTCTGATTTATGATTAATGGAATTTCGTATGCCTGTGGGAGGTTGGAACCGAGGAGAAAAAGAAGAGGAGGAAGAAATAAAAGTTTACCATATTAAGAAATGCAAATATTCAAATGAGACATCATCTGATTTAGAAAAGGATATTATTCAGTCTTCATATTTCAGCTTAGGCAGCCTTTGACAACTAATCTCCAATTAATTTCCAGACTATATTGTATATTTCGTCTTATAACTTCACTGAGTATTTGTAATTGTTAATTTTTTCTGATATGTTAATTATATAACAAAATTTAAGTATGAATTTGACACTGCAATAAATTTTGTACAAAAATTGAATTGTGTCTGAATCAAATAAGTAAAACTGGAGCAATTCAAAATAAGGACCAACAAACATAGCCTTTAAATTCTCAAAAATCATAAAGCAATTGTTCTACATGAAATAATTACTTTTGAAGCATCCTAATTCACTGTGAAGATCATGTAATTAGTGATTTTCTTCCCAAAACACTCTGTTCTGTATCAAAGAGCTAAATGCTCGTTTTCTCATTTAAAAGATCATTTTCCTTGCATATAAAAATTTCCCCCAAAATGTAAAATTAATTATGTTTTGGGTTTTAGGTTTTGATTTGCCTTAATAGGATTTGTCATTTTATTCTTTAAAAATAAAATGGTTTACTTTTTTGTTTTGTTTTGTTTTTCTAAAAAGGGCCAATGTAAAATTTGCAGGTATATTAGCCATATAACTATATAACATTTTTTTTTTTTTTACATGTGGTGGCCTGAAACAACAATAAACACTCCTTTATGTCTCACAGTTTTAATGGGTCAGAAAATTGGCAGTGGCTTAGCTGGGCCCTTCTGGCTGGAGTGGAGGGAATGTGAGTTTGTAGGCAAGACATCAGACAGGATTATAGTCATTAATGCATTGACTGGTTGACAGAGTTCTTACATAGGTAAAGGCTCACATAACTTCACAAGAAAATTCCCAAATTGTCAGAAATTTTGCAGGATAGCTGTTAAACATACCATTATTAAAAATTAAATGACATAAACTCATAATAAGCTATATTAAAAGTAAAAGTAATAAGAATTCAAAACTAATTACTTTTTAATAATTTTATTATGTTTTCCTACAATGTAGGCTTTTGAGCTCATTTTCATCTTTTGTGTCTATGTGAGGAACGTTATGTAGAGTGGAGAACTACCAGCTATCTATTGATAACTCTATCTCCTGCAACATCATATGGGTAGGTTGAAATTGTCCCTGCTGTGAAAATGTATAAAACAGAAATGGGGAAATGCTACAAATCACTCTATTTATCATATTTTTAATTGTATAGACTCAAGAATTATGTACAAGATTTTAATAATACAGATTGCATTTTAAAATGTATTTTGTGGGCTGGGGATATAGTTCAGTTGGTAGAGTACTTGCCTTGCATGCACAAATCCCTGTGTTTGAACCATAGCACCACCAAAATAATAATAATAATAATAATTTTCCATAGATATTATGGTATGTCAACAGCATTTTTAAAACAATAGCATTTTTTAAATACCAGAAAAACTATTCTGGTATTCAAAAACTACTTTCTAATTCAGCTAAGAAGTCATTCATTCTACTGATAAACCAAAGTGCCAGCACAAGCCTTCATTTTTCACCTCTGTCTCATTTGCTAAGGTAAACAAAAATAATATTAACCAGCATTCATGTAAGAGCTGCATTTGTTCATCAGTGACTGACTTTTTGCTACATTGACTAGTAATCAAGCACTTATTCAAAATATGACTTTATGCTAGCAATTAATTATAAATACCGCTCATGAATTTTGAAAGAAATAGGAAGTTACACTGAGAGTAGGCATATGGAATTTATAATAAAGACTATTGAATATGTTATTATAATTGGTAAATGCTACATATTCTTCATTAGAAACATTGTATTTGGATTCCCCCTGAGTGTGAATGACCCAAGAGAGAAAGAACCAGGTAGAAACTATAGACGTTTCATGGCTTGGTCTCAGTGCTCAATGTCTTTTTCTTTCCTGAAACAAATCTAATTCTAGGGCAGTTCTCAATGAATAGTTAGTTAGATGCAAGTCACTAAGACTGGCCATGCTCAAGTGCTCCCTTCTTTCTGTCTCTCCACTCTGTCCCTCTCTTATCCAAGGTGATACATTTCAAAAACAAATACCAGTGTTTTATTGATAGCACATCATTTTTTTAAACCTCCACTGTTTTGAAAGCCATGCATTCTGCTACATTGTCTCTTCCATTCCTGTCCCCACAAAATGCCCTCCTTGAAGTAATTGGAAGATTAATCTTTACTTGTGGTTACTTTTGCTAAAAAGTTGGAAAGAAGTAATAATTATCCATTAATACCAGAATGAAAAATACAAATATAGAATTGTTGTCCCTTTATGAGTATTAGTGCCATTTAATCTACAAGGCACCTAGAAAACTCAGTTGAACTCTCCTAGAGTTATAATTATTCCATAAAAAAAAAAAATCAGGAGAGAGAGGTAGTAAGAGGAAAGAAGGAGAAAAGGTAGGAAGGAAGGGAGGAAGGACACTTATATAAACATAAAATTTAAATGTTTTCCTTTATATTATAAACTTTGTTAGTAAAAATGTAGATATTCAATTGAGATTATGAAGTTTGAAATATGCATTATATATTCTATTCACTTACTTACCTGAGTACCACTTCAAAAGACTTGAGCTTTTGTTAGAACTATTCTTGGATTCTGAATTTTATGAATAAATAATTTTTTTTATATTTCTAGCCTCTATTGTTTCACATTTTATTTTCTGTGACAAGATATAATACAGCAATAGTAATACTTTGCTTTTTCATAACAGTCTCCACAGAAAGTTTATAAAAGTATTGTCTGTTAACCTAAAGCTAAATCGCATGCTGAGAAATATGACAGGTATTCAGAGGGAGGGAGTGTGAGTTAAAAGGAGATGGAGAGGGGAGCAATCACATTGGGAATACAAGGCTTACTACAGAGGCTTGAAAAATATTTGCAAAATGAAAGTTATCCATCATGCTTATGTAGAAATAGGTCATAGTCCCATTTTTGCAGTTGTCATAATCTTTTTGGCTAATGTAAACACCCCCTCCACATCTCAGGAACTGTAATCTCATAATCAAGAAGGACAATTTGGCAAACCATCTTTAATTCAAGAATATGATCTTTATTCAAACTCTACATTCTCCACATACTAAATTCTATCCCAGCAGCATTAAGAGACAGCTATGGGCTGAATAGTGTTTTCTCCAAATTCTGTTAAAGCCCTAAGCCCCTATGTGACTGTATCTGGACATAGCATCTTTAGGAGGTAATTAAGATTAAATTAGGTCAATAAGTACCAGGTCCTAATCCAATAGGGCTGTGGCCCTACTCCTTGTATGTAGAGAAAGATTTCTCTCTCTCTCTCTTTCTCTCTCTCTCTCTCTCTCTCTCTCTCTCTCTCTCTCTCTTTCTCCTACACACACACACCTCACCTCTCTTTTTCTCCCACCCTGTCATGTGAGGGAGTAGCAAAAAGGTAGCCATCTATAAATCAGAAAGAGGGCTTATAGATGAGGATTTATCCTCAGATAAAGAGCAGAAACTAAACTAGCCAGCAAATTGATCTTAGACCTCCCAGCCTCTAAGACTGTGGGAAATAAATTTCTGTTTAAATCACCCAGTCTTTGGCATTTTGTTATGATCACCTGACCTAAATAATGCAGATGTTGGTACCAATGTGGAAGTGTTTTTGGAACTGGTGATGGGCAGAGGCTGGAAGTATTTTGAGGTCCATGCTATAACAAGGCTAGATTTCTCTTAAGGGACTAGAAATATGGACAGGAATTCCAGTTAGGGATCACAAGGAAAACCAATGAGAACACTTCTACCTTGCTAGAGAATACATAAACAATACATAAACAAACAGACTGTTGGTCAGAAATATGGACACTAAAACCATTCTGATAAGGCTTAAGATGGAAATGAGGAATAATTATTGGAAATGAAATGGAATGTGATAGTTGTTATAAAGTAAACACTGAATTGTGTTCTGGTGTTTTATGGAAGGCAGAATTCGCAAGCATAAAAATTAGATAATTAGCAGAACTTTCTAAGCAAAGTATTAATACAGCTTAGGCCTTTGTTACTTCTAGTAAAATGTGTGCACAAAGACTTGTTTGAAGAAGAAATTATTAAGCAAAAGGAATCTGGACTTGGAAATTGGGAAAATTCTTAATATTGCAAAAAATGAGAAAGCTTATTCTAAAGACAACACTAAGAGGATGACTGAGCATTCATTTGATGAAAACATCCTGGGTGTATCTCATAGACAGCAGAAGTGAGGAAGAGATGGAATTATAGCAGCAGAGTTCCTACCAGTTTGCATTAATGGGGCAGAAAAGTTCAATAAATGAAAGTGGACGGTTGAAATTCTTGAGGTCTCTAGGACCAGAACTTCTTGAGTTCTCCAGGATGTTCCTCTTGAGTTCTCCAGATTCCTCATTTTTTAATATGCACTCTTCTTCATGGAAAGGGAAGGATGACCCTGAAGGTGGTCCACAGATCATCAGGGCTGCCATTCTTACCCAAGGTCCAGGGGTGAGGCTGCTTCCTCCTCTGACTCAGGGCCCCCAGTGATCACCATAGATGCCAAGTGAGTGGGCCAGGGCAGAAGAGGCAGGGTTGCCCTGCAGGGCCATGGGTGTGATGCTGCCTCCCTAGTGGGCTGGCAACTACAGCACCAAATCAAAGAGGAATCTTAGGAGCTAATAAATCTTACCTTCCTCTGTAGATAAGATTGTAAAACATATCTTCTGCATCACGTGCATAAGCACACACATGTGTGCAAGCACGCATCTGGTTTAATTCAGATGTTCCTGGTGTTTCGACACAAGATCATGCTGAAAACACCCTCTGGGATTGTGGTTTCCCATTAGCACCATGCAGAATCTAACTTCTGAAAAGTAGTCTGCCTATATCTGCTCCATTATTTTGACCATAAATGGTACAATTAGTATTTTAGGAGGTGTGGGTGGCATTGGCTGTGAGATAGTCAAAGAAAAAAATTAATTAAAAGCTTGGAATGATTTGCCTGAGCCTGGCTGAAAGAAACATGAATTTAGCTGAAAATTCTTGAATCTGAGAGCCAGATTTTAGAAATTTTCAAAAACAAAACAAAACCCAAGAATAAACAGCAATAAAACAAAAGAGAAAGATCTCACAATGAGTCGCTTTCAAAGATTACTCTCCCTTGCTGTCATTTAAAAATAAAAATGTTTTAAAATTAGGACATTATGAAATATGAGATGGCCTGAGCAAGCCTTTCCAGTGTAATACTGGGAAATAGTAAACTATTATATTATATAAAACAACCATCTGAGCAGAAATGATAATTAAAGTAATGCATCTGTATGCTTCATTGATTTATGAATTTGTTTAATGATTCTTGTTCAGAGTAGCAAAAGCTATTATGCATTCACTGATTTTAAGAGACAATATATAACTGCATGACCTTTTGCTGCACCAAAGGAAGTGATACTATGAGAGATTCAAATGGTCACACTGATTTTTGATTACACTTTAAACCATATTTTTTTCTTCATTGAAAAAAGTTTTATGATTGTATATTCATAACTATTGATTGTTTTGGAAAGAATCATGGCACCCAAACGAAATTACCTCCCCAGAGCTAGAGTTAGACTTAAATCAATGCAAGCAAAGCCATTAACTGTGGTGGGAATCTTGGCTCCAGGCCCCTCCACAGGCCTCATTCCACAGCCACTGAAGAAGTATCTGCCTGTAACCAGGTGCTGCCAGACAAACGCTAAGTGATGTGTGGTCATTCTTATCAGGGAACTTTGTTTACATGGTGTTCAGTCACAAGTTGATCTTTCTATTCATGTTGTCTTGTGGTATAAACTTCCTTGTTTGTTTTCATTTTGTTTGAACCAGGAAGCCAGTAAACCTTAACAAACAGGCTAACCTGAGAAGGAAAAAAAAAAAAGAGAACTTAAGACCAAGTGATGATAAGAATGGCAGTCATGTCAAAACGTTATTAATCCTCTGAATTTTGAACTCTTTAAAAGCTTCTTTATGCCCACCCCCCCTGCCTTCCACCTGGCACCAGTCTCTCCAAAAATTCAAAGAAAGAGATGTTAAAAAGAGAACTTGTTTTGCAAACTGCATGTGTGCCTGGGTGTGTGCACACACACATGCACACACATACCAACATTCACTCACTGGGCTCAGTAAACCCAAGCATTCTCTCATCATCATGTCCATGCTTGACTGGAAACAGCTATAAGAAAAAAAAATAGGAACAGCCAATTTGCCATATCAGATCAGACCACACATTTATCTATTTCTGTTCTTTGCCTCTGGGAGTGACCAGTTTCTGATGCTTCATAGGAAGATAGGAGAAAAAAAATCGAACAAAAGGAAAAATATTTCCTTCAAATATGCTTTAGACATTCATTCCCCAGTCAGAAAAGCACCTTGCAATATTCTACTCTTGTGGGCTTTTAATTTTTTTTTCCTCCCTTGAAGTTTCTCAATTTATATCAAAATTAAAATAATTACCACAAATGCCATTTGAGTATTCCGTGAAAAATTTTGGCAGCCTTACAATTTATTGTACTCCTTTCTTTCATCCCTCATTTTGAGATTTACCTCTGTTGAAAAGTCACTTCTGATTTTAGCAATGAATTTTTCTAAGGGAAAAGGCAACCAAAAAATACTGTATGACAAATAACTTTGATTTTATTAGTGCATAGCTATAACTATACCACATCACTTCATCTTAGGATGCATTTTATTAAAATGATACAGTGATTCATCTTATCTGACAATGTTCTAACAATAATACCTGTGCTTATTGTTATGACAAAATTACACAGGATAGTGTACGCTGAGGTTTGCGATAGAGTCAAGTGAAAATTTGTAAAATATCTTTATCCTATAGATCAAGATTCAACTGAACATTTACAAATTTTAATAACAAGAATCCAAAATCATTTTGGGAGCAAATAAAAAGAATTGCTAAGATTTTTCCTAAAGAACAATCAGTGAAGAAATCAATGTAATAACATCAGATGTTAAAGAGAAATCAGATGAAAAGATTTGAAGATAGAGTTCTTGGGCTGGGAGTGTTCTGAAGCACTTGGCCTGGCATGTGTGATGTCCTGGGTTCTAGCCTCAACTCTGAAAAAAAACAAAAACAAAAACAATGAATTCCTTTCATAGCTTATGGAATAGTTTGTACTTCATTAACCAAATGTGGGGGCCATATTGCCTGGAAATCATAGAATGACGATATATCCAAATAAGTTCTTTTAGCAGTAAAACTGAATGACAGTAAAGGAATGTTATTATATTTGATAAGCTTTCTGCTTCACGTTGTAATTTTTAATTTTTCATCTTTTTACATGTGGGCATTTTGTACATCTGACTCTGTCACTTTGGTGTGATAGAGCATTGGACAATAAGATTACATGCTGACTTTGCAGCAATAACTTGGGTTTGATATCAGCACATCTCTGATTATGAAAAGAGAAGTTTTATTCATTTTTATTGACTTACAACTCAAAGAGATGGTTCTAAATAAACAATGCCTATTGTGTTTTCATTGATTTTCATGAATAACTCCAGAGTTACAAAATAAAAAATATTTAAAATCTGGAACATATTTCCTACTAGATTATGACAGTTTAAAACTTGGTCAATATTTGACCCCCAAATTATTTGACAATGTCCCCTTAAGCCTTTTAAGGGTCACTTAACATTTCCCCTACAAATCTTCACTTTCAGAGGTTTAATGTTTGACCATTTAAAGCTGCAGAAGTCTGGAACTTATACAAGTTGTCAGCCAGATGTTTTTTATTTATTTACGTGAGGTTTGTTTTTAATCCTCTTTTCTCTTTTACTGTTTTACTAGAAGTGTTTTAAACTGCTAATAACTACCAAAGCACACAAAAACTAAAGGCTTTAATCTTTCTTTCTCTCTTTCTTTATGTCTTTCTTTCTTTCTCTCTTTCTTTCTTTCTTTCTTTCTTTCTTTCTTTCTTTCTTTCTTTCTTTCTTTCTTTCTTCATCATGACTATAAATACTTTCATTTCCAAATACAATGTATAGGGACTTCCATTTATTCCCCACCCCATGACAAAAGTAAGTCAAGAGAATTCTAGAATCTTTTACACATATTATGACAAGGGTGATAAGTAAGAAAAAATTTTAAAGTCCAATGAGAAGTAGAAAGCTGGAAATACTAAAGCAAACTGAAGAAATTCTATTGAATGGACAAGTTATTTATCAAATGTATAAAGAAAAATTGAACGAGATTAATTGTGTAGAAGTCCTTGATGTCTTTTACCCAGCACGTAAAACTAGCAAGTAGGTGGAAGGAGGTTTGAATCCTAAAGGGAAGGTGCTGAATATTCAGAATCAAGTTCAAATTAAATAATGTTTTCAGTGCTTACACTTTCTGTCAAAAAAGTATTCCTGTTACTGACTGACTGTACTTGCTTTGTAAGAACCTGAATGACTACATAGGTGACAAAGTTATAAACCCCTTCAAATAACTGACAAGTGTCTAAGTCAGTTTAAAAAGATTAAGAGTGGCTCCCTTGTTCTAAAATTATACGAAAGTGCCATTTCACTTTTCAAGCAATTTGAAAGCCATTCATTTTGGTGGCAGGTAGCCAAAACACAAAAGCCAGAGAACAGCAGCAGAGATGTCATACAGGCATACACACATGTTTTCCAAAGACTTGTGCTGCTTCCAGCCTCAAAGAGACAGCCTCAATAGGTTGCATAGACAAAAGAGTCACAGCCAAGATCCGACTAGGTATACACATGTGCTTTCTGGGTTCCAGCTCACCCCGATTCACCCTCGCCGACTGCCATTTGCGAACTGCACTCCTAAGCCTGGAAGCAAAAATTAAAATGCTGCTAGCCACAGCAGAATTTTTATCATCCCAAGTATCTGATGGACAATGGACATTTGGGTGGGCCATACCCAAGTTTTAGTAGCTAAGTTCTTCTTGCAGTTAATGGACCTCTATTGCCTCAATTAGAATGACACAAAACCTGGCAACATACATGCAAGTAATACTCTCTCTCCTCCCCACCCAATATGTTTAAAATATATAACTTGGCATAATCACTTTAAATTCTAGCTGTATTAAAAAAAAAAAAAAGCTTGAGTTTGAATAACCTGAAATAGTATAAGGTCTAGTTTAAGTCTTAGGTCAAGGTGGATGCTAGTTCTGGGTTGCTCAGAAATCAGAAGACAAGCAAGAAAGTCTTGAAAAATGGAAAATTCTATTGTCCCTCAAAGGTCTACCTTAAATTCCTTAAGTCAATGGTGATTAAATAGGGGTTAGTGTTACACAACCTTCCTCTCAACTACAGGTATGCCTCATGAGAGAGGAAAGCAGTGTTAAGCCCCCTGGGTGAAACTTATGCTGTCTAGCTCATTGCCATTCCTTCAGTCATCTGGTCACTTACAGGGTAGAAAGGAAAAATACACCTAAACAACTGAATGGAGTGAAAGCAGCAGCAGTGGAAGTAAAGGAAAGAGTGTTTAAATTTAACTGGTCAAGAGGAGAGAAGCTTCACAAATGAGATGACATTGGCATTTGTCTTTAAGAAATACAAGTGGGGGCAAGGGGGCTAGCTCAGTGATACAGTTCCTCCCCAGCTGATTAACTAGTTAAAATCAGAAGAGTAAATGGCACTTAAACCATGGCTGTGTCACAAATACCATGTTGCTCCCTTCTTATTTTCCAGAAAGTTTCCAAAAGTAATAAAATAGATTTCAGGAAAAGCAATTGTATAGAAAAAAATATGTGTGCCAGACACTCAGTTACTCTCTCTGTAGAACTCTTTGCTACTTACTATTACAGCAAACAGGTTTTTTTTCTGTGCTTTAATAAATCCCAATTTTCATAGCTGTTATGTCTAGGCATTTCAAGTTCAAGTTCTATTTGGCTGAAATCTAGCATACAGCTCCCAGGCATTTGCAGACATACACACAGGCGTGAACACACACATACACTCACACATTCTTGTAAACCTGTTGGGATTAATAGCACAGAAAGTAAATTACCAAATGCTTCAAGTGCCTACTTGGATAAGATAAAAGTGAAGAGGTAGAGTTGTCCACAAAAGGGAACATAATGTCTGCTGGCTTTTGCAAGAGAAAGTATCAGAGTATAAGAAGTGTAGTATGCTACAGACGGCAACGTGCAGAACCCAGCCTGGGAAGACTGAGAGGTGATTAGAAGCAGGTTCACCCTGGGCCTGCAGCTTTCCCCACTCCCACACACAGAGCAGCTTCTGAATTCCCACAGGTGATCTGTGGGCAACAAGGGCCTCTTTTTATCTGCCATTATCAGATGAATGGTGACCTACTCCCTTTCAGTCTGACCTTGTCACTATCTCTGTAACCTCTGGATTAGACCAACGCTATGAGTTTCATACTGATAACATTGACAACTGCCTAAGAGCCTCATCTTGTGCCGAATTAAGAAGAATACTTTCTTTCTGTCAATGTTACCTATTTTCCTTTCTTGGTAAGATTCGTTTTATCTTGGGTAGAATATGAATATTGTTTGCTTTAGGAACCCTAACCAAATTGACATGAAATTGTTCTACTGGGTAATGAATTGCCAGTGGGCAGAAATAAAAGGATCGGAGATAGCTGTGTAGGACAATCCTCAAATGCTTCCCTCACTCCCACCCCTACTATTTATACAATTGTGCTCCTCAATTAGATTTAAAATGAACTAAGGGAAATGGTGTCATTTCCAACAGGAATGTTAAAAAATTAAAGATGCTAAATTCAACCTAAAATTTCAATGAATCTTAGGTTGTACCTTGCAAAATACTAGCTCCTTTCAGGGGGAGAAAATATTCTCAAATCACATAAAAAAGGGTGCGGATCAATGGAAACAATGTAGGATTTTTGCCAGCATGAATTTAACTTCTGTCTTCTCTGATTACTGCATGACCTTAGTCTCGTTCCTAAAGCCTGGAACTAATTTTTTTTTTAAAGGGAGGACTCAGGAAATTGGCAAGAATAAGGAGAAAGAAGTAAGAGGGGGCTTAAGGG
Source organism: Marmota marmota marmota (assembly GCF_001458135.2). Lineage (NCBI taxonomy): Eukaryota > Metazoa > Chordata > Mammalia > Rodentia > Sciuridae > Marmota > Marmota marmota. The sequence goes on from NW_026000068.1 coordinate 28,153,930, forward strand.
TGTAGCTCAGTAGTAAAGCACTTGCCTAGCACATCCAAGGCCCTGAGCTCAATCCCTAGCACTGGGGGAAAAAAAGGGGGGGGGGATCCTGTTTTTTGTGAAGGAATCCGTGATTGCTTTTTCATTATTATGGAATGATATGTACTGGGGTATCTTCCAGCAGAATGCCTTCTAAACATCTTCTCAGGGAGATGGATGCTTCTGTCTGTCTTCAGGGGACCATTAAGGGTTCCTTTTGAAGCCTGTTAACAGTCACATATTTCCTTTCATCTAAGGTACTAGGTACTTAAAGCTCATCTGGCCAAGGCATGGCTAGATAATGGCTGCTAACATCCAAAGGTCCTGTGAAGGAAGCATAAACATAACAAGCCAGTCTTCCTGGGTAGCTCCTCCCCGTCAGCCTGAGAGATGCACACTGCAAGACTTTGGGGTGGCTCATGTTTCATTATAGCCTTTGTTTCAAGATTTAAATTCATAGGCTATGAAAGAATATTTTGTCATCAGGCTTCCAGAATCCTTGTCTTCAGTTTTTGGGTTGCAAACATCCTATACCTGAAAATACACTTGCCTCCCCCAATCATTAAATTTTAACTTTAGGCTTCTTTACATTCAGTTGATTTCTTTGCTAAACCCAAAATCTATTAAGTTTATCCATCTTAACTTTTACTAGTCATTTCTTTGAAACTTTCTAGCTGTTGGCTGGAACATCACTGTTTTTCACCTCTTTATTGTCATTTAGCATGGTGGCATGAAAAAGAACACTAGATTTGGAAAAAAAAAAAAATCTCACCACCATTTGGGATAATCATGTAAAATTTCAAAAATGCCTTGCTATTTAATCTTCTGATCAATGATATGAAATAAATAATATTAGCACCACCATTTTATAGATAAAATAAACAAAGGTTGGCTGGGGTGGAGAGTGAGAGGGGATGAGAGCTTTAGGGTTAATAAGTAAGTTGCAGCCAGTAACTAATAAAATCTGGATACAAACCCAGCTTTCTGGACTCTAATGTGCATGCCCTTTTCATTAAACTATTGTGTCTCTGAAGTTATTCAAACTCCTTAAGCTTTAATTCATTCACAAAATGAGGATATTAATCTCTGTGTAGCTCAGAATGCTCATGTAAAAAATCAGATAAGTGAAAGTGCTTGATAAACATTAAAATTTTATAGTAATGGGGGCAATAATAAGGCAAATTAGCAAATACTGGGTAACAGTGGTTCTATAAAGCATAACACATATAAGAGTAAAAGGTGTTTATTAAAATTAGCCTTTTCTAGTTAGAAGAACCAAGCTTCTAAGAGTAGATATTAGACCTTTACTTCTCTTGTCAACATAGCCTTAAAAAAATAATCATCACAAAAGCTAAATTATGGAAACAGGGTAGAGTTTACAGTTCTTCAGCTGCATGACAGAAGGTGCTTTTCCAAGGTAATTTTGAAAAGACAGATTTTTTCTATAAGTGGATATAAGAATACTTTTCCCACATCATATGAATGAGGTACCGAAGGGGAAGCATCGACCTCCCCTCAGTTGAATTGAATGTGTCTTGATGACTAAGTCAAAAGATGCCACTTCATGCCCTCTGTGCTCTGGGTAAAATACAAACATTCAATCCTGATTTTCCAGAAGCTGATGGTGTCCTAGATTTTTACTATATTAAGTTCAGTCCGAGTCCCTGAATAATCTCGATTGAAAAACAGATATGTGAGCTATGAAAATTCTGCCTTTGTGTTCTTTCATTTCTTCAAAAATAGAGCATATGTGATTCTTTTCCTGGTGCACACTTCATTGATAGTTTGACCAATTTCCTGAATAAAACAGCCTTGCTTTCATCTTGCAATTTTTTCCCCATCTTGCATTTTTTTTAAAGAGAGAGAGAGAGAATTTTTTAATATTTATTTTTAGTTTTTGGTGGACACAACATCTTTATTTTTATGTGGTGCTGAGGATCGAACCTAGTGCCCCACGCATGCCAGGCAAGCACGTTACTGCTTGAGCCACATCCCCAGCCCCACCCCATCTTGCATTTTAAGACATTCCACAATTCTTGTCACTTTGAAAATCATGAAACCATTTGATTTAAGTTCTAAGTGGATATCAATAATCAAGTAGAATCACCAGGCGTGATAATGCATGCCTGAATTCCCAGAAGCTTAGAAGGCTGAGGCAGGAGGATCGTGAGTTCAAAGCCAGCCTCAGCAATATAGTGAGACCCTAAGCAACTCAGCAAGACCCTGTCTCTAAATAAAATACAAAAAAAGGGCTGGGGATGTGGCTCCGTGGTTAATTGCCTCTATGTTCAATGGATGTGGCTCTGTAGTTAAGTGTGTCTAGGTTCAATCCCTGGTACCAAAAAAAAAAAAAAAGGAGAACAGTAAAAATTAGACCTTTAATTCCCTGTCAACATGACCTTAAAAAAAAGAAAAAAAAAACACAAAAGCTAATTTATCGAAACAGGGTAGATTTTACAGTTTTTCAACCTGGATATAATGGTGAGCAAAACAGAGCAGTCTATAATAAAAAAAAAAAAGAAGGATAAGAACCAAACAATTACACAAATAAATACATAGAAATTTTCATAAATTCTATTCAGGAGAATTAACAGGTGATAGGAAAGAAATGTATTCAGTAGGATCAAGGGAAGTTCCTGAAGTGACACATAACTTGAAGCCAGGAAAACTGGAAGGAATTAATGAGAGAAAGAGGACTGAGGAGCAGGAAAAGAGAAGAGAATCCGGGAAAGGAAAACAGCCTATCTAAGAGCCCCGATGAGGAAGTGCCTTTGGATGCACCAAAGAGGTTACAAAAACATCTGTGTAGTTGGGAGGGGACCGAGGGGTGTGACATACACAGAGACCAGATCATGCTGCGGTATATGCACACCCATGACAATAAACAACACAGAGATCTTAAAAATAACTATGACAGACTAATAGCTACACTTGATTGTTTTATTCCTGATAGTTATTAACCACGTATCACCATAGTGCCTTACATTCCACTGAATGTTGAGTGGCAAGCAAAACAGAAATGACTTCTATTCACATAGTGTTTAGTCTACAGTTCTGGTTCATCTTTGGGTATCTATGTTTTTGAAAATATAACACCCCCACAAAGCAGTATGTGGGAAGAGGGGGCATGACTAATTTTATCTGCAATCTGTAGCTTCATGACTACATGAAGTAATACCAAACAGTGCATTTCATTAATACTTAATGTCAACATGACTATTGCTATCATCGTTAAAACATGATTGAGTTTCTCTTTTTGTTTTGACAATGTCCCTGAGCTCCATCATTCTATGTCTACTGCATTTGTGTCATCCCCATCTAAGTATCTAACAGGGACCGCAAACTGAAATTCCAAAACAGAACTTTGTTTAACTCTCTGTATGAACCCACTGACTCCCAAATTGTCTCTCCTAGTATCCCTGACCCATCGAGAGAAACCACCATTCACTTTCTCAAGACAAAATCTTAGGACGAAATCTTCCAGGATTCCTTTCCCTCATCCTTACCACTTCCAAACCACTGGGCAAGTGCTATTATCTCTACCTTTAAATTTTATCTAGAGTCCCTCTTCACATCCATCCTCACCTGCCTTCACAGACAATAATCTACTTTCCACATGATAGTCAGGGTAATTATTTTACAATATTTATAATGAAATTCTGCTGGTGTGGTAGTACACACCTGTATTCACAGCAACTCAGGAGGCTGAGGCAGGAGGATTGCAAGTTTTAGAACAACCTCAGCAACTTAGCAAAATTTTAAAAAGAATTGGGAATGTAACTCAGTAAAACACCCTGGAATTCAATTTCCACTACAAAAAAGAAAGAAAGAAAGAAAGAAGAAAGAAAAATATTTATATATATATATATATATATATATATATATATATATATATATGTAAAAAATTCTCTGTCAACTTAAAAATTTTAATTACTTTCCATTTGAATTAAAACTGTGCTTCCAACCAGGGCTCCAAACTCTACATGATCTCCTCCTCCCAATTTATTTTATCATAACAAAAAAAGCTTCCCTCAGTGCTATAATCTTCACTTGGGCTAGATATTTATTTACTCTTTGAACAAATCAAGCACAGCCTCTGAACTGCTGTTCCTCTGTTTGGAACTCTCTGTCCCTGGATGTTTGCTTGACTGTTTCCTTCTTGTTTATCACCCAGTTCTCAGTTCTATTATTATTTGATCAAATAATTTTCCCCATATACTAATGTGATCTTGCTCATCAAATTATTCTCTATAATTTTATCTAGTTTCAATTTCTGCATTGTTCTCAATATCATTTTGTAAATGTGCTATTCCAAGTAAAATAGAAATTTGATGGAACCACAAATCATATCCACGTTTTTTTTCACATCTTTATTTCCAATACCTGGCAAAGCAAAGCAGTCTATAAATGTTGATTAAAAGACAGGATGGAAGAAAGAAAAGAAAATGAATAGTGTGTCCAATAAAAACTAGCTGATGTTTTAATATTTTATGTTCTCTCCTCAAACTAGAAATAACACTTAAAAAAAAGTATTTTACCCAAAGCATTCCACAAGCATTTTAATGCATCCAGGAGAGAAAGTCTACCTATCTCATTCTATGTGGAAAAACTGAGTACTAGATCTGTAGATGACAGAGAAATGCAAATGACAAGAGAAACAGAAAATTAAAAAGGCCTTAATTTTTCATTGTTGCAAAATATTAGCTGCATTATCTAGTTTCCCCTTTAACTTTTTATAAAGGAAGGAAAAAGAAAGACAACAAACCACAATGACATCTCAAATGCATGCTAATTCTGTTGGGTATCATTCATTAGATGATACACGGGGCTACATCCTCACAGTGTGCATTATTTCCTCTGAGTGGAGCTCCATTGATTTCAAAGTCTCTAGGTTGCCATTTTGGAGACTGCTGAGTGCAAATATTATAATGCCATTTGGGAGACTCTAATGTGCTTTTTAGAAAAGTAGTCTCTCACTAATATTCAAACTTACCCTGATTGGGGTTGGGGCTACATTCTTGCTGAGGAAAGATGGCTCTGATAGCACTTACACTTTATTTTCAACCCTTTAAATTTGACAAATCACATCAGCAAACTTTCCCAAGACTTTATTGATTCTAAGCAGGGTGGTCAAAGCCTTGAAGATGTCCTTGGGTAAGTGTTCCTTAAGGACAAGGTCACTATATGATAAAGCACTGTATTACAAAGGGGACTGTACATTGGAGGCACTCAATAAAGTTTTGTTGACTAAGTGAATAAGTGAATGAATAGATGAATATATGCTAAAATTTAATTTGGGGGAAGAAAAATAAGCAAGCTTCTCTGTCCATCTGATTTTAAACTTTAGGCACCAGAAAGTAAGTGAAAACTTTCTTTTAAAGTCCTAAGGGATAAACCCGTCTTCCTCCCTGTTTTTTTACAACAAACATCTACTAACCATTTATTATATGTGAGGCACTGGAATGAACACAGACCAATTAAAATAATCTCTTATAATAAAACCTATTTGGAGGCAACCCTGTGAAGACCCTATCAGTACTTGGAATCATTCTCCTGCCACCCCTGTAGTAATTCACTGCTCTAATAAAGTACACAAAAATGTTTTCAAAAACAAATTCCCTGTTATTGATGACATCCATTCCTGGAAAGGCAATGATCCTCCAGGTTTCTTAAGAACTAGAGTCTGTTCTTTATGTGTTAATAGACACCATGTGTGGATCAAGGCATCCCAAGGACCTGAGTATTAGTTGTATTGTTTTGGCCTTCTGTAGGTCTGCTTTCTCCAGGATATTTTGGTATGGTATCCCGGGCTTTCATTAAGCATTTCTATAGTAAAAGACCATAGGAATCTCACCTTGACATTTAATGTAGGAAGTTTTTTGAGGTTGATTTTTTTATTAAGTCACTCTGTGTCACCTCTCCCTATGAAGTTTCACATGAGAAGAATTTTTAAAAACTAAGACCCAGTTAAATCCTTGCTTTTTCCAAAGATTTTTTTTTTCACTATTTTCAAAGTTAACTATACAACTTCTGTGGCTGCCTTTTTAATTTTTTTTTTGTCTATCAGAAAGTTTATTATTTGAACTACATTAAAACTTCAGGCATTATATGGGATTACATTGCCTTCTTATCATTATGGTAATTTCTTAAGAGATGAGAAAATGTAGGCCTCCAAATTTATATGTAAAAGTTTTAACAATTAAAGCTATTTTCAAAGTACTTAAAGAATATTTTCCACATTTTGCAGGCAATACAGCAGCAATTAGTACGGATCAAAAATATCCATCCACATAGAGTTTATATGCTTTGTGCTTTCCTTACTATTTTTTAATTGAAAGAATTCTGGGGAGAAGGCCCATCATTTGACTCCTCAAATGATCACATATAGCTAATATTCTGTTGCATGTCCCTATAATATATTTAAGAATAAAATCTTTTCTATATTATTAAAATATTTTATCAAAATGATTAATGTTCTTTTCTGTAATTATAAAATAATTTACTTAACCAATTTGAACATCTTAAATATGCAGGTTGTTTTCTGCATTTTAGTAACTGCAAGCCTGTTATGTTTGGGAATTATCAAATTATGGGAACTTCTACCACTTTTCCTGTTAGATTACTAATCTCACCAATTAATTCATTTAAAATACCATCTTGGACTGGGGATGTGGCTCAAGTGGTAGCGCGCTCACCTGGCATGAGTGTGGCCAGGGTTCGATCCTCAGCACCACATACAAACAAAGATTTTGTGTCCACCGAAAACTAAAAAATAAATATTAAAAATTTTTCTCTCTCTCTCTCTTTAAAAAAAAAAAATACCATCTCTTAGTAGTACACCTATATATCGTCTTACAAAATTCACCAAAAATGTATTCTTTTTTTCTTTATCAGAATCTACATATTACTGTGCACATATTTATATACTTGCTATGTGTTTATATATTGATAGGTATTTATTAAACAAAATCATATATTATATCATTTAGGAATTGAATGCAATTATTGAGATTAAAAATACATTACAATAACACTTAAAGTATAGTTATACATAATAGTCATGATAACTATGAAGATCAACAGTAGGAAACTTGGATTTAATCTTAGAAAAAGGACTTTCTGTGATATTCAAATAACCCCTTTGCTAAAATCAAGCATATTAAATGGTAAATTATTATTCAAATCAAGCAATTAATGAGTCAATCCTATGGTAATCTAGCTGAATAATTTTTTTCTCTAAAAATGTCTAAACATAACTTTTCCATAAAGTTTAGACAATTTTCCAGAAAAAGAAGAGGACAAAAAACATGTTCTAGTACAGGATTTCCTTCCCTCTGATAGATTACCACAGGATTACCAAAAGGTAATCACAAGAAGGTTCAAAGTGGTGCTAGCCCCAGGCCTGACACCCGACTAATTTGGTCAAACAAGTGACAAAAGTTATCTGGCATGTTGCTAACCAATTAATTCATTTAAAATACCATCTCTTTGTAGTAACAATATCTAAAAGAGCTGTATTTCATTTATTTTTTTCTCAATTCAGAGAAGGAACTTTCTTACTGGGAAATAAATGACTTAGGAAACAGGAATCTAATAATAGAAGCCTATATATATCATATCACAGATCCCTCTGGAAATAACTACTGCATTAAAACATTTCTATATCTAATTTGAAATGAGAAAAACTATTCAGGTAAATCACATTGCCAATGACTTTGCTATGGCCATTCAATATTGTTGAAATACTTCTGTTTCTTTGTGAGGTGTTGTGTTTGTATTATACATCTATAAGTAACTTTAGTCATTCCCCAACACTTGCCAAAAACACCTGCTGTGTTTTTGTTTTAAATCATTATCCTTGTTTTACGTGTGTGGCTCACTGAAGTTCTGGGTTCAATCACCACTAGGGCAAGAAAAGAAAAATCAATTAATCAACCGTGATTATTACAGCTGTCATTTCCTTCTTATTTTGTCCCTTGCCCCCACCATTCTAAAATAGCTAAAATCCAACAGGAATCCAGACTGAAGGAAAATTATGAAATAGAGATGAATATTAAAGCCAAATGAAGTCATAAATTTCTCTATATATCTATCTATGAAAAAGAAGTATTTCAACAATATTGAAATATCTATCTATCTATCTATCTGTCTCTCCCTCTCCATTTTGTTTTGGTCCAGAATTATGTATTATTTTAATTAAACTTGAGTCAAAATTGCCATCTGTATTTTGACCTATTTTCAGGTCCAAAGAACAATTCTCTGTGGATCTTCTTTGCTACCAAAATTGTACTCATGGAGTACACCAAAATGTGTACTCCATGAGTAAAGACACAGAAGAGTACACTTGCAGAAGATGTATTAAAAAAAAAAAGATGATTACTTCTAGTTCCCAAGTATAGAGAAATTAGGCTGTGTAAAGGGGCTAACTGATTTCCAGAACCAACCATATTTAAAACAAAATGTGATAAAACAATTATTTGAGTATCAAAAGGTTAAGACTGTACCTTTTATTATCTGCATTGCTGAAAGACAGGGAGGTAGAAAAATTTCTAAGAACTGAAAACTTCTTGGGCTGGGCTAGGAATGTAGCTTAATGGTAGAGCACTTGCCTAGCATGCATGAGGCCCTGGGTTCAATTCTCAGCACTTCAAAAACAAAATAAAATAATGATGTACTAAAAAAATCTAAGCAGGGGCTGGGGATGTGGCTCAAGCGGTAGCGTGCTCGCCTGGCATGCTCGGGGCGCTGGGTTCGATCCTCAGCACCACATAAAAATTAAAAAATAAAGATGTTGTGTCCACCAAAAACTAAAAAATAAATATTAAAAAAATTCTTTCTCTCTCTCTCTTAAAAAAAAAATCTAAGCAGTACACCTGTGGTTAGTCACCACAATTCCTCAAAACCAGTAGTTTGAAGTAGTTATCTTCGAGTAATCAGGAACAATAGGATACTGGTGATTAGTGTTTTAAAACTATGACTCATGTGCAAATTATATTGGGATAACCAATTGTTCTCTGCATTTATTTGCTCTTACTTGCTTTATTATCCTTTCTAAGAGGTGACCCTCCTGCTGCTAGAGCCCACGTGGTAGACCAAGACCAACTGGGCTTCTTGATGGGACAGCCCACAAAAAGGGGCATGAAATCTTAACCAAAAGTAAATTTCTCTGAGGTCAAACAATTTCTGTGAGTCTAAAAGGTAGGCTTCAAATCATAAATTGGGAGAGGAAATGGTTTAGACAGTTAACACCAAACCAAAGCAGAGAGCAGCAGCATAGAAAGTAGCCAGCATAGAAAGTAAGGACAGCACTGAATGGAATTTGTACACACTGATCTCTCATTTGCTCTTCCATTCATATATAATAAATATCCCAATTCTCCCTAAAGTTGGATATAAATGGAGGCCATATGTGATAATCTCCCTCTTTACGTCATAGTTTTTCCCACTACTGTTGTATCTATTTCTACAAGGACTAAGGGATATGAAGTATTTTCCTTCCCTATTTTTTTTTGGGGGGGGGGGTGTGGGTATTGGGGATTGAACCCAGGAGCATTTAACCACTGAGCTACACCCCCAGCCCTTTTTGTATTTTATTTAGAGACAGAGTCTCACAGACTTTCCCCATTTAGCACCTTGCTAAAATGCTGAGGTTGGCTTTGAACTCAGGATCCTTCTGCCTCAGCCTCTGGAGCCACTGGTATTACAAGAGTGCCCCACTGCACCCGGCTCCTTTTTTCTTGAATGAGAGAAAGAGAGAGAGAGAGAGAGAGAGAGAGAGACTCTCCAGCTTTGTGACACACAAAACAAAACAAATACACCCGTTCATGACACAGGATTGTCTAATAATTTTGGTCTAGATTTAATGACCCCAGTACCAACAAGCATGAGTTTCATAGCACCTACATTTTACCAACCTGAAATTAATTTCATTTTAGACTTTGTTCAACTGAAGTTGAATCTGTTGGTTATTAAATAACACCATTGACATTGGTTCCTTTGATTTTGAAATGGCATCTCTATAACTGACTAGCTGTTTGATTTTCAATACTAATTTTCCTACTGCTTGATTTCTTCATGGGAAGGTGGGGTAAAATCCTCAAATAATTATTTTGAGGCTGGGGATGTAACTCAGTTTTATAGTACTTGCCTAGTATGCCTGAGGCCCTGGGTTTGACCTTCAGAACCAAACAATAAAAAAAAAAAAACTTGTTTTAAAGACTAAAAGTATTCATTAGCCCATTGACATATATGAACACTATTAGCAGTGATGTCACCCACCATAGGTTTCCTAAAGAGTAAGCATTTTTTCCCCATTCTCTGTTACTCCAGGGAATTTTATTTTCTTCTGCTAAATAAAGATAATAATACAAATAGTCTGTTGGTTCTCAGTAAGTATTCTTACACCTTCCTCTTTATAATGACCATGAAAACCTTTGGAGACTGGCTTTTTCATTCAACACAAATTTCCTGTTTCCCTACTTCTGAATAACAACTAAATAAGTCACTACCATACAGTTTAAGGCACAGAAGTAGAAAGAATCTTACCTACCTTCATCATCTTCATGAGCTCTCTCCCAGAGAACTCACCGGGATATGATACATATGGCTCCAGAAAAAAATAGCAAGTTCAATTTGGCAAGATATGTTCTTTTTTAAAGAACCCTTTTATTCAAAGAAGCAGGTTCAGTGCACAAATATTTATAGGAACATGCCAGAAACCCTACAAAACCAGTGTCGCCAGAGAGTAGTAAAACAAAGGATTGTAAAATTAAATACAGAATTTATTTTATACAGCTGGTAGATTTTCTACCTAGTTTTCTAGCTTTACTGCTTCTGCCTATGCTTTTCTCTGACCCATCTTCATATTCTCTTTAATATACACCAAGAAGATGATATTTTCTGTTAATCTCTTAAACTCTCTAGTCTCTGATTTAACATGGAAATATCTGTATTAATCCAAATTGCACATTTGGATTGTGGATTCAACTAATCTTCCTTTGAAATAAAAGAATATGAAATGCCTTAATATTTCAAGTATGGCCCTATGCATCTTTTTAAACTCTCTAATTAATTTTAGCCACTTCTTTTCAAATCGATGATTCTTAAAAGCCTCCCAACTGTTAAACTCTATTATATAAAACTCTCTTCACTCCTCTACCTCTTTGGTTCTTTGAATGTCTTCTCTCTTCCTGTGAACATACTCCCAGCGACTTATCACAAGCTCTGTTCTCTTTCATGTTATATACTTACCTCTCATAATGTTAATCACCTTCTGAATGCTTAATATTTTATAAATTCTAGTACCATTAACTTTCTCCCAAGTTCAAGACCCATATAATCAAGTGCTTACAGTAATTCCACCTGTATATTTTACAATAAAACATTCAGTTCCTCCCCACTAGCCTTTTTAATTCTCACATAACTCTAATCTTGGTAAGAGTCACCAATTTCAATCGACTTGGATAAATCTATAACCAGGAAGTGCTTCTTAACTGGCTTTTCATTTCCCCTTATCTAATCATTTGCCTACATTGTCTATTTTTCTCTTTAGTATCACTCAAGAGGGTTAGCTCTCTCCCCTTCATTGGCCAGTTCCTTAGTTAAAGCCTCCACATTTCTCCTTGCCTGGTTTCTCTCTGTTCACCACACATCTGCTGGAATGATGGCTAACTGCATGTATGGACATGCCAATCCTTTGTTTAACACCTTTAGAAGACTCTGCCACATACGAGATAAAGCCCAAAACTCCATCACTCCAAGCATAGTCTATTACCATCTGATCCCTAATGATTTCAACACCTGCCTTTGATGTCTCATCTTCACACTTTGCATTTCAACAGTACTGAACTTCTGACAGACCATCTCACTTCCTACCTCCATGTCCTCACTTTCCCATCACGCCATTGTTTTTCATCTCTGCATCCCATTGAATACACCTCCTGATGCATGAAGTGGTCTCACTGACATCTACACATACCCATCCTCTTGAAGGACTCATTCTTATGTTTTTGCTCCCTGTTCAGACATAATCCTTTTATGTCTCCTCTTTCACTATTAAAAAAAAAAAAAATCCAGTGAGACAATCTTCTCCTCCCCCCCAAAATCATCCAAATCTGCATATTTCCATGATTCTATCTAATGTATATATTATACAAGAAATCAAAGTGACAAGTGTTTGTAGTTCTAAATAAAGTGGAAAAAGTGATGAAACAAAAAATATTTGAAGGAATATGTGTGTGTGGGGTGTGTGTGTGCGTGAAATAGAGAGAGAGGAGGAGGAAGGTGGGAGGAAGAGGGAAAGGCAAAGAGAGAGAGATTGAAACAATTGATACATAGAACAGGAGAAATGGAAACAGAAAAGAATGCACAAGCACATTTCTAAGGATTCAATAAATATGGAATGTGTCAATAAGAATAAAATTAGCATTAAAATGTTCGCAGTTTAAGTTATTAGTTCCCACTGAAAAAAATACTGAAGAATTACCAGAAAAGGGAAAAAATCCCAAATATTTATAATCAACAATAACATAAAGATACTAAATTATCACTAACAGTTTAGTTGTAGATTATATTTTCCTTCTTGGTATATTTTTTAATAATACGTTTTCTTCTTAAAGCAAATGTGTTTTTCTGTATACATTGTTGAAAAAAGATAAATAATATATGGTCATATAAAATATGCTTATGCTTATTCTTTCATCAAACTAGAGGTATCAGAGATTTAAAAAAAAAAAAAAAAAAGAGGAGCGTGCATGTGTTTATGTGTGTGTATACTTACTTGAAACTAGTAGCCACTTGGCACGATATTTCCAGAGTAGTTTTTGTTTGAGTTTTAAAGGATTTTGGAAAAAACGTTCAGATATAGTCTAAGTCTGCCAAAATGCATGCCTTCCTATACAGAGCTATTGTTCTGCTTCTGAAAGCAATCTTGCTTCAGCTGAATGGATGACCTTATTCTGAAGTGATTGGTTCATTTGAAAGGCCAGGTATACTTCTTTTTCCCCATGCACAAGGGAAAGCGAGACTAAATCAATTCATATTTCCTATGAACATGAGAAAAAATCCTTTGGCTCAGGAAGCCATGGCAAAAAAACAAATTTCATAAAACAAGGCATCATAAAGTTTGAGAATTGATTTGCATGAAGCACTTGTCATCCTACAGGAGACACCAGACCACGTTTGGTACTGAGATTAGGTATTTTATTTATTTATATTTTTCATTATCACTAAGCTTTTTGGAATGAAGGCACTGCAAACCAGACAGCAGCATACATTGACTACAAAGCCAGTGGAATAGCTTTGAGGGTTTTTCTTCCTTGCAGAGTGACGTCATCAGCTAGCCTGTGCCCTGCCCCACACTCCGCTAGAGAAGTTCCTCTCTATTAGTTCTACCTTCACCTGCCAAGAAAAGAAAACACACAGCTTTCTTTATTCTACACTGAAACAAAGTGGTTTGGACACAATTTGGAGGAGAATTGCCAAAAGAAACAACAAAAAAAGGCTTTAACTTAATAATGTTTCCATACATTTAGGTGCTCTTCTAGAATATATGACTTTAATTGATTTTTACCTTTTTTATGGAATACAACTATTATAGTAAAAATTGAACTTTGGCATCAATCCAGAATTTTAAAGAAAAAGATATAAAACTTTATAAAATTCGGAATATTAAATTATTGCTGGAGGGATTTGAGTTTCTTTCTCTCATTTTGTTTTTCGTCTTTCATGAAATAGTACAATGCTTATTGTGAACAGAAAATAATACTAATTTTATCTGGAGCAATGCTCTTTTCTATTTTATCTGAGACCTACCCTCTAAACAAGGTGATTCATTAAAACGAGATTGTCTGCCAAACAAACTGAAATAAGACCTATGTTCACACATGAAAATTGTCATATTCACAACATCCTTTTTATAACTAAATATAGATATACTAAAGATACTTCTGTGTTTGACTCTCATGAGACCCTCCTCTCCCCCAAAATGTTTCTGGGTGTTAAGGTCTGAATACCATTAAAACCTATCTCACCATTGGAATGCTTGGGGAAGAGCAATTCAAAAATTTTGAATAACATGAATCCTTTTAGGAACACACTTTGGCACTTAAAAATCATCTCATCCCTCATTAAATATTATTTTTTTCCTTGTGCTTTCAAAAAACTTGACTTGTATGTAATAAATTTTCATTTTTGAGATACCGAAAGAATTAAGTTATGCTAAGTATAATAGAATCATTGATATAGAGATGAGAAAAATGTATTAGGCCTATCCTTTGAAGTCTCATGAAGGACAGTTTTCAATATAGTGTGTGACTTAGTGAGTTCTCTAGTCTAGCGTTTAATGGGAATTTTCAGTATGCTAATAAAATGCTTTTAAAAATCTATTTAGACCATGTGTACCCAAGTGAGACAGATGTTACCAAAAAGTAGAATAAGTTCTCTTTTCTATAGTTCATTAATATTGGCCTTGAGTGGAAAAGGCAGCATCTTCAGGGTCTCTACCACCCACAAAACCATTAAATGAGCCAAGGAAACTAGAACCAACCACCTTCCCTTTTATGCCTGTTGGATCACAGCCATAAAGAAAAAACCTCAGTGTTCTGCTCAAATTAGGGTAACATTTTCTCTAATTCTATTTTTATACACCAAATTAATATAAAGTCAGTTAATTGAGGTAAGACCGAGAAACAAATAGGTGCTAGAGAAAGACAATTAAAAATAAGGAGTAGTGTGATCAGAAAAGAAAGGTGTAAGTGAAAAGGTTGAGATTGTGAGATTAAACCTGAATTTCCAAAACGAATGTTTTCCACTAAAAATATTATACATGTCTACCAATATTGTCAGTCATAAATACTTGCTTGTCGTGAATATAAAATAAGAAATGCAAAACATTAGGCACAGCATAAGAACTTTATAACTGATCACTTTCATTCTTTTTAATAGAAACATTGCATCACATGCAGTAGTAACCTGAAATACAATGTAAAAAGTATAGCCTTAAATCTCTGTGCTAGTCACTACTCTAATTGTTTAGTACAAAATAGGCCAGTTTTCAGAAAATAAATCATTTTAAAAAAGAAAAATCAAGCACTGGTCATGAGTCGTTTTGATTCATCCATATACCCAACCATTCATCCATTTATTTATGCAATATATGTTTATTGAACAAATCATCTTAGGTATGTGTTAGTTGCTGGGAATAGAGAAATAGCAGTAAACCTAGTATTCTCAATCCAGTGAGAATGACAAATGTATAAACAAATAAAGAACAAAGGAATAGATGCTAAAATGGAAGTCTGCTGTAATTACAATGAGGGATAGTCATGTGGGAAGCTCACTGTAGGACATTTAGAACAGCTATCTTGGTTCTTGGTTCCCCTGTAGCTAACTAGAATAATGATCTTAGATACTACACCTCCATGTGAAACAGACAACCTGTCTGTCCATTGTTCAAGTGAAATGAGAAGCCTTCCTGATATCTGCAATCTCAATAGGATCTTATAAACTGCATCCATCATTTTTGTTGTTGTTGTTATTGTTTGTTTTGTTTTTTTAAATGGGAAACTAAGGACTAGAGATGTAAGGAGTAGAGTGTTAAGAGTACTTTCTGAGCATGCATGAGGCTCTGGGTTAGAGCCTCAGTACTAAAAAAAAAAAAAGAAAGAAAGAAAGAAAAGAGACTATTACACAAATGCTTCAACTAATGAATCATCAGAGAATAAAGATGAATAAAGTCAAATCCTGTAGAGAAAATAAAAGTGAACAAAAGTCTTCCTAAATCATTCAGAGAATGTTGGTATGCCATAAAGCCCAGGAGCTATCTTACCTGTAAGATACAAAGGCATTAAGAAATGCCAACTGATCTCACCTTATGTCAGGAGGGCAGAGAGGGCAAATGCCAGAGAGAAATGCCAGTGAGTCAAGTTTGATCTTATCACCTGTACCCGACTTGCCTCAATTTGTTAGCACCTATACAACCTGGAAAACCTATCTTTTGCTAGATCGCTTGATTACAATTTAGTTTGAGTAAGTTTCAGTATGTTACTTCATCAGGTTTTGGCCTCCTTTGCTCATGGCTCTTTAATTAATTAGTTGATTAGTTTGTCCTTTATTATTCCATCTCATTCTGCAAATGTTTGGATATAACTAGTTTTCTATTGATTTAATAATAAACTTTGCCCAATGTTAAAATAATATACATCGATAAGCAGCTGGAGAGACCTTTTATTTCTGTAGAGGAAAACTTGAAGCCAAATTATACCTGTCTACTTATATGCATGACTAAGATACACATATGATGTATTCCCATATTATTTTGCTTAGTCACTCCTCTATTCTCCAGAAGCAGGTTGGCAACAACTACAGTGTGGCACTGTAATTAGTTCTTTACATATGTGACTTATTCCAGTGGTTCTCAAATTTTAATGTGCATGTCATTATAATTATCCAGAGGGCAGGGACTTGTTAAAAGACAGCTTCCAAGAGTTTTTGATTCAGTATGTCTTTGTGTAGCACCAAAATTTGCTTTTCTAACACAGTCCAGAGTGATGCTGATGGTGCTGATTTGTGATAATATTTTGATAACCACTGTCCTACACCATCCCTGGTAGCTGCCTCAATGATGACAACTAAGTCTTACCTCTTCACAGAACCTTTTAGAAAATGTTCAATAAATATTGAAAATATTGCCTAGTGTTGTGGCACACACCTGTAATCCCAATGGCTCAGGGGCAGGGGCGGGTGCAAAGGCAGGAGGATCACAAGTTCAAAGCCAGCCTCAGCAAAATCAAGATGCTAAATAACTCAGTGAGACCCTGTCTCTAAATAAAATACAAAATAGAACTGAAAATGTAGCTTAGTGGTCAAGTGCCCCGAGTTCAATCCCTGGTTCCCCACAAAATAGATAGATGATAGATAGATAGATAGATAGATAGATAGATAGATAGAAAATATTAATAAGTGAGCAAATGATTGTACATGGTTCAGTCCCCAAGAAAGAAAGAATTAATAGCTCCTGACCCCACTACTCAAAATGTTGGCCTTTGAAAAACTCTAAGTTAGAATGAGCCTGGAGCAAAACCACAGTGATAGATGGAAGCCTGGGACTAGAAATGTCAAACAACATTTTAAGCCTTCGGTTTCCCCAGTGATAGACAAATGAGTATCATATAAATCCCTGGGCAGATTCAAAATGTATTACTTTAGGGCAGGTTATGAAAACCTAGAGGAGGAGGCAGCCATCCAAAGAATCAATGGGTCAGTTCCTCATGGGTAAAATTAAAGGCAAATGGCAGCATTGTTTTCTTGTTATTTACAGGGTATATGGGGAAATACCAAAGCATGGACTCTCTGGGATCACAAAATGGCCTTACCCGTCTTTGTTCAACACTGAAAAAGGTAAATTAGATACCCAGAAAATTATGCAGATTAGTAAGGGCCTAGACAAATATATTGATGTCAGCCTGAAAGATGGTTTCTAGTGGTGTGGAGAAGGGGGATACTCCTCATTACTTAGGCATAAATGCTGGTTTTCATCAAGAGTTTGGATGATGTCATAGAGGGTAGGCCACCTAAATTGCAGATGAGTCAAAAGTAGGGAAAAAGCAAGCGATTTTAAAGAAACAATATGGCAGTATCTAGATAATCTGAGAGCGTGAAGTAAAGCAAAGATGATATTGAATAGGTTTTATATTGGGGAAGTGTAGGTCCAAAGACTAAATTACATAGACACTAGATTCAATAATGCTGTTCATGAGAAAGACTGATAATCAGCAATACATTCAATAGGAGTCAAATATATTTAACCACATTTTAATACATATATATGAACGTATACATGAATATATATAAGATTATATATATATCAATAATATATACAACTATTATACATACATAGGCTATATATATCGAAATATATAAAACGATGTATGCCTTAGCTATGCATGTAACTACACATGTATGACATATGTGTGCATCCCATTTTTTACCCAGTTATTCACGCAAAACCACTCATTAAAATGCACAACAAAGCCCCATCATAACACAGTGAAAAGGGTAAAAGTATTTAATCCCATAAAATGCAAAGTTGCCTTGCTAGACCAATGAAATAATCCAGACAGATCAGCTCAGCTAATCCATTGTGCAATTCTGGTAAGTCTGGGCATGCAATTAAAACATGTAAATCCCATCTGTGGTAGCAAGTTATCCAGCCTGGTTTATGTGCCCTTTTGGTTGTCCACTGTGGCTTACAGATCCATCAGGATATTTGGGATCCTAGAATTTACAGAGAATTCCAGCACAGCAACAGTTATTTTAGACATCTCCTGATTAGTTGGCACCCATTTCATTGGCCCTATTAGAAAAAATAATCGGAGCTCCATTCTTTGCCTTTACTGTCCTGAGTCCAACATGTTCCTCCTGGCTATGGTTTGGATATCGTTTAACCATCTCCAAAGGTTCATGGGTTAAAAGCTTGGTGCTCAGTATGATGATGTTAAGAAATGGTGGGTCTTATTGGAGGAGGAGTCTTAGATCCTTCATGGGAAGTCCCCAGGTCATTTGTGGAGCTGTCTTCAGAAGGAATCAATACTGGAGAGTTATTCTTTTTTGCGGGGCGTGGGGGGATACTGGGAACTGAACTCAGGGCCATTCGACCACTGAGCCACATCCCCAGCCTTATTTTGTATTTTATTTAGAGACAGAGTCTCACTGAGTTGCTTAGTGCCTCATTTTTGCTGATGCTGGCTTTGAACTCTTGATCTTTCTACCTCAGCTTCCTGAGCCACTGGGATTACAGGCATGCACCACTGCATCCTGAGAGGGGGTGGGGGGTTAACCCTTTCCCTTACTCTGGCTTCCTGCCTCACCATGTGAACTCTTCCTCTCTCACATACTCCTGCCATCCACCATGAAGTCCTCAACAGACCCCAACCAATACTGGTGCTATGTCTTTGAACCTTCAGAATGTGAGCTAAATAAAAATATTTTCTTTACAAAGTTTCTAGCCACAGGTATTACATTACAGCAAGGCAAAATGGACTAATACATTCCCTTTTCAAGTCTGTTCTCACTTGAGAGCAAGGGTGGGTAGAAGACCATGCCCAACATCAATCCTGTCTTGTCTGCTTTATAACTCCAATGGGAGACAATTATCATGGAATTTTGTTGCAGACAACATGCTAGGTTTCTGCACACAAAGATAACAAGACATTATCTTTGTCCTCAGGGAGCTTGCAGTCAAATACAAAGATGTGCTTACCTCTGAGGAAATTTAATATAGTATCTATCTTAGTAAGTGTACACAAAGTGTAAAAGCAGCAATGCACAACACTTTAATATGAGTTAGGAAGTCAAGAAATCTTTATAGAAGAGATATCATTAAAACTCAAAATTAAACATGAGCAGGTGTTTGCTAGAAGATAAATAATCAGATTTAGCGAGAAGACAAAGGAATCAGTAAAGCAGGAATAAATTATGGAGGACCTTGAATTCTCACCTACCTTCATTCAAAGGTATGTAAGAATAACAAACAGCAGTAAGGACTGAGTCTAATAACATGTGTATAAGTAAGGAGAAGAAATTTATCAATTAAGATACAAATAAACTAACTCGGGCAAATAATACCAGCTGAACATTTGCCTTTGAAAGAACATTCATGCAAATTAAAATAACATATTTCTGTCTATATTCACATTCTACTGCTGGTTCTAGGATTAGGGAAATTCAAAGTGGAATATTGCAAGGATGTCAGTACCTGGAATCATCTTACACTGTCTATGGGCATCTTGTCTTTGATGACTCCTTGACTATGGTTAAAAGTAGTTCCTTAGTAAAAAATGAAATTTCTGGACTTCTTCGCAGTAGATTCAAGCTATAAGGGATAAGTTCAGTTCTGGTTCATCACTTGGACATAATGATTCGTTTTTTTTTCAAAATGCTATCCTTTATACTATTTTTAAAAGCAAGAACACATCCTTTGACTTTCTGTTAATTAGAACAAAAAGACCAATATTGGGTCCTATTCTTAGCATGTTCAATAAAATAAATGAATTCCTTTTTTAATACAACTACAACATCATTGCCAAATTAGCAATAAATACCAGCTTCTACCCTCAGGTGGATTGGCCCCCACCACTCCTGGCATTGGCTCTGTTCTCTCTTCTGTTTACACAGATGAATAATATAGATATCCTCAGCCTTCTTTGCAAGTCAATTAACAGAGTTTTAAAAATCTCATTTTGTTCATTTCAAAGCTGTGAAGTCCAAAGCAGGGCATAGTAGCTCTTGCTAACCTGTTCCAGAGAACCATTAGGCATTTTCCCAGCAGCCTGTGGGGCAACTTCTACTTTTCAGATTTCTCCAGTGATCAAAAGTGAACAGCAAAGTGCTGCCAACCAAAGAAGCATTGCCTAGTAGCCTGGTGTTCTGGGAATTTTTCCAGCCTGTTTTATGGAGACAGCCCAAACACCATAGTGTTCCCAAAATGTCTGACTGGGTCGTCTAAGCCTATAGTAATTTCACACAATTGAATATTATTACCTTGTTAATAAGACTTTCACTATCTCCTTTTTTTATTTTTTCCCTTTCTTCCCTTTCTCCTTTTCTTTGCTTATTCTCTCACTTCCACATCTCCCATCAATTATCACCTCCAATATTTTGCAATTTTTGGCATGCAGCCTGCTTTCTTCTTGCATACCAGAAGATGATAAGCACCTCAGGAGTTGGCCAAACACTTCATTGAGACCCCACAAGATTGAATATGGGCCAAAACTGATAAAGGCTGGTTCATTCAAGCAGGCCAATATTACTAGTAGAATGCCTAGGTCAAGAAATAAATGCATGAACTTTTATAATTATCAGAAACAAATCAACTGGGACAAAGAGTCATTTCAGTAAAAAAAAAAAAAATCAGTCATCTGCAAAACTATGAAGTAAAAGATTGCAAATAATATTGAGGAGTTATTCTGACTGCAAATGTGCACAAACATGCAAGCAAAGTATTCAGCACATCATCTGACATTGAATGTATGCTCAGTAAGTGTCAGGATCATAATAATTAACCATCGTTATCACTTCCCTCATCTTCTACGTACTATCAATATCAAAACTGGCAAAATTTTAATTTGTGGCCTGTTTAGTAAGATTTTATCCAGATATTGGCTAGATGCTGTTTGGTATACACATACTCATACTAAAAGGGCAGGAAATATCCCAGAAGCAGTTTTGTTCACAAACATTCAGAGCATCAAGTATTATACCACCTTTGAGATCCCCAAAAGGATCCAAAGTCCAATAGTCAAAGTCCAGGTTGATTGTAACTCTTCCCCTTGGAATAAAAAATTTATGATTTTGTGGTATGTGGGAATATGTTTGTCTGAGAATTGTTTTTCATTTAAAATAAATTTACCTAGGAGTGTTATGCCCTAATTTTAAAAAGCATCAAAAAATATTATTAAATATTTAAAAAATTAATAAAGTGAAATATATCATCTGTCCCACCAGCCTAATATACACCTTCCAGCATTTTGGCATACTTACTTTTGAATATTTATGCACTTTGTAGATGCCTAAGCGTAATGTGCAGATAGCATGCAATGGTGTTTCACTTGACCTATATATACCTCAGTGACTAAGGGCAGGTTTTGTCAGCAGAATGCCCAGGTTCAAAGAGTAGCTCTGTTTTCTGTTAGCAAAATCTCTTAACCATCCTGAGTCGAAATTTCCCTTTATACAAAAATGAGGATTTAATTCTCATGTGTGCTTTATTGTAAGAACTAAGTTAGAAAATTCATGTTCATTGCATCCTATATTGCCAAGGATACAGTATTTAATAAACATTGTACATTTTAAATGGTTGAAGGTAGTCTCTTATCCTTTAACCATCTTTGATTGATAATTAACATCCTACAACACATTATAAAATAGGCTACTGGTAGCCAGATTTCAGATTCATGTCACCATTACCATTAATGGATATATCATTTTTTAAAAGTTTTTTTGTGTGTGTGATGTGATGCTATATTGTCATATCGGTTAATATTGCTTTTCAATGTATTCTTACTTCAATTTATTTAAAAAAAAAAAAAATATCATGCTTGCCAGACATCTTCTCCATCTAAGTTCCCCTTCCTCAGGTTGGGGGCACATCTGAATGGTAGAGAACATGTTTAGCATGCACCAAGCCCTGGATTCAATCCCCAGCACCAAATAACAACAACAACAAAAGTAAGCTCTATTTCCTCCACTCCCCACATCTTGCCTCCTGTGCCCAGGGCAATTTAACAGCAGAGAACTGCTGAATACAGCGGGTCCATGCAACCTGACTTTCTCCTGGTAACTGCATCTCACAGAAATCCCAAAACTCAAAGACTGACTCTGATATCCTTTTTTCAGAAGCCCAAGCTACAAATGGTAACATTTTTTTTCCAATTTAAATTGAATTTACATTTCACTGACTACTAATGAGGTGAACATAAATACTCATATGTTTGTTTACTAGTTGTATTTCCTCTTTTGTGAATTGTTTTCTTCATGTGCCTGGTGCCTATGAATGTGATTGGGCTTTTTTAAAAATTGCAAAGTTATCAACCCTTTATGAAATAGAAACTGGGGTATTCTTTCTGAAATAAGGAAGTTTTATATTTATAAACCCAAATATTTTGGCATTTTTTAATAATTACTTCTTAAATAATTTATAAATTCACAGCTACCTTCTAAATAAACATCTGTTTACTTCTATTTTTTCTGGTTTAACAATGGTTCTATTTTTTTCTCTTTAACATTTTACTCCATCTGGAACTTATTTTGGACTATAATGTGAGGTGGGGGAATACATGGATGTCTTCCAAGTTGCTAACCATTTATCCAGTACCATTTTTTACTAAACTTTCTCTTCCTTATTTTATTGACTTTCAATGACTTTAACATACATGATATTTTTATAAATAATAGCATCTATTTCTGAACTATTTATTCTCTTCCATTCAGCTGCGTATTTTTATACCAAAACCACAGATTTACTTATTATAAGTTTATAATGTATTTGGTGGTGGTGGGAGTGGAGGTGGTTCTTTTAAACTTACTTTGATAATCTTGGGTGTTTATTTTTTTCTAAATAAATACTAGAACAGAATTTTAAACTTCTCCCCAAACTCCTACTTTGTTTCAACCTCACAAAACATACAAATGCATGTGAGAATTACATGAAACATAAGTAAATGAGGTTCAATCATCTCTTTCAGAATCATGTTTTGTTCTAGTTTATAGATCTCAATAAGGCTTTTAATTTCTTATATGTTATTTGTATAGATTGTACCTATATTCATAATTCTCTTTATATATAATTTAGACAACTTTTTAAGATTATTACACTGGGGCCAGGAGTGGTGGCACATGCCTGTAATTCCAGTGGCTTGGGAGGCTGAGACAGGAGGATGGGGAATTCAAAGCCAGCCTCAGCAACAAGGCATTAAGCAACTCAGTGAGACCCTGTCTCTAATTAAAATACAAAATAGGGCTGAGGATGTGGCTCAGTGGTTGAGTGCCACTGAGTTCAATCCCCAGTACACCCCATCCCCCCAAAAAAGATTATTACATTGAGTTACTAACATTTTATCTTGATAGCTTGACTATAATTTCTTCTTTTAATTATACTTATAGATTTATATTAAATACAATTGTATTCAGTCATGTTAATAATCTTGTATTTCATGTAACTCTTGGAAATTACAACTTTGCTAGGTATTTATAGCTCATGTTTGGTTTCACGTTCTGCTGGTTGATCAGAAATCCCTAAATAATAATAAAAGTTAATGAGGTAGTGGGATCCTTATTCCCAGTTTTCACCATGGATTAAATACTGGTTGTTGGTTTAAAATAAAGACAGTTTTTCTTGTTCAAGAAATAGTCTTCTTTTCCTTTTAGTGTTTCATGAAGTTTATCTACAGAAATTGTGAGTCTTCTTTCCAGTTACTTTTCACATAAACCTACAATCTCCTTCCAGTTTATTGGTTTGCTATTCTCTATGAATAGATTGTATAATACCACATTATGCTTTCTCTCCTGCAATTAAATCTCATGTGTGGTCAATTATTTCTACCTCACTGCAATCAATTATGGACTTAAGAATCCAACATTTTAAACAAATAAAATCTGTTATATCAAACTTTTCCCTAAATGCTTGCTTTATAAACCCATTCACCTTCCTTTACCCATCGTATTTGGAAATCCTACTTTGAAAACAAGTGAGCTTGTCTAGCCTGATAGTTGATGAGAGAGGTCATGCCCTTCATTGGTCATGATTCCTGTGTCCAAAAGCAGTTCAGTTGTTCTCCCTTAATATTTGTTCCAATGTTTCATTAACGGTTAACATGAAAGAATCTTGTAAATCATCTTCCATGTTTTGGCCTAGCTGAACCCTCCTATTCAAAATAAGCTTCAACATAGTATGTCATTTATATAATCAGAGTTACATGGCATTTCCCAGAGGAGTTATTCTAGTTTTCACCCACAGTTAGCAAGCCTTGCTCTCACACTAAAGCACATGAACATTTATAGCTTTAATGCAGGTTTTGTTCTCCTTTGACTAATATTTTTTTTTAAATCTCCAAGATTGAACATATGGGACTTTTCAATATCCTATTATAATTGAAACTGCTATTTGCTATTTGTCCTCAATGTAATAACAATCTGAATGTCCATTAAGAAAAGACTAATATGCAATAGGGATACCTCTAGTGAGCTAACTACTTAGGCATATTATATGCCTAGTGACCCACATATGTCTGAGATAAAAAATGAAATATTTTCAGTTGTATATTATTATCTAGGTTATTTGCCTTTATTTTAAAAAAGGATGTTTAATATTAATTTTTAAATTGAGAGAAAATTATGAAGCACTCGGAAAAAATAGAGGCAAATAAAGGACGTAAAGTAGGAAGTAAATTTGATCAAAGACAAAACTGGATTTAAAGACAATGGTTCTGTTGCCTGAGTTGAAAGTCTGCCAAAATAAACAGTGAAAAATGAAGAGAAGATTGGATTGATATAATTGTTCTTATCTTAAGGTCCTAAAGTTATTAGAAGTAATAGAAAATATGGAAGATTTTTATTCAGGGTATAGGAAGACCCTATCTTGTTGATTTGATACTTGACAAAACTTAAGTATTTCTTTTTTTTTTTACTTTTTTTTTTTTTTTTAATTTTTTATTGTGGGTTGTTCAAAACATTACAAATTTCTTGACATATCATATTCCAC
This sequence comes from Marmota marmota marmota, assembly GCF_001458135.2. Taxonomy (NCBI): domain Eukaryota; kingdom Metazoa; phylum Chordata; class Mammalia; order Rodentia; family Sciuridae; genus Marmota; species Marmota marmota. The sequence continues at coordinate 28,179,203 of NW_026000068.1, forward strand.
ACTTTGATTCAAGTGGGTTATGAACTCCCACCTTCACCCCATACACAGATTGCAGAATCACATCAGTTACACATCCATTGATTTACAAATTGCCATACTAGTGTCTGTTGTGCTCCGCTGCCTTTCCCATCCTCCACCCTCCCCCCTCCCCACCTCTCCCCTCCCCTCCCCTCCTCTCTCTCTACCCCCTCCACTGTATAACCCTGAGGGTCTCCTTCCATTACCATGCAATTTCCCTTCTCTCTCCCTTTCCCTCCCACCTCTCATCCCTGTTAAATGTTAATCTTCTTCTCCTGCTCTTCGTCCCTACTCTGTTCTTAGTTACTCTCCTTATATCAAAGAAGACATTTGGCATTTGTTTTTTAGGGATTGGCTAGCTTCACTTAGCATAATCTGCTCTAATGCCATCCATTTCCCTGTAAATTCTATGATTTTGTCATTTTTTAATGCAGAGTAATACTCCATTGTGTATAAATGCCACATTTTTTTTATCCATTCGTCTATTGAAGGGCATCTAGGTTGGTTCCACAGTCTTGCTATTGTGAATTGTGCTGCTATGAACATCGATGTAGCAGTGTCCCTGTAGCATGCTCTTTTTAGGTCTTTAGGGAATAGACCAAGAAGGGGAATAGCTGGGTCAAATGGTGGCTCCATTCCCAGCTTTCCAAGAAATCTCCATACTGCTTTCCAAATTGGCTGCACCAATTTGCAGTCCCACCAGCAATGTACAAGTGTACCCTTTTCCCCACATCCTCGCCAGCACTTGTTGTTGTTTGACTTCATAATGGCTGCCAATCTTACTGGAGTGAGATGGTATCTTAGGGTGGTTTTGATTTGCATTTCTCTGACAGCTAGAGATGGTGAGCATTTTTTCATGTACTTGTTGATTGACTGTATGTCCTCCTCTGAGAAGTGTCTGTTCAGGTCCTTGGCCCATTTGTTGATTGGGTTGTTTGTTCTCTTATTGTCTAATTTTTTGAGTTCTTTGTATACTCTGGATATTAGGGCTCTATCTGAAGTGTGAGGAGTAAAGATTTGTTCCCAGGGTGTAGGCTCCCTATTTACCTCTCTTATTGTTTCTTTTGCTGAGAAAAAACTTTTTAGTTTGAGTAAGTCCCATTTGTTGATTCTAGTTATTAACTTTTGTGCTATGGGTGTCCTATTGAGGAATTTGGAGCCCGACCCCACAGTATGTAGATCGTAGCCAACTTTTTCTTCTATCAGACGGCGTGTCTCTGATTTGATATCAAGCTCCTTGATCCATTTTGAATTAACTTTTGTGCATGGCGAGAGAAAGGGATTCAGTTTCATTTTGTTGCATATGGATTTCCAGTTTTCCCAGCACCATTTGTTGAAGATGCTATCCTTCCTCCATTGCATGCTTTTAGCCCCTTTATCAAATATAAGATAGTTGTAGTTTTGTGGATTGGTTTCTGTGTCCTCTATTCTGTACCATTGGTCCACCCGCCTGTTTTGGTACCAGTACCATGCTGTTTTTGTTACTATTGCTCTGTAGTATAGTTTGAAGTCTGGTATCGCTATACCGCCTGATTCACACTTCCTGCTTAGCATTGTTTTTGCTATTCTGGGTCTTTTATTTTTCCATATGAATTTCATGATTGCTTTCTCTATTTCTACAAGAAATGCCGTTGGGATTTTGATTGGCATTGCATTAAACCTATAGAGAACTTTTGGTAATATCGCCATTTTGATGATGTTAGTTCTGCCTATCCATGAACAGGGTATATTTTTCCATCTTCTAAGATCTTCTTCTATTTCTCTCTTTAGGGTTCTGTAGTTTTCATTGTATAAGTCTTTCACCTCTTTTGTTAGGTTGATTCCCAAGTATTTTATTTTTTTTGAAGATATTGTGAATGGAGTGGTTGTCCTCATTTCCATTTCAGAGGATTTGTCGCTGATATACAGGAATGCCTTTGATTTATGCGTGTTGATTTTATATCCTGCCACTTTGCTGAATTCATTTATTAGCTCTAATAGTTTCTTTGTAGAGCCTTTTGGGTCTGCTAGGTATAGAATCATATCATCTGCAAATAGTGATAATTTAAGTTCTTCTTTTCCTATTTTGATGCCTTTAATTTCTTTCGTCTGTCTAATTGCTCTGGCCAGTGTTTCGAGAACTATGTTGAACAGAAGTGGAGAGAGAGGGCATCCCTGTCTTGTTCCAGATTTTAGAGGGAATGCCTTCAGTTTTTCTCCATTCAGAATGATGCTAGCCTGAGGCTTAGCATAGATTGCTTTTACAATATTGAGGTATGTTCCTGTTATCCCTAGTTTTTCTAGAGTTTTGAACATAAAGGGATGCTGTACTTTGTCGAATGCTTTTTCCGCATCTATCGAGATGATCATATGGTTCTTATTTTTAAGTCTATTGATGTGGTGAATAACATTTATTGATTTCCGTATATTGAACCAGCCTTGCATCCCAGGGATGAATCCTACTTGATCATGGTGTACAATTTTTTTGATATGTTTTTGTATCCGATTCGCCAGAATTTTATTGAGGATTTTTGCATCTAGGTTCATTAGAGATATTGGTCTGTAGTTTTCTTTCTTTGAAGTGTCTTTGTCTGGTTTAGGTATCAGGGTGATGTTGGCCTCGTAGAATGAATTTGGAAGTTCTCCCTCTTTTTCTATTTCCTGAAGTAGCTTGAAAAGTATTGGTATTAGTTCCTCTTTAAAGGTTTTGTAAAACTCTGCTGTATACCCATCCGGTCCTGGGCTTTTCTTAGTTGGTAGTCTTTTGATGGTTTCTTCTATTTCCTCAATTGATATTGGTCTGTTTAGGTTGTCTATATCCTCCTGACTCAATCTGGGCAGATCATATGACTTAAGAAATTTATCTATGCCTTCACTATCTTCTAATTTATTGGAGTATAAGGATTCAAAATAGTTTTTGATTATCTTCTGTATTTCTGAAGTGTCTGTTGTGATATTGCCTTTTTCATCCCGTATGCTAGTAATTTGAGTTCTCTCTCTTCTTCTCTTCGCTAGCATCGCTAAGGGTCTGTCGATTTTGTTTATTTTTTCAAAGAACCAACTTTTAGTTTTGTCAATTTTTTCAATTGTTTCTTTTGTTTCGATTTCATTAATTTCAGCTCTGATTTTAATTATTTCTTGCCTTCTACTTCTTTTGCTGTTGTTTTGCTCTTCTTTTTCAAGGATTTTGAGATGAAGTATGAGATCATTTATTTGTTGGTTTTTTCTTTTTTTAAGGAATGAACTCCAAGCAATGAATTTTCCTCTTAGAACTGCTTTCAATGTGTCCCATAGATTCCGATATGTTGTGTCTGTGTTTTCATTTATCTCTAAGAATTTTTTAATTTCCTCCTTGATGTCTTCTATAACCCATTGATCATTCAGTAACCTATTGTTCATTCTCCAAGTGATGTATGCTTTTTCCTTCCTTCTTTTATCGTTGATTTTCAGTTTCATTCCATTATGATCAGATAAGATGCATGGTATTATCTCTACTCCTTTATATTGTCTAAGAGTTGCCCTGTGACATAATATATGATCTATTTTTGAGAAGGATCCATGTGCTGCTGAGAAAAAAGTGTAACTGCTTGATGTTGGGTGGTATACTCTATATATGTCAATTAGGTCTAGGTTATTAATAGTGTTATTGAGTTCTATAGTTTCCTTATTCAACTTTTGTTTGGAAGATCTGTCCAGTGGCGAGAGAGGTGTGTTGAAGTCTCCCATGATTATGGTATGGTGGTCTATTAGACTCTTGAACTTGAGAAGAGTTTGTTTGACGAACATAGCTGCACCATTGTTTGGGGCATAAATATTTATGATTGTTATGTCTTGTTGGTGTATGGTTCCCTTAAGCAGTATGTAGTGTCCCTCTTTATCCCTTTTGATTAACTTTGGCTTGAAATCTATTTTATTTGATATGAGTATGGACACTCCTGCTTGTTTCCGAAGTCCATATGAGTGATATGATTTTTCCCAACCTTTCACCTTCAGCCTATGTATGTCTTTTCCTATCAAATGCGTCTCCTGTAGGCAGCATATTGTTGGGTCTTGTTTTGTGATCCATTCTACTAGCCTGTGTCTCTTAATTGGTGAGTTTAAGCCATTAACATTTAGGGTTATTATTGAGATATGGGTTGTTCTTCCAGCCATATTTGTTTATTTCTGTTACTAAACATGGTTTGTTTTCCTCTTTGATTATTTCCCCCCCCTTTACTGTCCTACCTCCCACTGTTGGTTTTCATTGTTATTTTCCATTTCCTCTTCCTGTAATGCTTTGGCGAGGATGTTTTGAAGAGATGGTTTTCTAGCTGCGAATTCTTTAAACTTTTGTTTATCGTGGAAGGTTTTAATTTCATCTTCCATCCTGAAGCTTAATTTCGCTGGATACACAATTCTTGGTTGGAACCCATTTTCTTTCAGTGTTTGAAATATGTTATTCCAGGATCTTCTAGCTTTCAGAGTCTGTGTTGAAAGATCAGCTGTTATCCTGATTGGCTTACCCCTAAATGTAATCTGCTTCCTTTCTCTTGTAGCTTTTAAAATTCTCTCCTTATTCTGTATGTTGGGCATCTTCATTATAATGTGTCTAGGTGTGGATCTCTTATGATTTTGCACATTCGGCGTCCTGTAGGCTTCTAGGATTTGGGATTCTGTCTCATTCTTCAAGTCTGGGAAGTTTTCTCGTATTATTTCATTGAATAGACTGCTCATTCCTTTGGTTTGGAGCTCTGTACCTTCCTGTATCCCAATGACTCTTAAGTTTGGTCTCTTAATGTTATCCCATATTTCTTGGATGTTCTGCTCATGGTTTCTTAACAGTCTTGCTGAGCTGTCTATGTTCTTTTCCAGTTGAAATACTTTGTCTTCATTGTCTGATGTTCTATCTTCTAAGTGTTCTACTCTGCTGGTAGTATTCTCCATTGAGTTTTTAAGTTGGTTTATTGCTTCCTGCATTTCTAGGATTTCTGTTTGTTTGTTTTTTATAACCTCTATCTCCCTGTATAGTTGATCCTTTGCTTCCTGGATTTGTTTGCGTAATTCATTGTCGAAGTGATCTTTCATTGTCTGATTTTGCTGTTTAATGTCTTCCTTGATACTCCAGATCATCTGAAGCATGTATATCCTGAATTCTTTATCTGACATTCCATCTGCTGCAGCTGTTACCTCTTCTAAAGTTGCGTTGACCTGCATTGCTTGTGGTCCTTTCTTTCCTTGTCTTTTCATACTGCTTGCGTATCTTTCCTGCAGGTGCGGGCGGCGGCTCTGCTCTCTCCTTATTCCAATTGGGGTGTCGTGGCTACCACGCCGGCAGGTCACTGGGCCTGTTCTGGGAGCTGGCGGCGGCTCTGTTCTGCCCCTACTCCAATTGGGGTGACGAGTGTACCACGCCGGCAGGCCACCGGGCCTGATCCGCCAGTCGGTTGCAGGTTTGCCTACCCTGCAGACGCGGGCGGCGGTTCTACTCTGCCCCTACTCCAAATGGGGTGTCGTGACTACCCCGCCTGCAGGACGCTGGGCCTGTTCCTGGCACGGGCGGCGACTCTGCTCTGCCACTACTCCAATTAGGGTGGTGTTTGTACCACGCCGGCAGGCTCCTGGGCCTGATCCGCCGGTCTGTTGTAGGTCTGCCTACCTTGGAGGCGCGGGCGGCGGATCTGCCCTGCCCCTCCTACCACGCCTGCGGACCCCTGGGTCTGATCTGCAGTTTGATCACTGGTCTGCTCACCCTGCGGGCACGGGTGGCGGTTCCGCTCCGCCCCCACTCCAATTGGGGTCACGTGACCACCACACCGGCAGGGCCTGATCCGGGCGTGGGAGAAGGATCTGCTCTGCCCCTACTCCAGTTGGGGTGACATGTGTACCACACTGGCAGGCCACTGGGCCTGACCCGCCCGGCTGTCACAGGTCTGTTTACCTTGCAAGCGCGAACGGCGGCTCTGCCCTGCCCCTCCTACCACGCCCATGTACCACTGGGTCGCGGGTCTGCCCACCTTGCGGGTGCGAGTGGTGGCTCCGCTCCGCCTCCTCTCCAATTGGGGCCACACGGTCACCACGCTGGCGAGCCGCTGGGCCTGCTCCGGGCGCTGGCAGCGGCCCGGCTTCTCCCCTCTGGCTCAACGACAAATTGAGGAGACTCGGGTGACTGTGCCTCACCCCCCCTACCAGGAGACCAACTGCTTATGTCACCGCTGGAATTGATGAAGTTCTCTCCTCCGCCGCTTTCTGCTGACATCAGATCTCTGCCATGTTGGTATCCTATGCGAATGGCAGCATTTCGTTCCCCTTGCCGGGCAACCAAAGCAACGGGTGAGTCCTGACCGGCCCTCAGCAGGACCCGGACCGAGAAGCAGTTTCCGCGGGCTCCTAGCCCCGGGCCAGGGAAGTTCCGGGAGCCGGAACTCGGCCGCTCCGTGCTCAGTGTAAGCTCCTATAAGTGTAGGCTCCAAGAAGCAGTCCCCGCGGGCTCAGTTCCGGGAGCCGGAATTCGGCTGCTTAGTGCTTGTTGTATGCTCTGATAGGAGCAGGGTCCAAGAAGCAGCCTCCGCAGGCTCCGCGGGACGGTTCCGGGAGCCGGAACTCGGCCGCCCCGCGCTCGGTGTTCGCTCCGATAAGCTCAGGTTCTAAGAAGCACCCAGGCGCTGAACCCTAGCAATCTGTCTGCAAGCCGCAGGTGAATTGCAGCCTGAAATTACCTGATCTATGGCTGAATGAGCTGCGGTCAGTCTAAAACAGGGAAGGTGACGTCAGTTTACCATCATGGTGGCTGCTGGCCTCCTCTGTGGTCTGACCGGTGTGGAGAACCGAGATGGACCGCTTCCTTTCCCCAGTCTCGAACCCAGAATTCAGCCCTGAGTACGGTGCTTGCACGGCTGGCAGAAACTGCAGCGCTGTAACCCTGCATCTCTATCCCAGCGCGCGCTGCAGACTCTAGCCGCGGGGCGATTTGCTGAATAAGCCGTGTTACCCTCCGTGCGACAAACCTCTCGCGTTTGAGTCCCCGTAGCCGATCCTCATGCGATGGAAATCCTTCCTCCAGGTTCCGGAGCACCCCACTATTGCTGGAAATTCCTAACAAGATATCCTTTAGCCGTCCTGACTTGTCATACTCCCACACAGTGAAGCAGCACACGGGGGTAATGCACTCCCCTCACCGCCATCTTCCCTTTTTTTTTTTTTTACTTTTTATTTTATTTTTTAGTTATCGGCGGACACAACATCTTTGTATGAAACATAAGTAAATGAGGTTCAACATAAGTAAATGAGGATCGAACCTGGGCCGCACGTATGCCAGGCGAGCGCGCTACCACTTGAGCCACATTCCCAGCCCAACTTAAGTGTTTCTATAGGGATCGCAACTAACATTGTGGAATGTTTCTATTTATCAGAAAACATTTCTAAGATGATTCCTGCAGGACAACTTCCTAATTTCTTTGCGTTTTCAGCATTTACAATGGTTCATGCTTTATCTAGCTTTGGGGATATACCCAGGGAAAAAAAGAGTTTGCACTTGGTTCTCATTCACACAGTCTGCTCTTTCCATCCACTGCTCCAACTGTTTCCATTGAGCCACACTGGAGGAAAGTTTAGACACACAGAAAGATATTCCTCTAGAGCTATTTTAAATTGAAAGCTCAACTTTTTAAACTTTTCCTTTTAAACAAGATTTAGTTTTATATCAACGTTATTGACCAGAGCTACTCCCACTGAAACATCTCACCTCAAACATACAAAAACTTGCTTTAAATTAGTGACTTGCTTTAAAAAGCTTTCAGGTCCTTAGTATTCCATAAAGTGGGAGGAAGGGAGGGAGGGACAGCCAGAGGCGGAGAGACAGAAAGAAACCTAGAGAGAGAGAAACAGACAATGTGTGCATGTGTGTGTGTTATTTGAGACTCCACAGGTAGTCATTATGTTCTTGTTTATTTAGTCCCCTAGTTTTTCAAAGTTTTTCAAAGATGCTCAGTTTCCCTGATAATAAAAGAAATGCAAATTAAAGCAAGAATAATATAAATATGTTGCCAAAATTTTTAACGTTTTTATTTTGCCCAAATATGACCAAGGCTTAGAAAAATATGCTGTCACCTACACTATTGGTAGAAGAGCAATTGGTATATTTTTGGAGAGAAATGTCCATCAAAACTAAAAGCGCACAGACTTGAGCTGATGATACAGCTCAGTGGTACAGCATTTGCCTAGCACGTGAGAGGACCTGGGTTCAATCTCCAGTGCCACAAACACACACACCGCAAAAAAAAAAAAAAAAAAAATCACAAATTCTCAGTATATTTCATTTCTAGGAATTCTTCTCTATGGAACTTCTCACACGAAAGTGCTAAGATAATGTCAAAATGTGCATTGTAGCTTTGTTTACAATATAAAATCTGAATACCTATCAGTTATAAACTGGTGAGATAAATTATAGTAATGCACATATAATGGCATGTTACAACTCCAAAAAAAATGAGAATGGTGGCAGGGCACAGTGGTGCATGTCTATAATCCCAGTGGCTCCAGAGGCTGAGCAAAGGATTGTGAGTTCAAAGTCAGCCTCAGCAACTTAGCGAGGCACTAAGCAATGCAGCAAGACCCTGTCTTTAAATAAAATATAAAAAAGGGCTGGGAATTGGTACAGTGGCACATGCCTATAATCCCAGTGACTTGGGAGGCTGAGGCAGGAGGATCATGAGTTCAAAGGCAGCCTCAGCAACTTAGCAAGGCACACAGCAACTCAATGAAACCCTGTATATAACTGAAGTATTAGAAAGGGCTGAGAATGTGGCTCAGTGGTTAAGCACCCCGGGTTCAATCCCTGATACCAAAGATAAATGAATGAATGAATGAATGAATGAAAAGAGTGAGAAAGATCTATATGTACTACATGTTGATAAATATGTTTGTAGAAATTTAAAGTAGCTTGTTCAAGTATGGTATAATCTCATTTCCATAGAAAAAGTGTGTGTGTGTGTGTGTGTGTGTGTGTGTGTGTCTGTGTGTCTGTGAATGTATGTGTAGAAAGTTATCAGAAACATACACAAAGAACTCTTCAAATCTGGTACCTAGCTATGAGGGGTGGTAGAAAGAGGGTGGTCTGAAAAGGTAGAGAAAGAGGTCAATTTTCACTTTATGCTATTTCCTATTTAATTTTTTACCATTTTAAACTAATTTTTTAAAATAAATCACTCATTATTCCTTTCTGAAGTTATAGAAAATAAAAAGTTTATAACTGATGTGGTATCAGAAAGTACCACTGCCACTATATAATCCTCTACATTATGTGTTTAAAGGAAGTTTTGCCGATGTCTGAAACATTTGAATACCTTCTGATCATTTAGAGCACAAATGATAAGAAATCAACAAGACCTCTGATGCTTAAATGTGGCTTAGAAAAGCTATTTCATAATGCACTTGGTAATAGATTAGAGTAAAAGGAATAGCCAAGTTATCAATCTCATCCACCCTGTTTAAGTGCAGGAGGTTTCAAAAATAATTTTCAGACAAATTACCTTCTTTACCAATTGCTAATGCTTATGAAAAAAATGACTGTATCTTCCTCCTATCTGCTTGCACATCACTACCTATCGCTACCATAACCTCCTCAGTTGTCCAATAAGACATCAAGTTGTGGTCATTTCTACATATGTTGCCTGTAGTCAGGGAGTCTTTGATAAATATATAAAAAGGGAACATAGTATTCCATTCCTTTGTTCTTCTGCACACCTGAAGAGAATACTTAAATTTTATCAATACTATTTCCACATATTTTTTTATTATGTGGTCATATAAAAGTGATGGCCCTATAAATTTATTTAAAACCCACTATTTTTCCTTTGTGAGATAGAGCTTTCAGGGCTTAGGTGAATACTGAAAAATCATAAAGCCATGTGACTATAAGTCGATCACAAAAAATATAGTTTTTAAACTGGCTTTACTTTTGAAATTTGAAATACATTCCAAAGGCTGCTTGAAGTGAAGTGTAGAAAGAAACTCATATTACTTCATTTAAGCCATATGAAAATTTGTGAATATTTGATCTGTTCACAATTTACAATTGATGTCAACTAAATTAAATCAAAGGAGAAAGGCAGATGAAGTAATATATCAATGAGAAAGAATAAACACAACAGTGATTTAGGTAAAACATACAGAAATATTTCCTGATATGTAGACCTGTTAAATATTGTACTAGGGAGAATGACAAGGGAAAAAAAAATCCTCAGCTATGACTTACTAGAACTGGAATGCCTGTCCTGGAAACAGAAAGTTGGTATGGTAATCATTTAGAAGAACAAATTAGAAAATGTGTTAACAGCGTGTTGATAATGAAATATGTGCTCTATTTCATTAAGATCTAAAATAAAAGCTCAGAAGGCTTGATTCCTTGGAAGAAAGCTTAACTACTTTTCAAACCTAGTGTTGCTGCTAAATAAACGTAAACATTTATACAGAACCAAAAAGGAATGGTCCCCGAAATAATTGCTATAGAAAATGAAAGTTCTCCTGAAGCCAGGAAAATATGTGTTAACTTGAAGTCTAAGACCACACATAGCTCAGTACACTTCAATAATTGTTTAATGTCCTCTAGGAACTTGTGGCTAATTACAAAAGATAAAAAAAAAAATAAAGAAAGAAAGAAATGGGTCTAGAGCAATCAATTTGTTTTCTGTTTAAATAACACAATCTATTAGTTTTCAATGTGTCTAACTTGAAAGAATTTTCTTTCCTTTTCTTTAAAAAAAAAAGGCCTATTCTTTACCATAAAAAATGACAAGTACAAGGTCAAATTCAAAGGTAATCTAATGACATGTCTGACTGTTCTCCTATCTAAATGAAATAAAAAAGACACAGTGTCTTTCATAAAGGACCTAATAGAATAAACCTAGTAAACAGGAAGCCATTTTATTTAGCTTAGCTGATTTGGTCTTGGTTTCAAAGGTGACCAGAAGTCCTTGGTGTGCAGTAAGATGGCAATTAAACTGGTATTATCTGACAGCCTCCAAAATGTCTTCTCTCAAAATATTTGTGTGTGTGTATGTTGTACATAACACATCCTCAAGATTTCTCTCTTCTCCGCTGTTAGTCCCATAATGACAGAATTATTATAACCAGAGGAATATAGTGTTACCCTGATTTTCTCTGCAACAGCCCAGAGGCATGCATTGTCTTTGTCCTGGGATCCTGTATTCTAAGTCGTCACCCTTACAAAAAAATATATTATTGAGGAAATTACATAATATGTATATACTAAGTTTAAGAGATTCTTGATCAATCCATTGCAAATAATTGGTGCAAATATATGTATAATATATATATATATATATACACGTTTTATATATTATACATATATACACACATGTATATATAGACATGCATTATATGTATATATATATATATATATATATATATATATATATACACACACACACACACACATATATATACATGCATATATACATGTATATATACATGCATATATACATGTATATATACATGCATTGAATCAATGGTCCTACCACTCCTATGAATGGAAACTCACTTTCAACTTGTGCCCTGATAAATCCTGCTTCATCTCTATGGTCCTCAATACTGTCCTTTTCTACATTTTGTCTATCAATATTCACTCTATACTGCCTGAAGACTGCTGAGACCAATGTTTTCACATTACCTTGAAAAGCAGTTAGGCCACAAGTCACAATATCAGAGAAGTTGTGGCTATTTTTTTTTTAGTTTAATATAGTCTTATGTTTAAAAGAAGTTGGTTCTTATTTTCAGAATTAACTTCAGCCAATTCTTCTTGTGACTTGAGAACCCATGAAAATTACTCATTCAAAATCTGGTAGTGTTGGAAGGTCAGTCACTGGAATGGTGTATGTTAAAGTATTCAAACATGTGAAATCAATATTAACCAATATTAATTGCTATCATTATTGCTCTCTTGGGTCTGCATCAAATATGAAGAATATTTCATTTGCAAACATTTATCTAAAATAATTCAAGAAGCAGGTATGATGACTCACACCTGCAGCTCAGGAAACTGAGGCAGGAGGATCACAAGTTCAAAGGCAGCCTCAGCAACTTAGTAATATACTAACTCAGTGAGACCCTGGCTCTAAATAAAATACAAAAAAAGGCTGAAGATGTGGCTCAGTGGCTAAGTGCCCCTTAGTTTAATCCCTGGCACCAAAAATTAAATAAAATAAAATAATTCAAGATTAGGGGTTCAGGTGTAACTCAGTGATAAAACGCTTGCTTAGCATGTATGGGACCTTGGATTTGATCCCCAGCATAACAAAACTTAAAAAATAATAAGTCAAAACCACAGATTATATCAGCAAAGTGCTTCTGTTCTAAAGAAAAACTTAGATAATAAGAAAAATAAAATATAAATATTAAATTAGCAAATTATCATTTTATTTTTCATGAGTCAGGCACTGTGGTTTTGGCAGGCTGCAGTTTCACAATGATGTAGGTAGTATAGCTTTCTCTCTAGTTATCCTGTCTGGGAATAGAGGTGGCCTCTTGAGTCTATGGATTAGTGTCTTGTGTCAATTCATAAAAATTCTCAGTTCTCTCCAAATAATGCCTCTGTCTAATCCTCTCTCAGCTCTCCTCTGGGACACTAGCATGTACTAGAATTCTTCATTCTGTGTTCTATGTCTTCACCTTTTCTTCCATATTTTTCATCTTTATTTCTCTGAATAATTTTTTTGACCCATCATTCTCAATGTTTTGGGGCCTGTTAAATCTGTCTTTGGGGTTTTTATTTTGGTTTAAAAAAAATTGTAAGTTTGTGCTTTTCAAATCTTTTAGGTTACTATATCTTCTGTTCCTGGCAGTAGTTTTCAAACTTGTATTTTAATCCTTTAGTCATGGCAATAATAGTTTCAGTTTCTCTGACTAATAACTTCAGTATCTAAAATCTACAAAACTGAATGATGTTTCTCCTAGAATTCACACATACTTTTTTGCTTCTATATTTATCCATAAGGTTTCCTTGCAGCCTGGCATGAAGGGGCCTTCCTCAAGAGAGAATATATTTTGATTTTCACCATATACCTATAGGTACTCATTGTCTAAAACCACCTCAAGTCAAGTTCATAGGTTGAAGATCCCTGGACCACCAAAACAATGCACAGTGAAGGCAGCAAGTCTATAAAAATATTAGCCACAACTTCTCTGGGATAGGTTGCTTTCCTTTCCTCTTCTGCCCTGATCTCTGACATGCTAAATAGCTCTGGTCTGAGGGTTTATGCCCCACTCCTCAGTATATGTTAATGTTATAGCTTGATTATATAATAGCATGTAAATTGATAGTGTAGCTTGATGATATTATAATTGATGGCAGTAGGTAGTGGAATCTTTGGAGGTGATTAGGTCTGAGGGCAGAACCTTCATGAATAAGATTAGTGTCTTTATAGAAAAGGCCCAAAGGAGCTCAAATGCAGGCTCTACCACATGAGAATGCAGGCAGAGTTGTCATCCACAAGGAAGTGGGTCTTTACCAAATGCTGAATTTTCAGGTGCCTCAATCTTGGACTTCCTAGCCTCCACAACTGCTCAGAATACACTTCTGCTATTTATTAAACACCAATTTGTGGTGTTTTCTCATTGCAGTTTAAACAGACAAAGACACAAATTGCAATTTCCTGTGAGAAGAGGATAAAATGGTAGAGACATGATTTCCTACTGGTCCCCTTGTCCTTGGACAATTAGGGTCTCCATGTAGGTAGGAAGGCTTATTACACTTCCTTACCTGGTGCCTTCAAAGAATCTGCCAAAGCAACAACCCTAATTTAACAAGAGCAAAAATGTCCTTGTGGGCAAAAGCAAGTTAAAGACCCTGGATCTCCGTTTTTTCCTTCACTTTTGTCCTGAAAATCTTACCATATTGTCACCTTGTGAATGCTCTTAGGAAAAACTTTATAATTCAGCATTCTTGGTTGTTTTCAACAAGAGGAATTCTCTGAATAATGTAACCTGTATTGAACCACTTTGAAACATTCAACAGTGTAAACATCATTGAAAAGAGAGACCCTATAAACAACAGGGACAAGGTCTCTTTCCTAATAGAGATCTAGTTATAGAATCACACCAAAGAAAAGGAAAAAGAAAGCAATTTTGAGCTTAAAAAAAAACTATAAAAACTATAAATGAGTCAATAGATATTAGCACAGGGATATAAAAAGGAGATATTGTGAAATAACTTACTGTTTTAAATTTAAAGGAAATTAAAAATATCAACAATTAGCTAGAAAGGAATTTAAATTAAATTAAATGCCATGTGCCAAATTACTTACGCAAAAAATAATTTAAGGTATAATTAAAAGAGGTATGGATTGGGAATAGAGTTTCAGAGATTGGTTCCGTGTCCCATTTATCTGTTGAATGATCTTGGGAAAGTCATTTAACTTACTAGATATGATTCAGCTCTTAATTAGCTGCACATTTGTTGATCTATAAATGTTAGGCATGGCTGGGAGTAGTCAAGAGAGGTGAGAAAAGAATGATTTCTTACTTCCTGCAATA